>NC_057714.1:111964808-111990545 GCF_004010195.1 Chiloscyllium plagiosum | reverse complement strand
CGAGGATTCTCTGGGAAGCTAGGGAGGAGATAGCAGAGCCTTTGGCTTTGATATTTGAGTCGTCATTGTCTACGGGTTTGGTACCAGAGGACTGGAGGATTGCAAATGTTGCGCCCTTGTTCAAGAAGGGCAGTAGAGATGACTCAGAATTATAGACCAGTGAGCCTTACTCCTGTTGTAGGAAAGGTTTTGGAAAGGATTATAAGAGATAAGATTTATAATCATCTCGCAAGCAACAATTTGATTTCAGATAGTCAACATGGTTTCGTCAAGTGCAGGTCGTGTCTCACAAACCTCATTGAGTTTTTTGAGAAGGTGACCAAACATGTAGATGAGGGTAGGGCAGTTGACGTGGTATATATGGACTTCAGTAAAGCCTTTGACACGGTTCCACATGGTAGGGTGTTGGAGAAAATGTAGTGGCATGGAATTGAGGGTGATTCAGCAGTTTGGATTAGAAACTGGCTTTCTAAAAGTGGTGATTGATGGAAAATATTCAGCCTGGAGTCTAGTTACTAGTGGTGTGCCACAAGGATCTGTTTTGGGACCACTGTTGTTTGTCATTTTTATAAATGACTTGGACGCAGGCATAGATGGATGGATTAGTAAATTTGCAGACGACACTAAAGTCGGTGGAGTAGTGGGCAGTGTGGAGGAATGTTACAGTTTGGATGGGAACTTGGATAAACTGCCGAATTGAGCTGAGAGGTGGCAAATGGAGTTCAATGCACGTAAATGTGAGGTGGTGCACTTTCGGAAGAATAACAGGAAGGCAGAGTACTGGGTCAATGGAAAGTTTCTTGGTAGCGTGGATGTGCAGAGGGATCTTGGAGTCCACGTACCTAGATTCCTGAAAGTTGCCACCCAAGTGGATAGTGCTGTTAAGAAGGCATACGGTGTGTTAGGTTTCATTTGTTGAGGGATTGAGTTTTGGAGCCAAAATATCATGCTGCAACTATACAAAACGCTGATGCGGCCACACTTGGAATATTGTGTACAATTCTGGTCCCCATATTTCGGGAAGGATGTGGAAGCATTGGAAAAGGTGCAGAGGAGATTTACCAGGATGTTGCCTGGTCTGGAAGGAAGGTCTTATGAGGAAAGGCTGAGAGACTTGGGTCTGTTCTCATTGGAAAGAAGGCTAAGAGGGGATTTGATAGAGACATACAAGATGACCAGAGGATTAGATAGGGTGAACAGTGAAAGTCTTTTTCCTACGTCAGCGTGTATGAGGGGGCATAACTACAAATTGAAGGGTGATAGATTTAAGACAGATGCCAGACGCAGGTTCTTTACGCAGAGAGCGGTAAAGGTGTAGAATGCCCTACCTGCTAATGTAGTCAACTCAGCCACATTAGGGAGATCTAAACAATCCTTAGATAAGCACATGGATAATTTTGGGATAGTGTAACGGAACGAGCTGAGAATAGTTCACAGGTCGGCACAACATCGAGGGCCGAAGGGCCTGTCCTGTGCTGTATTGTTCTGTGTTCTAAATCTCCCGGCCCGTATATTATTCCACTTCCAACTTAGGGGCAAACCGTCCTTCTTGTACAGGTCACTGCTACCCCAAAAGAGATTGCAATGATCCAAAAATGTGAATCCTTCTCCCATACACTAGCTCCTCAGCCATGCATTTATCTGCTTTATCGTCCTATTCCTGCCCTCACAAGCTTGTAGCACCAGGAGTAATCTAGATATTACTACTCTTGAGGACGTCCTTTTTAAATTTCTGCCTAACTCTCTGTAATCTACCTTCAGAATCTCAACCTTTTCCCTTCCTATGTCGTTGATTCCAATGTGGACAGTGACCTCTTGCTGGTCCCTCTCCGCCTTGAGAATACACTGCACCCTGTCTGAGACATCCTCGATCCTGGCACCAGGGAAGCAACACACCATTCTGATTTTTCACTGCTGGCCACAGAAACGTCTGTCTGTACCTCGGACTAGAGAGTCCCAAGCACAATCGATCTCTTGGAATCCGACATACCCCTCATAGCATTAGAACTAGTCTCAATACCAGAAACTTGGCTGTTCATGCTACGTTTCCCTGAGAATCCATCAACCCCTACATTTTCCAAAACAGCATACTTGTTTGAAATGGGGATAGCCACAGAAGGCTGCCTACCTCTCTTACCTTTCCTGGAGTTAACCCATCTATGTGTCTGTATCCGAGACTTTTCCCCCTTCCTATAACTGTCATCCATCACATACTGTTGCTGTAACTACTCTTGGGAAATGAGGCAGGCAGGTGACTGAGGTGTGAGTGGGGGAGCACTTTGGGGCCAGCGACCATAATTCTATTAGATTTAAAATAGTGATGGAAAAGGATAGACCAGATCGAAAAGTTGAAATTCTAAATTGGAGAAAGGCCAATTTTGACGGTATTAGGCAAGAACTTTCGAAAACTGATTGAGGGCAGACGTTCACAGGTAAAGGGACAACTGGAAAACGGGAAGCCTTCAGAAATGAGTTAACGAGAATCCAGAGAAAGTATATTTCTGTTAAGGTGAAAGGAAAGGCTGGTAGGTATAGGGAATGCTGGATGACTAAAGAAATTGAGGGTTTGGTTAAGAAAAAGAAGAAGCATGTGTCAAGTATAGACAGGATAGATCGAGTGAATCCTTAGAGTATAAAGGAAGTAGGAATATACTTACGAGGGAAATCAGGAGGGGAAAAAGGGGACATGAGATAGCTTTGGCAAATCGAATTAAGGAGAATCCAAAGGGATTTTACAAATGCATTAAGGACAAAAGGTTAACTAGGGAAAGAATATATTCCCCCCGCCTCCCCAAAGATCAGCAAGGCAGCCTTTGTGTGGAGCCGCAGAAAATGGGGGAGATACTAAACTAGAACTTTGCATCAGTATTTACTGTGGAAAAGGATATGGAAGATATAGACTGTAGGGAAATAGATGGTGTCATCTTGCAAAATGTCCATATTACAGAGGAGGAAGTGCTGGATGTCTTGAAATGCATAAAGGTGAATAAATCCCCAGGACCTGATCAGGTGTACCCTAGAACTCTGTGGGAAGCTAGAGAATTGATTGCTGGGCCTCTTGCTGAGATATTTGTAACATCGATAGTCACAGGTGAGGTGCCAGAAGACTGGAGGTTGGCTAATGTGATGCCACTGTTTAAGAAAGATGGTAAGGACAAGCCAGGGAACTATAGACCAGTGAGCATAGTGTCGTTGATGGGCAAATTGTTGGAAGGAGTCCTGAGGGACAGGATATACATATATTTTGAAAGGCAAGGACTGACTGGGGATAATCGACACGGCTTTGTCTCACAAACTTGATTGAGTTTTTTGGAGAAGTAACAGAGGATAGATGAGGGCAGAGCGGTAGATGTGATCTATATGGACTTCAGTAAGGCGTTTGACAAGGTTCCCCATGGGAGACTGGTTCGCAAGGTTAGATCTCACGGAGTACAGGGAGAGCTAGCCATTTGGATACGGAACTGGCTCAAAGGTAGAAGACAGAGGGTGGTGGTGGAGGGTTGTTTTTCAGACTGGAGGCCTGTGACCAGTGGAGTGTCACAAGGATCGGGTCCTCTACTTTTTGTCATTTACATAAATGATGTGGATGTGAGCATAAGAGGTATAGTTAGTAAGTTTGCAGATGACATCAAAATTGGAGGAGTGTGGACAGTGAAGAGGGTTACCTCAGATTACAACAGGATCTTCATTAGATGGGCCAATGGGCCAAGAAGTGGCTGATGGAGTTTAATTCAGATAAATGCAAGGTGATGCATTTTGTGAAAGCAAATCTTAGTAGGACTTGTACACTTCATGGTAAGGTCCTACGGAGTGTTGCTGAACAAAGAGACATTGAAGTGCAGGTTCACTGCTCCTTGAAAGTGGAGTCACAGGTAGATAAGATAGTGAAGAAGGTGTTTGGTATGCTTTCTTTTATCAGTCAGAGTAATGAGTACAGGAGTTGGGAGGTCATATTGTGGCTGTACAGGACATTGGTTAGGCCACTGTTGGAATATCGCGTGCGATTCTGGTCTCCTTCCTATTGGAAAGATGTTGTGAAACTTGAAAGGGTTCAGAAAAGATTTACAAGGATGTTGTCAGGTTTGGAGGATTTGAGCTATAGGGGAGGCAGAACAGGCTGGGGCTGTTTTCCCTGGAGCGTCAGAGGCTGAGGGGTGACCTTATAGAGGTTTACAAAATAATGAGGGGCATGGATAGGATAAATAGAGAAAGTCTTTTCCCTGGGGTGGGGGAGTCCAGAACTAGAGGGCATAGGTTTAGGGTGAGAGGAGAAAGATATAAAAGGGACCCAAGGGGCAACGTTTTCACGCAAAGAGTGGCACGTATATGGAATGAGCTGCCAGAGGAAGTGGTGGAGGCTGGTACAATTGCAACATTTAAAAGGCATTTGGCTGGGTATATGAATAGGAAGGGTTTGGAGGGATATGGGCTGGGTGCTGGCAGGTGGGACTAGATTGGGTTGGGATATCTAGTCGGCATGGACAGGTTGGACTGAAGGGTCTGTTTCCATGCTGTACATCTCTATGACTCCAATCGTAGTAAAAATGTGTCCTCTTGGATCATGTTTTCCCCACCAAAGGAAATAATTTGTGTCTATCCTGTCAAAGTCTTTATCATTTTGAACACCTCAAGTGGATTAACCTCAGCCTCCTAATCACAAGGAATAAGTTAATGCAACGTGTATCCCTAATTTATTCACCAGTATAATTTTGGTGAATTTGAACTCAATTCTTTCCTGAAATTTAGTCACCCAAAACTGAATCTCCAGTTGCAAAATATTACCGTTGAAACAAAATATGCTGGAAATATTTAGCAGGTCACGTATAATTTATGTCGGCAACAAAATTTGTTTCATGTTTATATATCTGACATAGCAGTGTTTCTCTGAATCAGGGATGCCTAACCATTTCACGTGAAGGTTCAGTTCTTGTCTTGTGAATCAGGGGAGAGGAGGTGGTCACATCAGTAAGCATGGATTTCAAAGGAGAAAATCCTAAGCAGTAAATTAATCAACCTGCATTTACCTCCTTCTGTATTACTGTTAAGGTACCTATTCGAGACGGCTCAGGGAATCCCTCCCCGATGGACTCGACCTGTCAGCCTCTCTTGGTTCGTCCTGGAGATCGTACTCTGTGGTTGTCTGGAATATAAAATGCTTTCAGACAGTTTAGTTTAAATTATTACCTTTGTTTACCAATGGTATCAATGTTAAACCATAACATAGATACCTACAAGCCAGGCTTGAGCTAAGGTTCTAAAACCATTAGCAGAGTCATAGCACCAACTCTTAGAGTCATAATCATAAGAGCTCTCTTAGTAGGCTACTCTCCTTATTGCTGCAAACAAGCTGTCTTTATACAGAAATTGGTATTAAAATTACAAAAAACACCACATGTCTTTAATCAGATAACCAGCAATAAAATGGCAAAAGTTTTCAGAGGAAGAGAAGCTCATTGACGGGTCTGAGTACGCTTGACTAATTGAGCTGCATGCACATCAAAGTGGGAATCCTGATCAAGCCAGGCCAAATGGTCAATTGCTTTCCCTTTTAACTGTATATCATAACAAGAGACTAGTCTAAACTATGTGAAAAAGGTCATGAGGTAATCTTGCTCAGCTAAAATGCCTGATATCATTGTCCGACAAAATGGCTTTTTCTTTTAAAATCATTTTAGATTCCCAAAATGCAAATTAAATTCATAACATTCCAAGATCTCGAGCTCCAAGGAACAACACACACATTCAATCCATGACAAGCAAGTGTACACTCAAGTCAGACCATAAAGCTTTCCATCAGCTTCTGTCCTGTCTCTTTTTCTCTCTCTCTCTCTCTTTCTCTCTCTGGAACTTTTCGGTCAGTGAATGTAACTTACAGATGAATATTTTCTCTCTCTCTCTCTCTCTCTCTCTCTCTATTTCTCTCTCTGACACATATACACACACATGACCATCTTTCAACTTTCTTACTATGTCAGTTTCAGCCTTTGTGTTTTCCTAACTTGTAAGCGTAATGAGACATTCACCTTCCAGAACAGTCAAGATTATGGAGCTGAGCTTCATAAAATCATATCTGCTCAGTGTGGTATACATGAAAACGTATCAGGATTGTTGTATTACGTGTATTTTCCACTAGTAATTATTAAATTACAGGTTCTTTTCCTCTTGAGTATGAGTTTTGTCAAGAGTCTTCAATATAACCCAGAAATGTAGTTATCCAACATCCCACTGTGAAATATGTGCCTCCAGCCTCTTGGGTGGGAAGGAAGTACTGCCACACATTACACAAGTGAACAAATGTCGCCACGTTATTTACACTGATCCATTGACACTAAGAACAGATGTTCTTCATTTTTCTGAAAATCTTCTGCCCCCACCCCCATGTGGTCAGATACTTTCCCGCATCTCTTTAGCAGGTGTGTAAGGCTACCAGCTTTCTTATTATACTGGTTTGTTGGTAGTATTTCATGGGGGTGTTGACAGTATGTGGAGCATGACCCTCTCGCCTACTTTGCTCCAAAGTAAATCACTCTCACTCACCCATCCACGTCACCCTTCCAGTCAGTTAATTATTTTTCAAACCTTTTATCCAGTTGCCATATAATTTCCCTGTTTGCTAATGAAGGAGAACATAAATTACTAAGTAAGCTTGCTACTGCTTGCATATTAATTATGAAAATACAAAGACATGTATTGGGACGGCATGGTGGCTCAGTGGTTAGCACTGCTGCCTCACAACGCCAGGGACTCAGGTTCGACTCCAGCCTTGGATGACCGTCTGTGTGGAGTTTGCGCATTCTCCCCGTGTCAGCGTGGGTTTCCTCCGGGTGCTCCAGTTTCCTCCCATAGTCTAAAAGATGTGCATGTTAGGTGAATTAGCCATGCTAAATTGCCCATAGTGTTAGATGCATTAGTTAGAGGGAAATGGGTCTGGGTGGGTCACTCTTCGGAGGGTTGGTGTGGACTTGTTGGGCTGAAGGACCTGTTTCCATGCTGTAGAGAACCTAATCTAATCACTCACTTCTCAGTTCATCAGTTAATCAGCCAGTCACACCCATCTAGCCCACCTTCATGTACCTATATACCCAAACCTTTTTCTTTCTCTCTCTCTCTCTCTCTATCAATCAATCAATCAATCAATCAATCAGTCAGTCACTCTCTGGTAACTTACTCATTCTTCTCAATTACACTCACTCGCTCCCATTCCTCCCGCCACTCACTCACTTGTCCAATCTGCCAACACTCACTCAGTTAGTCACTCAACCACCCAGCTCCCCAGTCAGTTACTCACCCAGTCACTCAACCCTCCAGTTAATTAGTCATTCATACCCTAATCACTCACTCACTTCGTCTGCTATCCAGCTCCCCCAGTCAGTCTATCACTTACTCACCCAGACAGTCCCTTATTCAATCATTCACCCACTCACTCTTGTCACTGTGAGTCATTCACTTCCTCCCACCCAGGACCCCCTCCCCCATTTCATGTGAGCTGATGTACAGACCTGCTTTATACACTATGTCAAACAGTAACTGAATATTTCCTTCTATAAAAGCTAAAAATGCTGTACTCTCGATATCATCTCACAAGGGCTGTGCAACCGAAGCACCTTTTGATTTCCATGCCCCCCCACAGATAAAAGGCAAATATTTGATTAGCTTATTGATTGTATTCTATCTGTGCATTGCTGTTAGTAATTTGTGGAAACGTAAACCTTTTTTATACTCCACAATGCCAAAGGACTTGTTTTTCTCAAACCCAAAATTAATGACCTTATATTTCTTCAACTTTTAACTCCTTTTCCTTAGTTTTGTTATTGCGCAGTCTTGTTGATGTCTGAAGCAATCTTCTCCCGCACAACTTATTGTGTCTTCGAATGTTGTGTAATTTAGCACTTGAATATATTGGTCTGTACATCTTGACCAAGTCGAATTTATGACAGCTCTGTAATTAAACCTTGTCTATATCATGGCAGTTAATTCACCATTGTGCGAATCAGAGTTCATTGAACTTATAAACTTAGCAACTGCACCATTGCATTTAGATTTAACGACAATATACATGCACAAATACTTGGGATTGCCATAGTAGACTCTGTGGAAATGTATTTAATCAGAGAGTCATAGAGATGTACAGCACGGAAACAGACCCTTCAGTACAACTCGTTCATGCTCATCAGATAACCCAACCTAATCGAGTCCCATTTGCCAGCACTTGGCCCATATCCCTCTAAACCCTTCCTGTTCATATACCCATCCAGATGCCTTTTAAATAATGCATTGTACCAGTCTCCATCACTTCCTCTGGCAGCTCATTCCATACAAGTACCACCCTCGGCATGACTAAGTTGCCCCTTAAGTCCCTTTTGTATATCTTTCCCCGCTCACCCTAATCCTATGCCCTCTAGTTCTGGACTCTCCCACTCCAGGCAAAAAAACTTTATCTATTTACTCTATCAATGCCCCTCATGATTTTATAAACCTCTATAAGGTCATCCCTCAGCCTTGGACGCTCCAGGGAAAATAGCTCCAGCCTCTTCAGCATCCCTTATAGCTGAAATCCTCCAAGTCTGGCAACAACCTTGTAAATCTTTTCTGAAACCTTTCAAGCTTCACAACATCCATCCTTCTTCACTATCCTATCTACTTGTGACTCCACTTTCAAGGAGGTATGAACCTGCATTCCAAGGTCTGTTCGTTCAACAACACTCCCTAGAACCTTACCATTAAGTGCATCAGTCCTGCTAAGATTTGCATTCCCAAAATGCACCTCAAATTTAGCTAAATTAAACTCCATCTGCCACTCCTCACCCCATTGGCCCATCTGATCAAGATCCTGTTGTAATCTGAGGTAACCTTCTTCGCTGTCCACGACACCTCCAATTTTGGTGTCATCTGTAAACTTACTAACTATACCTCTTCTGCTGACATCCAAATCATTTTTATAAATGACAAAATGTGGTGGACCCAGCACCGATCCTTGTAGCACTGTACTGGTCACAGGCCTCCAGTATGAAAAATAACCGTCCACTACCACCCTCTGTCTTCTACCTTTGAGTCAGTTTTGTATCCAAATGGCTAGTTCTCCCTGTATTTCATGAGAGCTAACCTTACTAACCAGAGCCTTGAATGCCTTACTGAAGTCCATATAGATCACGTCAACTGCTCTACTCTCATCTATCTTCTTTGTTACTTGTTCACACAACTTAATCAAGTTTTTGAGACATGATTTCCCATGCACAAAGGCATGTTGACTATCCCTAATCAGTCCTTGCCTTTCCTAATATGTGTAAATCCTGTACCTCAGGATTCCCTCTAACAACATGCCCACCACCGACGTCATATTTGTTGCGATCCATGAGAGTATCCTTGATAGAATAACACCCAAGTTCCTTTCTCTTGCTTATATCGAATATATACATGATACATTTCCTGTACATCCCTGTTGAGAAATTGGCAAAGAGGTTGTCTAGTAAAAGTTTTTAAAAAGTACTTGGATGAGCCCTGTGTTATAACATTCAAGTCTATAGAACTAATGTGGAAAAGTGGCATTAGTGTAGGTTGTAGAATGTTTTTGGTTATGCAAACACAATGAGCTAAAGGGCTTTTTCCATACTATATGATTCTGTAAACCTATCATCACTTGTATATGTGTTTCACACAGTATAAGATTGGCCTTATCATTAACTTTATAAATCAGGCCTGAGCCATTGGTTCACATTGTACGCTTAATGTTGAAATAGGGTCATCAAAACTATCTTGTGGGATAATTGCTTCACTGATCAGGTAATTTCTTAAGTTACTGATGAGGTTCACATCCTATTAAGTTGATTTACATTCCAAGATGTTCCAGTGGAAGGGATGGGCAATAAAACTTAGCCCAACCTTAATGTCCCCTGGCCACAAGAGTGGGAGAGATGGTCCCCTGGCTGCGAGAGTGAGAGTGACATCTCTGGGCCGCAAGATCTTAATGGAGAGAACGGTCCCTGGGCCACGAGAGCTGCAAAAGCATTAAAATGCTTCTGCAGTTGAAGGAGAATTGACATTTGAGTAACAAATTAAAGTCAAGAAACAAATGACACCGGAATTGAATGCCTGTAAATGAGTGTGCGTGTAAAGGGGTATAAGTGTGTGTGTGTGTGTGTGTGTGTGTGTGTGTGTGTGTGTGTGTGTGTGTGTGTGTGTGTGAAAGCGCGAGAGAGAGACGGCCAGCGTGGTCAGTGAGAGAGAGAAAGCGCGAGAGAGAGACGGCCAGCGTGGTCACCTGTATTATTATCACATGCTCCTAAGGTCCCGGTTGAGGCGATCCCCTTGGGTGCCGAACCTGGCTATCAACATCTGCTCGGCCACTTTGCGTTGTTGCCTGTCCCTTTCTGTATTTTTCCCCTCTCACCCTAAATTTATGCCCTCTAGCTCTGGACAACCCCACTCCAGGGAAAAGATTTTGTCTATTTATCCTATCCGTGCCTCTAATGATTTTATACACCTGTATGAGGTCACCCCTCAGCCTTGGATGCTCCAGGGAAAACAGCCCCAGCCTGTTCAGCCTTCCCCCTATAGCTCAAATCCTCCAACCTTGGCAACATCCTTGTTAATCTTTTCTGAACCCTTTCAAGTTTCACAACATCCTTCCGATAGGAAAGAAACCAGAGTTGCACTCCATATTCCAACAGTGGCCTAACCAATGTCCTGTACAGCTGCAACATTACCTCCCAACTCTTGTACTCAATACTCTGACCAATAAAGGAAAGCATACCAAGCGCCTTCTTCACTATCCTATCTACCTGCGACTCCACTTTCAAGGAGCTATGAACCTACACTCCAACGTCTCTTTGTTCAGCAACACTCTCTAGGACCTTACCATGAAGTGTACAAGTCCTGCTAAGATTTGCTTTCCCAAAATGCAGCACCTCGCATTTATCTGAATTAAACTCCATCTGCCACTTCTCAGCCCCTTGGCCCATCTGATCAAGATCCTGTTATAATCTGAGGTAGCCTTCTTCGCTGTCCACTACACCACCAATTTTGGTGTCATCAGCAAACTTACTAACTACACCTCTTATGCTCACATCCAAATAATTTATATAAATGATGAAAAGTAGAGGACCCAGCACAGATCCTTGTGGCACTCCATTGGTCACAGGCTTCCAGTCTGAAAAACAACCCTCCACCACCACCCTCTGTCTTCGACCTTTTGAGCCAGTTCTGTATCCAAATGGTGAGTTCTCCTTTTATTCCATGAGATCCAACCTCCTTAATCAGTCTCCTATGGGGAACTTTGTTGAATGCCTTACTGAAGTCCATATAGATCACATCTACTGGTCTGCCCTCATCACTCCTCTTTGTTACTTCTCCCAAAAACTCAATCAAGTTTGTGAGACATGATTTCCCACGTACAAAGCCATGTTGCCTATCCCTAATCAGTCCTTGCCTGTCCCTCAGGATTCCTTCTAACAACCTGCCCACCACTGACGTCAGGCTCACTGGTCTATTGTTCCCTGGCTTGTTCTCAACACCTTTCTTAAACAGTGGCACCACATTAGCCAACCTCCAGTCTTCCGGCACCTAACCTGTGACTATCGATGATTCACATATCTCAGTAAGAGGCCCAGCAATCACTTCCCTAGCTTCCCACAGAGTTCTAGGGTACACCTGATCAGGTCCTGGGGACATCCAGCACTTCCTCCTCTGTAATATGGATATTTTTCAAGATCTTCCATGTCCTTTTCAAGAGTAAATACTGTTGCAATAAACACGTTTAGTATCTCCCCCATTTCCTGCGGCTCCACACACAGGCCGCCTTGCTGATCTTTGAGGGGCTTATTCTCTCCCTAGTTACCCATTTATCCTTAATGTATTTGTAAAGTCCCTTTGGATTCTCATTAACCCAATTTGCCAAAGCTATGTCATGTCCCCTTTTTGCCCTCTTTGTGGCCGAACTGGTCCTCACCCTTAACAATTTCTCCTTCGAATCCTCCCACTTCCTCCAGACCAAAGGGGTAGCCATGGGCACACGTATGGGCCCCAGCTATGCCTGTCTCTTTGTTGGCTATGTAGAACAGTTGATCTTCCGTAATTACACTGGCACCACTCCTCACCTCTTCCTCCGCTACATTGATGACTGCATTGGCGCCACCTCGTGCTCCCGCGAGGAGGTTGAGCAATTCATCAACTTCACCAACACATTCCACCCTGACCTTAAATTTACCTGGACCATCTCTGACACCTCCCTCCCCTTCCTGGACCTCTCCATCTCCATTAATGACGACCGACTTGACACTGACATTTTTTACAAACCCACCGACTCCCACAGCTACCTGGATTATACCTCTTCCCACCCTACTTCTTGCAAAAATGCTATCCCCTATTCCCAATTTCTCCGCTGGATCTGCTCCCGGGTCTCTGGAATTAATAGGAAGAGATAAGAATGAGATTTTGAGGAGTGAATATAGGAAGTTACGCTGGAATTTAAAAAGTAGATCCAGGAAGGTATTAACATCTGGATTGCTCCCAGTGTCACAAGCTAGTGAGGGGAGGAATAAGAGGATAGAGCAGAAGATTGTGTGGCTGAGGAGTTGGTGCAGGGGAGAAAGATCCACATTTTTGAATCATTGGAATCACTTCTGGGGTAGAAGTGACCTATACAAGAAGGACGGATTGAACCTGAGTTGTAAGGGGACTAATATATTGGCAGGAAGATTTGCTAGAGTTGCTTGGGAGGATTTAAATAGGAACAAAGCAGTAAACAAGGTAGGACTGATTAAATTAAACTGCATTTATTTCAATGCAGGAGGCCTAACGGGTAAGGCAGATGAACTGAGGGCATGGTTGGAAACATGGGACGAGGATACCATAGCAATTACAGAGACATGACTCCGGGATGGCCAGGACTCGCAGCTTAATGTTCCAGGAGACTGATCTGCTAGGAAGATTAGAAAGGGGAGCAAGAGAGGGAAAGTGGTGTTTTTGATTAAGGATAATATTACTGCAGGACTTGGGGAGGATATTCCTGGGAATACGTCCAGGGAAGTCAGTTGGGTGGAATTGAGAAATTAGAAAGGCATTATCACCTTATAGACCCCCAGTAGTCAGCAAGAAATTGAGAAACAAATTTGGAAGGAGATCTGTGCGAATAATAGAGGATTTTAATTTTCTAAACAGAGACTAGGACTGTCATAGTCTTAAGGGAGTGATATGGAGAGGAATTTAAGTGTGTGTAAGAAACCTTTCTGGTTCAGTATGTGGATGCATCTACTAGAGAAGATGCAAAACTTGACCTCCTCTTGGGAAATAAGGCAGGTCAAGTGACTGAGGTGTCAATGGGGAAGCACTTTGCAGCCACCGATCATAATTCTATTTGTTTTAAAATAGTGATGGAAAAGGATAGACCGGATCTAAAAGTTGAGGTTTTAAATTGAAGGAAAGCCAATTTTGACAGTATTAAACAAGAAAGTTGATTGGGAGTATGTGTTTGCAGGTAAAGGGACGGCTGGAAAATGAGAAGCCTTCAAAAATGAGGTAGAGACCAGAGATCGTATGTTTCAGTTAGATTGAAGGAATAGACTGGTAGGTGTATGGAATGCTGGTGACTAGAGAAATTGAGGTTTTGGTCAAGGTAAGAAGAAAGTATATGTCAGGTATGGACAGCAGAGATTGAATGAATCCCTAGAAGAGTATAACGGCAGTAGGAATATTCTTAAGAGGGATATCAGGAGAGCAAAAAGGGTATATGAACTACCTTTGGCAAATAGGGTTAAGGAGACTCCAAAGGGATTCTACAAATACATTAAGGACAAAAAGGTAACAATGGAGAGAATAGGGCTCCTCAAAGATCAGCAAGGCGGTCTGTGTGAAACTGCAGGATATGGGTGCGATACTAAACAAGTATTTTGCACCAACGTTTACTGTGGAGAAGGACATGGAAGATAGACAACGTGGGGAAATAAATGGTGACATCTTGAAAAATGTCCAAATTACAGAAGAGGAGGTGCTGGATGTCTTAAACGCATGTAGGTGGATATATCCCCCAGGACATAATCAAGTGTACCCTAGAATTCTGTGGAAAGCTAAGGAAGAGATTTCTGGACCCCTTATTGAAATAGTTATATCATTGGTCACAGATGAGGTGCCAGAAGAATGGAGGTTGGCTAACATTGTGTCTCTATTTAAGAAAATTGATAAGGAAAAGCCAGGGAACTATAGGCCGGTGAGCCTGACATCGGTAATGGGCAAGTTGTTGGAGGGAATCCTGAAGGACAGGATGTACATGTATTTGGAAAGGCAAAGACTGATCAGGGAAAGTCAACATGGCTTTGTGGGAAATCATATCTCACAAACTTGATTGAGTTTTTTAAAGAAGTAACAGAGAGGATTGATGAGGGCGGAGTGGTAGATGTGATCTTCATGGACTCCATTAAGGCGTTTGACAAGGTTTCTCATGGTAGACTGGTTAGCAAGGTGATCACACAATACAAGGAGAACTAGGTATCTGATGTAGAATTGGCTCGAAGGTAGAAGGGTGGTGGAGGAGGGTTGCTTTTCAGACTGGAGGGCTATGACCATAAGGATTGATGCTGCATCCACTGCTTTTTATCATTTATGTAAATGATTTGGATGTGAACATAGGAGATATGGTTAGTAAGTTTGCAAATGATACTAAAGTTGAAGGTATATGAACAGTGAAGAAGGTTAACATCAGATGGTAATGAGATCTTGATCAGATGGGCCAGTGGACCGAGGAGTGGTACATGGAGTTTAATTTAGATAAATGCGAGGTGCTGCATTTTGAAAAGGGAAATCAGGGCAGGACTCAATGGTAAGGTTCTGGGGATTGTTGCCGAAAAAAGAGACCTTGGAGTTCGGGTTCATAGTTTCTTGAAAGTGGAGTTGCAGGTAGATAGGATAGTGGACAGATGCATGAGTAGGTGGGGAGCAGAGGAATACAGATGCTTAGGAATTAGGCGACAGGTTTAGACAGAGGATTTGGATCGGCTCAGGCTTGGAGGGTCAAATGGCCTGTTCCTCGGTTGTAAATTTTCTTTATTCTTTTGTTCTTGAAGATGGCATTTGGTATGCTTTCCTTTATTGGTCAGTACATTGAGTCTCTGAGTTGGAAGGTCACGTTGCAGCTGTGCAAGACAATGGTTAGGAGTATTCTGTGCAATTCTGTTCTCACTCCTGTAGGAAGGATTTTGTGAAACTTGAAAGGGTTCAGAAAAGATTTACAAAGGATGTTGCTAGGGTTGGAGGATCTGAGCTGTGGAGAGAGGCTGAATAGGTGGGGCTATTTTCCCTGGAGCCTTGGAGATTGAGGGGTGACCTTATAGAGGTTTATAAAATCATGAGAGGCATGGATAGGATAAATAGACAAAGTCTTTTCCCTGGGGTGGGGGAGTCCAGAACTAAAGGACATAGGTTTAGGGTGAGAGGGGAAAGATATAAAAGGGACCTAAGGGGCAACTTTTTCACGCAGAGGGTAGTGTGTGTATTGAATGAGCTGCCAGAGGAAGTGGTGGAGGCTGGTACAATTGTGACATTTAAAAGGCATCTGGATGGGTATATCAATAGGAAGAGTTTGGAGGGATATGAAAAGGCATCTGGATGGGTATATGAATAGGAAGGGTTTTGAGGGATATGGGCCAAATGCTGGCAAATTGGACTAGATTAGGTTAGGATATCTGGTTGGCATGGACTAGTTGGACCGAAGGGCCTGTTTCTGTGCTGCACATCTCTACGATTCTAAATGCAGACCTTGCCTGTAATATCCACAGATCTTGAAAGAAAAATTAAATATTTTCATCAATTCTTTTTGTTTTTCCTCTGTTTTGGATGGTACTGTCACCTACTGTGAATCTCTTGCTTTTCTGAATGCAGATAAAAAAGAAGCAATGGCGCTGATTCATGCCTTTTTTTTTGGTTGATACACAGTCCTTGTCATAGAGTCATAGAGATATACAGAACAGAACCAGATCCTTGGTCCATGCTGACCAGATACCCCATATAAATCGAGTCCCATTTGCCAGCATTTGGCCCATATCCCTCCAACCCAATCAACACCTTGTATAGAGTCTGAGGAGGTAGGGGAAGCCCTAAATGAGTTTTTTTGCTTCTGTCTTTACTAAAGAAAAGGACCTTGTAGTGAATGAAACTATTGAGGAGCAGGTAAGGAAGCTGGAATGGATAGAGATTGAGGAAGCTGATGTGCTGAAAACTTTGACAAACATTAAGATTGACAAGTTGCCAGGGCCAGACCAGATTTGTCCTCTGCTGCTTTGGGAAACGAGAAATGTGATTGTTTCGCCGCTTGCGAAGATCTTTGCATCCTCACTCTCCAACGGAGTCGTTCCTGAGGACTGGAGGGAGGCAAATGTAATTCCTCTCTTCAAGAAAGGAAATAGGGAAATCCCCGGCAATTACAGACCAGTCAGTCTCACGTCTGTCGTCTGCAAGGTGTTAGAAAGGATTCTGAGGGATAGGATTTATGACCATCTGGAAGAGCATGGCTTGATTAAATGCAGTCAGCATGGCTTTGTGAGGGGCAGGTCATGCCTCACAAATCTTATTGTGTTCTTTGAGGATGTTACTAGACAAGTTGATGAGGGTCGAGCGGTGGATGTGGTGTATGTGGACTTCAGCAAGGCATTTGATAAGGTTCCCCATGGTAGTCTCGTTCAGAAGGTCAGGAGGAATGGGATACAGGGAAATTTAGCTATCTGGATACAGAATTGGCTGGTCGACAGAAGACAGCAAGTGGTAGTGGAAGGAAAGTATTCTGCCTGGAAGTCAGTGGTGAGTGGTGCTCCACAGGGCTCTGTTCTTAGGCCTCTATGCTGCGTAATTTTTATTAATGACTTGGATGAGGAGATTGAAGGATGGGTTAGCAAGTTTGCAGACGACACAAAGGTTGGAGGTGTTGTTGACAGTATAGAGGACTGTAGTAGGCTGCAGTGTGACATTGACAGGATGCAGAGATGGGCTGAGAAATGGCAGATGGAGTTCAATCTGGATAAATGCGAAGTGATGCATTTTGGAAGGTCGAACTTGAAAGTTGAGTACAGGATTAAAGACAGGATTCTTGGCAGGTGTGGAGGAAAAGCAGGATTGTGATGTGCAGGTACATAGATCCCTTAAAATTGCCACCCAAGTGGACAGGGTTGTTAAGAAAGCATATGGTGTTTTGGCTTTCATTAACAGGGGGATTGAGTTTAAGAGCCGAGAGATCTTGTTGCAACTCTATAAAACTTTGGTTAGACCGCACTTGGAATACTGTGTCCAGTTCTAGTCGCCCTATTATAGGAAAGATGTGGATGCTTTGGAGAGGGTTCAGAGGAGGTTTACCAGGGTGCTGCCTGGAATGGAGGGCTTATCTTACGAAGAGAGGTTGACTGACCTCGGATATTTTTCATTGGAAAAAAGAAGGAAGAGGGGGACCTAATTGAGACGTACAAGATAATGAGAGGCATAGATAGAGTTGATAGCCAGAGACTTTTTCCCAGGGCAGAAATTGTTAACACGCGGGGTCATAGTTATAAGCTGTTTGGTGGAAAGTATAGAGGGGATGTCAGAGGCGGGTTCTTTACGCAGAGAGTTGAGAGAGCATGGAATGTGTTGCCAGCAGCAGTTGTGGAAGTGAGGTCATTGGGGATATTTAAGAGACTGCTGGACATGCATATGGTCACAGAAATTTGAGGGTTCATACATTAGGTTTACCTTACATGAGGATCAATGGTCGGCACATCGTGGGCTGAAGGTGTTCTGTGCTGTACTGTTCTATGTTCTATGTTCTTAGGCCCAAACTGCTCTGTGCTGACCAAAATGTTGATCCATGCTAACCCACTTACCTGCACTTGGCCCATATCCTTCTAAACTCTTTCTATCCATGTGTTTGTCCAAATGCCTTTTAAATCTTGTTAGTGTACCCACCTCAACCACTTCCACTGGCTTAACATTCCATATGCGTACCACCCTCTGAAAAATAAAAAGTTGCCCCTCAGGCTCCTTTTATTCTTTCCCCTCTAATCTTAAACTGATGCCCTCTAGTCCTCGATTCTTCAACCCGGGGGTGAAAAAGACTGTGTGCATTCACCCTATCCATATCTCTCATGATCTTATACACTTCTATAAGATTCCCCCCTCAGTTTCCTATGCTTTAAAGAAAAATGTCCTAGCTTGTTCAACCTCTCCCTATAACTCAGACTTTTGAGTCTTGGCAACATCTTTGTAAATTTCTTCTACACTCCAGTTTAATAACCAATCTTGAATATTTTTCCTATAGCAAGGTGACCAAAACTGAACACAATACTCCAAGTGCAGCCTTACCAACATCCTGTGCAACTGCAATATAACTGCCTGATTTCTACACTTGGTGCACTGACTGATGAAGGCCAGTGTGCTAAAGGTCTGCTTCACTGCCCTGTCTACGTGTGACTCCACTTTCAGAGAACTGTGCACCTGAACTCCAAGATTCTTCTGTTTTACTACAGTCCTTTGTCTATCAAGTTTTGTATATGCTGTTTGGCATGAGAATACCCCTGTTTGTGACTTTACCAGGTTGACACCTCAACTTTGTGAACATTCAATAATTAAACTCCCACGTAGTTGATTGAGCCATTTAATTTAAGCCATGGAATCACTTAAGTGTTATGTTGAGGAAAGAGGCCATTTGGCTCTTCGAGCCTGTGCCAGTTCATTAAATGCATCAATCTCCTGCTTCCAGTCACCTTTGCATTTTATTTTTATCTGAGTAATCATCCATATTCTTAACTACACACTGAGTGAAAATGATTTTGTCAGAATGGGTGAAAGTTTGAAGTTGATGCTTTAAGATTCAGTGCTGAAATCATTACAGGCAATCTCTGGGTTGCGAATGGGTTCGGTTCCTGAGTCACACAGTGCAGAACATTAAAAAGCAGCCATTCATAAAACAGGAAATAATCATGTGTTGGGTATTTAAAATTGCACCCAAGTACGGGTATGCTCTTAAATTGGGGACCCCTGTGCTGTTTCTAAGTTACATACCATGGAATAAAAAAATTGATGTAAGCTTGTAGTAAACTATGCAGACATTATCAAATTAGGAGTATGGAATAAAAGGATTCACCTTAGAAATTACAGTAAGGGTTGGATAAAATATGTGAATTGGCAAAAGAAAAGGCAGATTAAATGAAATGCGGAGAAGTGCAAAATGGTCCACATTGAAACAAAAAAACACAATGCATGCTCCAAGATTGCGTTGAAATATTTGTGGATGGTATTGAAATTGTTGAAATGGTTCTAATCATTAGTAATTACAGTTAAATGGATAGACTGGAGAATCTGTTTTCTTTTCAAGCAAAAAGATCTACATGGAGATTTGATAAAGCAAGTTAAAATGATTTAGTGTTTAGGTAGAACAAACAATGAGCAATTGTTTTCAGTTGCTGAAAGTTTGATGAACCAGAGGATACAGTTGTAAGATGTTTAGCAAAAGAATGAGAGACTTTTATAATGCAACGAAGTGGTTAGTGTTCGGACTACACTGATATAGGGTGGTGGTGGTACAAGTTCAACAGCAGTATTCAAAAGACACTTGAATAAAAACTCGAAGGACAAGAAATCCTAAAGATTTGGAAAAAGCCCTGGGGAATGGGACCAAGTGATTGTTCTTCACAAGAACCAGCAAGTACCTCAAACAAAAATAAAATAACTGCAGACTCTGGAAATCTGAAACAAGTAGAAAATACTTGAAAAGCTCAGCAGGCCTAGCAACATTTGTGAAAGAGAGAAACAGAGTTAATGCTTTGAATCTGATGGGACTTTTCTTCAGAACTTCAGGTTCTTTGTTCTTCTTGCCAACTGTATAACCTCACATTTTCCCACATTATATCCATCTGCCAAGTTTTTGACCATTTGTTTAACCTGTCCGTATCCATCTGCTGAACCTTTGTATCATCCTCACCACTTGCCTTCTCACCAACTTGGTGTCATCCACAAACTTGACTGCAGTATATTCCGTTTCCTCAAGCAGGTCATTAATATATATTGTACGTAATTGTGGTCCCAGCACTGATCTTTGTGGTACTTCACTAGTTACAGTTTGCCATCATGAAAATGTCCCCTTTATCCCAACGCTGTCTTCTATTAGTTAACTAACCTTCTCTCACTGCTAGTAAACAGCCTCCAATACCATGGGTTTTACCTTACTAACTAGCCTAATGTGTGCTACCATATCAGATACCTACTGAATCCAATCTGAGGGAGGTATATTAGTGGTGCAACATGAGGGGAAAAGTAAGTTAAACTAAAATGTTACTTTAAATTCTATTGGTTTAAAAATGCATTGACAGATGTGTGTGAACCATATACAGCACAACAAAGTCTTGTTATCAACTGCCAGAAATGCTCTCAATACCAGGACCACTCCAGAATGTAAAGATAACCCTTTCTCTTTGCTATTAAGATTATTTTCTTGACTCCACTCCCCAGGGCCTTTCACCATCACCTCTAACAACTGATGCAAGTAGCTCATGGAGGGAAGAGTTAGAGATGAGTTTCTAAAATGAATTCAGAAGAATATTCTGGATTTCTAATGTCTCTGGCCCAGTGAGGAAGGAGGTGTAGGTGGATCTGGTTTTGGGGATCACAGATTAGAACAGGGAACAGTTAGGGACAGAAACCATTGTGTCATAAAGTTTAGATTAGGTATGGAAAAGTACAATAAATTAGAGTGAAAGTACTTAGAGGAAAGCTAATTTCCGTGGAGTGGGAATGGATCTGATACAAGTAAATTAGGATCAAAGCTTGGCAGACGAAACTTAATAGAACAATGAGTTGTCTTTAAAGAGTGACTGTGCAGTTGAAAGGTATTCTTATCAGGGAGAGTTGTAGGGCAACAAAAACCAGAGCTCCTTGGTTGAGAAAGAGCAAGGTGAAGCAGAAAATAAAGCTGTGTTTGATATATGTCAGGTTGATAACAAAATAAGAACCAGGCTGAATAAGGGCTATAACAAAGCAAGAGAGTGGCACTAAGTAAATTTGTCTTTAGAGGGCCAACATAAACATAGCTGAATGACTGCTTTCTGTGTTGTAACCATTTTGATTCTATAATTTATTAAGGTTGAGACCATCTATGTCGCTGTCACTTCCATCTTTTCTTCTAGCCAACTGAACCAGACATCACTTAAAGATTAACCCTGCCGTAAGCCTGAACATTTGTTTACATTTCTGTCCTGCTTCCCCTCAGGCCCTCTGCATTTATCTTGTCGAAGAAACATACTTCTGGCTAGCTTGAACAGGTTCTCACTAACCAATACCTTTTCCTTGCCCCATTCAAGCAGATATTGTTAATTCTTACTATTTGAATACTGGTCCCTCCTATTTAACTAATCGAAATGAAATTGTCTTTAACCTTACCTCAAACTCTAGCTACATCTCTACTTGTTTCCCTGACAACTGTCTGTTCAACCAGATTTTTCCAATTTTCTTTTAATTCATGGGATGTAAGTCACGTTGACTAGGCTTGCATTTATTGACTGCATCTAATTGCCCTTGAGTTGGTACTACAGAAGACCTATGGAGGCAGGGAGAGGAAACCATGGGAAAAGAGCTACTTGTGCCTCCAATTTCATGATTCTAAAATTTCAGTTGTGCAGACCCGACTCCCACTTTGGGCACCCTGCTGAATAAAATAACATCTGTTGCTGTAAAGTGGTTGTAATTTAAAGATTCTGTGCAATAGGTGCCTTAATTTCTGAAGTAAAGATTAGTGTTAATGACACTTGTAGGTCATCATATCATTAATCAGTCCTTGTTTGTTTTCAAAAACATTCAGTTTTTGTGTTTTTAGCCTGAGCCTACTTCAACGTTTGTAAGTCCTTACATTGATGGCAATGATACTGATGTGGAAAAGGGATCTGAATTTCTCTACAAGAAATTGGTCGGTTCAGCTTCCTCCTTCAGTCATCATTAATCACAGGTATGGTATAATTATTCAAGCTAAAAACTGAAAAATCATTATAAAGTTTACTCTAGCTAATATAGGCTGTGAGAATGTTGGATAATAATAGAATATCTTGTATAATTAGCAATTATTCCTTTCATGTCTAATTGGAACAAAAGCAAGACTTGTAACTTTGTTTAGTAGATATGTGAGCAAAAGCTTGGATAAATCAAATTTCTAATCTATATTATAAACTGTTAGTTATATATTTCAAAGTGCTACAGTTCTAACATGGATACAGTCTCCAGATCACAAGTTATCAAACAAATATATTTGCATTGATGTTCCATATAAAAAGAAAACTGAAATGGTACACTCCCTTGACCATTTCTTTCCTAAAAATAATATTCCCATATCAGTCTCAACCAGTTTGAGCAATCTTTTGGGGAAGTGCAAAAGAATGTATGACTTAATATGCAAAACATAAGATGGTTTGGATGGTCAGGTCTAAGCTGCCTTGGTGAATTTCTGCAGGGCAGTTTGTAGGTGGTACATATTGCTGATACTGCGCATCTGTGCTGGAGGGGGTGAATATTTGTGGATATAGTGCTAATCAAGTGGGCTGTTTTGTCCTGGATAGTGTGAAGCTTCTTGAGTGTTGGAGCTGCACTTATCCAGACAAGTGGGGCATATGCCTTCAAATCCCGAATTGTTCCTTTTAAATGGTGGACAAATCTTGGGTAGTCAGTGTGTGAGCTAGTCACTCTAAGATTCTTAGCCTCTGACCTCATGTGTAGCCCGAAGGGTAAGGACAACCAGTTTCCTTCCTGGAAGCGCATTAATGACACAAAAATATGTTTTTTATGACAGTTGCCAATGGTTAAATGTTTTTAGGTTAGCTTTATTTCCCAATTTTTAAGTTTAAATTCATTTTTCATCACCATGTTTTGAACCCATGTCTCCAGAGCATTAGCTTGGCTGTCTGGATTACTAGTCCAGTGAAACAGTTCATTTTACATTCTATGAACATATTTAGTTAGATGGCTTGCAGTGCGTTATTAGTGGAAAGATTTGTATGGGAAGAATTTGCACTTCCATTTCAGTTAAATTAAATTTGAGTCAGAAAATTTTAGGATGAATCAATTTGTAACAGGGTCGCAGATTTGGGTTGGCCGCTCAGTAACCAGGTTTGAAGACTGAGTGAGTAGTGCCTGGAGAGAGAGATACAATAGGTACACATGCATCTCCTTGAATGTGCATTTGCCAAGGAATTCTGGAGAAATGTCATACCTTGATGAAGAAATTTGCAAAGAAAAATGAAACATCTGGATATCAAACCTACAGCTCAGCGAGCAAACCTACACCCAAAAAAGATGTTGGCTATTTTGAAAAGCATTTAGGCAGACAAGTCCCTAAGACTTGATGAAATCTATCCTAGGGAGGCAGATGAAGAAACTGCAGGGGCCTTTATAAAATCTTTGTATCCTTTTTAGTCAAGGAGGGGTCCCAGAGGATTGACGAATAGCCAGCATTGTTTCTTTGTTTAAGAAGGATAACGGGGATAATCTGGGAAATTACATGCCACTGAGCTATGTGTCAGTGGAAGGGAAATTATTGGAGAAGATTCTTAGGGATAGGACTTACTCGTATTTGGAAAAATATAAACTAGTTAGTGATAAGCAACATGGTTTTGTGCAGGAAAAGCCATGTCTCACAAAGTCGATTTGAATTTTGTTTGAGAAAATGACAAAGCTGTTCGCTGAATGCGGTCGGGGGGGGCGCGAGTGTAGGTGGTGTAGATACTGCGTATATAGATTTTACCAAGGCCTTTGACATGGCCATTATGGCAGGCTGATACAAAAGGCAAAGTTACATGTGGGCCATGGTGAGCTACTAATATGGTTATAGAACTAGCCGAATAAAGAAGTCAGAGTAAGGGTGGAAGGGTCTTTTTCGGATTGGAGATCTGTGACTAGTTGTGTTCTGTAGGAATCAGTGCTTTGACCCCTGTTGTTTGTATATTGTGAGGAGAATGTAGATGACCTGATTTTAGTATGTTTGTGGATGAGACAAAGATTGAGGGAGGATCTCCAAGGGGGCTGAGAGGACTCCAAGGAGACTGAGAGATAAATGTGAGCGGGTTGGGGCTGAGGGTAAGGTGGTGAGGAATGCGATAGGTAGATGGTGGATGGGAGTGATGGTGATAAGTTAGAGCGGAGGTCGGAACTGCCCATCTTCCTTCCCACCTATCCACTCCACTCCACCTTGCGCTCCGACCTATCACCATCATGCCCCCACCTTCAACTACCTATCGCATTCTTAGCTAAGTTCCACCCCCTCCTATTTATCTCTCAGCCCCCTTAGACCACGCCCCCATTCCTGATGAAGAGTTTATGCTCTAAACATCAGTTCTCCTCGGATTCTGCCTGACTGGCAGTGCTTTTCCAGCACCACATTTTTTGACTTTGAAAATCGTAATGTTATGTTGCCCATTGATGAAACCGAGACCTACAAGAGCTCATGAAATTGTGTTTAACATTTACCAGTAACGTTGCAGATTGGGCCTTGCAGTATTTGACATTCACCAATCCAATAGTCTTAACATAAAAGATGGGAGGGGGAGCAGATTATATTCTAAGTATAGGAATAGTTAAAGACACCAATTTAATTTTTGGTTTATTGATGAAAAAAGAACTGAATGGAAGAAGTTGAACTTAATTACTTGGCCGTACAAAAATGGAGTATTTATGAAAAAGGCCAATGACTGCTTTGAGAGTGTTGGATTCTGTAAAATGGGCGTATTGAATTCTGAAGCATACCAGTATTCAAAGTTTGTATGTTTTAGAGTCGATATGTTAAATCCAAGAAAAAATATCAGCATTTTACTTAACTGAGAACCTTGACACTTCTGGATTTTAACTCACATTTTGAAATTATTTGAATTTATCATTGTGTCTTAACTTTGGATTTGCTTTACGCTTCGTTTCCCATGTTGAATGTAAAATTGTTGATTGTGCAGAGTTGTGTTTGGTCCATTTTCATATGAAAATGTGAAAATATTTTTAATTACAAATGTTAATATAAAATGTGTGATAATGTGTTAATTTAATGTGTGTTGTAACTGGCAAACATTTGAAAAATTTCTGTATTAAGTTCTAATTATTTAACAGGTAACTTAGTAAGGAGATAACATGGAACAGCAGCTTTTCTCAACTTCTCTGTTAAGTGGCATCAGCAGTTCTACACCTTCTGTTGATCCAGCTATCTTATACAGCCATTGGTCTGTGTTTGCGGATGATAGTGTGCCTCCAGTTACTTTTCATGATGGACCTAAACAGAGGTAAATAAATTGTTTTATTCAGAAACTGCTGGATATTAATGTCAATTTAAATAGTGTTATGTTAAGTGCATAGTTAGAATCAGTACTGCTCTAGTGTCACCATTGAGTTTAGCTGGAATGTGTTATTGTACTTGTTTAACTTAATGTTCCTGGGATATGAATATTGCTGGCTAGACTTTATTGCTGATCTTTAAAGACCTACAAAAGTGCACTTGAACCACTGTAGTTTTTGGGGTTTAGGGATACTCAGTGTTGTTAGGAAGGAAGTTCCACGAATTTGGTAAAAACAATGACTGCAGATGCTGGACACCAGATTCTGCATTAGTGGTGCTGGAAGAGCACAGCAGTTCAGGTAGCATCCAAGGAGCAGCGAAATAGACGTTTCGGGCAAAAGCCCTTCATCTGGAATAAAGACAGAGAGCCTGAATCGTGGAGAGATAAGCTAGAGGAGGGTGGGGGTGGGGAGAAAGTAGCATAGAGTACAATA
>NC_057714.1:111945152-111964772 GCF_004010195.1 Chiloscyllium plagiosum | reverse complement strand
GGGTGAGGTGGGGGAGGGAAAATGAGGAAACTGTTGAAGTCCACATTGATGCCCCTGGGGTTGAAGTGTTCCGAGGTGGAAGATGAGGCGTTCTTCCTCCAGGCATCTGATGGTGAGGGAGCGGCGGTGAAGGAGGCCCAGGACCTCCATGTCCTCGGCAGAGTGGGAGGGGGAGTTGAAATGTTGGGCCACGGGCTGGTGTGGTTGATTGGAGCGGGTGTCCCGGAGGTGTTCCCTAAAGCGCTCTGCTAGGAGGCGCCCAGTCTCCCCAGTGTAGAGGAGACCGCATCGGGAGCAACGGATACAATAAATGATATTAATGGATGTGCAGGTAAAACTTTGGATGTGGAAGGCTTCTTTAGGGCTATGGATAGAGGTGAGGAAGGAGGTGTGAGCGCAGGTTTTACATTTCCTGCGGGTGACAGGGGAAGGTGCCAGGATGGGTTGTAGGGGCGCGTGGATCTGACCGGGTAGTCACGGAGGGAACGGTCTTTGCGGAAGGCGGAAAGGGGTGGGGAGGGAAATATATCCCTGGTGGTGGGGTCTGTTTGGAGGTGGCGGAAATGTCGGCGGATGATATGGTTTATGCGAAGGTTGGTAGGGTGGAAGGTGAGTACCAGGGGCGTTCTGTCCTTGTTACGGTTGGAGGGGTGGGGTCTGAGGGCAGAGATGCGGGATGTGAACGAAATGCGTTGGAGGGCATCTTTAACCACGTGGGAAGGGAAATTGCGGTCTCTAAAGAAGGAGGTCATCTGGTATGTTCTGTGGTGGAACTGGTCCTCCTAGGAGCAGATGAGGCGGAGGAATTGGGAATACGGGATGGCATTTTTGCAAGAAGTAGGGTGGGAAGAGGTGTAATCCAGATAACTGTGGGAGTCGGGTTTGTAAAAAATGTCAGTGTCAAGTCGGTCGTCATTCTCCTCGCGGGAGCATGAGGTGGCGCCAATGCAGTCATCAATGTAGCGGAGGAAGAGGTGGGGAGTGGTGCCGGTGTAATTACGGAAGATCGACTGTTCTACGTAGCCAACAAAGAGACAGGCATAGCTGGGGCCCATACGTGTGCCCATGGCTACCCCTTTGGTCTGGAGGAAGTGGGAGGATTCGAAGGAAAAATTGTTAAGGGTGAGGACCAGTTTGGCCAAACGAATGAGAGTGTTGGTGGAAGGGTACTGTTGGGGACTTCTGGAGAGGAAAAAATGGAGGGCTTGGAAGCCCTGGTCATGGCGGATGGAGGTGTAGAGGGATTGGATTGGATATCTCTGGTGAAGATGAGGCGTTGGCCTAGTGACAATGAAGGAATAGTGATATAGTTCTATATCAGGATGGTGTGTGCTTTGGAAGGGATCTTCCAGGTGATGGTGTACTCATGCATTGTTGACATCCTCTTTCTAGATGCTAGATGTCACAGGTTTGAAAGGTATTGTTTAAGATTCAGCTAGTTAGATGAGTAATGGTGCTATGCTGCCACTCTAAGTGATGGACATTAAGTTCCACACCCAGAGTGCATTCTGTGCTCTTGTCACTCTGCGTGTCTTCCAAATGTAATATGGAGTACTGATTCATTATTTGAGGGAGAAGGTGGTGTAACTGGTAATCAGTGGGAGGTTTCCTTGTCCATTTTGACCTGATGCCATGAGGCATCATGACATCAAAGTCAATGTTGAAGACTGTCAAGGGAACTCATTCCCAACTGTGTATTACTATGCTACCATCTTTGATAGGTCTCTCCAGCCAGTGAGGCAGGGCATGACCAGAGATGGTGTTGACAGTGTTTTGAATACTGGATTCCGTGAGTATGACTATCTTGCAAAAGATGTCAAACTGTTGCTTGTGGGACAATTCTCCCAATTTTGCTACTAGCCATCCAGATATATTTAAGAAGGGTGGTAAATTGTAATCAGTGGGAGTTTTCCTTGCCCATTTTGACCTGATGCCATGAGGATTCATAATGTCTGAGTCACTGACATTTGAAGACTGTCAAGGATTTACCAGGATCAACAGTTTTATATTTGCCACTGTCCTTCCCAGTGACTTGGTTGATGCTGAATCATCTGTCCAGATTCTGTCCATTTTGTTTTAGACTTTGTAGTAATTTGGTACAACTGAATAGCTTTCTAGATCGTTTCAGAGGGCAGTTAAGAGTTATCACTTAGCTGGAGTCAAAAGTAGGCCAGTTGGGTAACTATGCCAGATTTTCCTTCTCAAAAAGACATTAGTGTTTGTACAATAATTGGTATCGAATTATGTGGTCCATTTTGATTTTAATTCCAGATAAGTTTTTAAATTAAAACCTGTGTTTTCAGAACAGTAGTCTTAGAGTCATTGTCATATAGTTAGACAGCATGGAAACAGATCCTTCCGTGCCACCTAGATATCCTAAATTGATCTAGTTCCATTTGCCAACGTTTGGTGCATATCCCTCTTAAATTCTTCCTGTTCATGTACCCATCCAGATGCCTTTAAATGTTGTAATTGTACCTGCTACCTCCACCTCCTTTGGCAGCTTGTTCCATACATGCACTATCCTCCGCATGAAAAAGTTCCCTCTCACGTTTCTTTTAAATCTTTTCCCTCTTAATTTAAACCAATTTCCTCTAGTTTTGGACTCTCCTAACCTGGGGAAAAAGACCTTGTCTCTTCATCCAATTCATGCATGTCGTGATTTTATAAACGTCTGTAATATCACCCCTCAGCCTTCTCAGTACCCTGAGATTCTTTCTGGATTTTCAGTCCAGTGACATTAGCACTATGCCCTTACCTCATGCCAAGTATCCTCAAATAATGTTAAACCTGATGAGGACTAGGTACTAGGACTGGTGATATATTGCACTGCAGTACTAAGATATTCTGAGTTTGGGTCTAACGCATGTGAGCTTGGTGGGCTACTTTACTGTACATTTAACTGTAATATCCTGGACCCCTGAGTGCTAAATGTGAATGGTATTTCTAGTATTGATGAGCAAAACAAGGAGATCATGTGGGAACTGGAAGTTGCCATGAATTAGTTACTGGAATCTCATTTTTGAAACATGTGTTAATTCCTTTTCCTCTTTATGGTATAACCTTATGTAAAATGGCACCTATGTTACTTAATAGCACTTCACAAGAAAGCAATTTAGAAATGAAGTACTTCGAATGGTTTGAATTATAATAATTTGCTTTTAAGCGAGTCTTTATTGTATAGTATTTCAATAAAAATGATATCACTAAAAAATCCTTCTATAGTTATAGAGTCATAGTCATAGAGTCATAGAGATGTACAGCATGGAAACAGACCCTTCGGTCCAACCCGTCCATGCCGACCAGATATCCCAACCCAACCTAGTCCCACCTGCCAGTGCCCGGCCCATATCCCTCCAAACCCTTCCTATTCATATACCTATCCAAATACCTCTTAAATGTTGCAATTGTACCAGCCTCCACCACTTCCTCTGGCAACTCATTCCATACACGTATAACCCTCTGCGTGAAAAAGTTGCCCATTAGGTCAATTTTTTTATATCTTTCCCCTCTCACCCTAAACCTATGCCCTCTAGTTCTGGAATCCCCGACCCCAGGGAAAAGACTTAGCCTATTTATCCTATCCATGCCCCTCAATTTTGTAAACCTCTATAAGGTCACCCCTCAGCTTCCAATGCTCCAAGGAAAACAGCCCCAGCCTGTTTAGCCTCTCCCTGTAGCTCAGATCCTCCAACCCTGGCAACATCCTTGTAAATCTTTGCTGAACCCTTTCAAGTTTCACAACATCTTTCCGATAGGAAGGAGACCAGAATTGCACGCAATATTCCAACAGTGGCCTAACCAATGTCCTGTACAGCCACAACATGACCTCCCAATTCTTGTACTCAATACTCTGATCAATAAAGGAAAGCATACCAGACGCCACCTTCACTATCCTATCGACCTGCGACTCCACTTTCAAGGAGCTATGAACCTGTACTCCAAGGTCTCTTTGTTCAGCAACACTCCCTAGAACCTTACCATTAAGTGTACAAGTCCTGCTAAGACTTGCTTTCCCAAAATGCAGCACTTCGCATTTATCTGAATTAAACTCCATCTGCCACTTCTCAGCCCATTGGCTCATCTGGTCCAGATCCTGTTGTAATCTGAGGTAAACCTCTTCACTGTCCACGACACCTCCAATTTTGGGTCCAACACCGATCCTTGTAGCACTCCATTGGTCACAGGCCTCCAGTCTGAAAAACAACCCTCTGTTTTCTACCTTTGAGCCAGTTCTGTATCGAAATGGCTAGTTCTCCCTGTATTCCATGAATCTAACCTTGCTAATCGGGAACTTTGTCGAACGCCTTACTGAAGTCTATATAGATCACATCTACTGCTCTGCCCTCATCAGTCTTCTTTGTTACTTCTTCAAAAAACTCAATCAAGTTTGTGAGACATGATTTCCCACGCATAAAGCCATGTTGACTATCCCCAATCAGTCCTTGCCTTTCCAAATACATGTACATCCTGTCCCTCAGGATTCCCTCCAACAACTTGCCCACCACCAAGGTCAAGCTCACCGGTCTATAGTTCCCTGGCTTGTCTTTACCGCCCTTCTTAAACAGTGGCACCACGTTTGCCAACCTCCAGTCTTCTCTCACCTCACCTGTGACTATCGATGATACAAATATTATTTTGATTTTTGTTCTCTCACTGCAAATGAACTTATTGTGCAAACTTTTTTCGTGTATAATGTCTCCACTGCTTTCCAATGAACTTTTGAATTTTATTCTTTCCTGATTATTATGCTTTGCAAAATTCAGAAATGAGCCAAAGTCATTAACTTGAGATTCTATAACTAGTTCTAGAGGATAACAAATGAATTTGTACAAAGTATTTGTATGGTCTTACCAGATTAATGCATGTACAACTATGAAATACAGATGGGACATCCTTATGATGTTGGTACAGAGGATGTCAACTAAACTGATACTGAGATTGAACACAGGTTGTTAATGGAGACCAAAGAAGCAGGCTTAATAAGTTAAGAATTATAGCGAAGGTAAACCCTAATAAATAATTGGATGTAGTGACAAACCCTTAACTTTGGGCTCATGTTTGAACTCAGAAGAGAACAGTTCAGATGTAACAACTTTGTGATCTACCCAGGGAGACCATACCATGAGGTTGTGTTTTAATAAACTCATGACCTCAGCAGACTTTTTTTTTGCAAAGGGAAGTATTCAGTTATTTAAAGGAGAGAATGCCTTTTTTTTTTAAGCTTTTGTACTGGGGAGATAAATTGCAGCAGTCTTTTCTGTTCCTGTATGTCTTTATATTGCAAAAATATTTTTAAAAATGAAAACAGTGCGAAATTCTAGTAATCCAGAAGAGTTTATTTTCAGCTGTATAAAATTCTATGTCAGGGGACAAAAATGCAGTTTTTCAAGTATGATTAATATATTATTATAGAAATGTTCTTATTTCAGGGCCCAGTTTGGTTTGTCAGATTCTGGAAATACACCTGATTTATTTGGACTGGTCTCCAGCATACTAGATGAACCTGACAAACCAGAATCGTTATCTGACTGGTAAGTCAAATTTTACTGATTTTTAGAGTGGCAACAAATTTAGGCTGTTGCATTCACTGATGCTTCTGAATTGTGAAGTTTGTTACTTGCATTTGAAAGTGGCAGCTCACATTTAGTAGTTTTTAGATTGAATACTTCCCAGTGTGACAATATAGTTTTGGTGTGCTTTGTAAAAGCATTTTGCATCCAAAGATGTGCAGGTTAGGGAATTGGCCATGCTAAATTGCTCATAGTGTTCAGGGAGGTTAGGTGAATTTGTCAGGGGTAAATGTAGAGTAATGGGGAATAGATTTGGGTGGGATACTTTTCGGTGGGTCAGTGTGGACTTGTTGGACTGAAGGGTCTGTTTCCTTACTGTAGGAATTCTAATTCTAAGTTCTCTACTTTTAATATTATTGTGTACACCAAAGCTTCCTTGCATTCGCATGGTTGTTGGCTCAAAATCCTGCAACTCTCCAACAGCATTGTGGGTATACTTATATCACATGGACTGTGATCATTGAAGGCCAGTCATTGCAGTCCCAGAATTTTGCAGGAGTTGTGGGGGCTGTCCCATGCCTAATCATCTTTGATTCATCAATAACCTTTCCTCAAATATGTGGCAAGAATTGAGGATTTCACTAATGATTACATAATGTGTGACTCCTCAGATTTTGAGGCAGGCCTTGCACATGTGCAGGACAGCCTGGATAATATTCATGCTTGGATTTTTTCATGCCACATGAATGCAGTCTGCAGCAGACAGCATCTTACCATTTCCCTTGATATTCAATGATATAGCTGACCCCATGACCATTAACATTCTGGGAGTTAACATAGACAAACTACAATAGTCATGCCATTGGCTACAATAGCAACTCAGAATCTGGGAATTATGACATAAGTAACCTCACCTGATACTCCCTAAAGTCTATTGGCTATCAATAAGGCACAGGCTAGGAATGTGATGAAATACTTTCCACTTATGTGGGTGCAAGCAGCTCCATTAATACTCTAGAAACCCAAGATGGTTCAGAACAAAGGTGTCTGCTTGATTGATACCCCATCCTCACCTTAGATATTCATTCCTACTGCTACCACACAGTCGTAGCATTGTAACATATCCAAGATGCCATTGCAGCAACTTGCCTAGCTGCCTTCAACAGAACCTTCCAAATCCATTGCCTCTACCAGCTAGAATGGTAACAGCTGCAGACAATGCTACATGCAGTAGTCCTTGCATGTTCACCTCTAAGTCAAGTGTTCCTTCACTGTCATTGGATCAAAATCATAAGGGTCCCTTGCTATCGGCACTGAAAGTGCATCTACCAGATGTACTAGCATGATTTTAGAAGGTGTCCTGTTACAATCTTAGCAAGAGCAATTAGTGATGGACAACAATTGGCTTTCCTTGGCAGCAATGCTTATATGTAAAGGAATAATAAAAAATATCTGTGTATAATAGTTTCAGTAGCTGCTATCTTGAGAAACATTCTTTCATATGTGATTCATCAGCAATAAATTGACTTCATTATATTGCTGGTAGATGAAGTAAACTGCAAAGTACTATCTGTCAAAATCTGACAGTGATTGTTAAACTCATGCTGATGCTTTGTGAAATAAGTCTTTGAGCTGTGATTGTTCTGTTTCCTGCAGGGATTCATCCTCTAGGTTATTTCAGTCAATTTGGTCGAATGCAAATGGGGATTCTATTGGACCAACTTTGAAAAATAACGTGGATCACAGTAGAATTGCAAATCGTTTAGGTGTTTCTCAGTACTATGAAGAGAACTCTCAGGCATTATCTGAAACAGGAAAATTTGAACTTGTTCAAGATTTTCAAAGTTTTAATCTTTCAGAACCATGGAAGACCATGATTAATAAGGATGCCAATCAGTCTGATTCTCGACCCAGAGATCTGTCATCCTCAGCAAGAAACAATGCTTTGCCTCATAAAGAAGGGTTCTCCTTCCAGACCAAGGAATTTGATGGCTGTTTACGGGATTATGAGGAAGCCGAAAGGGGAATTTCTGATTTTACCACACATAACTTTCATAATAATTGTGGCAATAGTAACACAATTACATGCAAGGAATACTATAAAACTGACTGTTTTAGAGAGAATAAATTTATAACATCTGGAATTAAAGATCGCAGTCAGAATTGTGAAAGTAGTTATGGCCCTCATGTTGGTGAATTGTGGGGCAAGGTTTTGCAGGAAAAACAACCAATTCAAAAAGGATTTGAAGACTTCAATGCAAGTTCTCTTAAAAATAACTCTTCTGTTTCACAAATGAACTTCTGTGGGCAGCAGATTTCCAGAGAGAATGGCTTTGTGGCTGATATAAACCGAAAATCTGCATTAGACTTTCCAAAACAGGAAAACCATACTCCTGTTTTACGAGGCAACTTTGCGATCCAATGTGAAAAGCTTCACCAGAATTGTTTAGATGATTTCCCGATGTCATCGGAGTATGTTAATTTAACAAACGTTCTGCCACAGATTGATGAATATAGTCCTCATTCTTCCCAAAGCAGCCTATTGTGGTCTGATAGCAACATGTTAAGCTCCTCTGGTGAGCCTAGTCCAGTGTTTAGAAAAGATGGGAACATTTCAACAAGCTGTCAAACATCAACTATTTCTGCTGTAAGTAGTGGTTCTTCAGCACAATTACCAATTTCTGGTGCCCTTCAATCTATGTATTATCCTTCAGCAGCTCCATTGGAATCCTTAAGGCAAAATGAATGCCAGAAATTCCCAAACAATACCGTTAGAAATTGGGGTTCATCCAACGCTGGTGTTCAGATGCAAGAACAAAAGAAGATTACTACATCATTGCAGAATGAGTCTTCTACGACCAGAGATAATCAGTTTCGAAAACGATGTACTGGCTTTGGTAACAACTGGACACAACATCACAATGATGATTCGGGCAAATATTTCAGATTTTCCAATAAACATGGACATAATGGTGCTAACAACAGAGATGATAAGAGGGGGCGGAAAAATGCGTATCAACATGCTTTGCAGTTGGGACCTTTTGGTCAAAATCACCAACAGTATCATAGAAAACAAGAACAGGACGGTAGCAATTTGTCTGATTTCATTAATCATTCTTTCGTACCCCCATTTCCATTCATGATGCCTGATTATAAACAGAATCAAAACTTCTCCCAATTTGGTCCACATGGATTTTCCTCACCTAGTTTTCCTTTCCCACCTTCAACATTTCCATTCCCTGAATTAATTGACTTTTTTCATTATGATGACTTCAATCAGCTGCACCCTTTTATGAATGACCTTTTTGGTGGAGATATGATCGCACCCTACTTTGGATTTCCACCCCCTTTTTCCAAGTACAGACCTATGAAGAATCGTAGTGGTCCAGCAAATGAACTTCACATACGACTGGAAGAGTGTTATGAGCAATGGCGGGCTTTGGAAAAGGAGAGGAAAAAGGTAGAGGTTACAGGAATTAATCTCCAATTATTTTTGTGTTATTTAAATTTATTTTCGGCCTTTGAACATGTTGGAATGGGTTACTTAATCACTTGTAGGAAATGCATTAACTGTCAGCTAGTTAAATAGAAGGTCCTGTAAAAGGGATCTGAAGCTGGAATTTAAAAATATTTCTTCTTCTTCTTTGTGAAGATACAGTATAATAACCATTACAATATAATGTGCAAGGGTGTAGCATTAAGCCTTTTTTTTAAGCGAATCAATTAAGTACATGAAAGTTGAAATGCTTTAAGAAATTTAAGCTGAAATCATCCACATTTGAGTTGGTTCTCACTAATAAAGAAAATTATAGTCAAGGTAATATTAAAAACATTTGTTCCATTTAATTATAGTGTAACTTACCTTCAGATATTTCAAGCACACATACTGATATTGTTGATATCCTGTTAAAGACACTATTATCATGTGTTAAATGCTTGGCCTCTAGAACGTGAGAAATAGAAAACTGGCAAATGGCTCGTTGAGCATTATTGTTCATCTTAACAAGATGATAGCTGAATGCCAACTTCACTTTTTGTTAACAATTTTCAAATTCCTTCTTCCATTAGAATTCCAAATTTGATTGATCTCAGTTTTAAATCTACTCCAACAACTGAGTAATTCAAAGATGCACAACCTTGAATGAAGAATTTCCCTTTAGCTCAGCTCACTATTGTTAATGTACATCTTACACTACTTCCTATAGTTCTGAACAGTCCAGCAAACAGAACATATAAACTAAGAATGGAAGAAGACATACAGCCTGTCAAGCCTGCAGTGCCATTCAATAAGATCATGGCTGATAAGTTTTGTATTTTGAATTACACATCCTCATTAATCCTCAATTTTTGATTCTCCTGCCTAACAAGATGGCACGGTGGCTCAGTGATTAGCACTGCTGCCTCTCAGCAAAAGGGTCCCAGTTTCGATTCCAGTCCCAGGTTCGATTCCAGCCTCAGGTGACTGTGTGGAGTTTGCACATTCTCCCCATGTCTGCGTGAGTTTCACTCTGAGTGCTCCGGTTTCCTCCCACAGGTCAGGTGAATTGCCCATGCTAAATTGCCCATAGTGTTAGGTGCATTAGTCAGAGGGAAATGGGTCTGGGTGGGTTACTGTTCGGAGGATCGGTGTGGACTTGTTGGGCTGAAGGGCCTGTTTCCACACTTTAGGGAATCTAATCTGTAGTGAATCTAATCTTGCCTGCCTTTCCTGAAAAATGTTCAATGAATCTACCGCTTTTTAAAAATTTTAAAGATGCACAATCTACTAAGAGAGAACCTCTCCTCACCTTTGTCCTAAAAAAAAAGACCCCTAACTTTTAAATAGTGCCCCAAATTCCAGATTGACTCATGAGGAAATTTCTTTTCCATGACCACCTTGCCAAGTTGATTCAGAACATTTTTTATAATTCAGTCCTATCATATCTCACTGTTCTAAATTTCAGTGGAAATGAGTCAAATCTGTCCAACCTTCATAAGTTTGACAACCTAGTCAATTCACATATCAGTCTAGTAAGCCTCTGAACTACCTCCAACTTATTTGCATCCTTTTAAGGAGATCAACTGCATACAGGATTGAGCTCACCAATGCCCTATAAAACTAAAGCATAACATCCTTGTTACTACGTTCAATTCCTTTGTGATATAGGATAGTATTTAATTATTGATTAGAAACACATGAACTTTATTTACCACGAGATTCTTGGCCCAGGTTAACAACCGCAGTCAATCAGGTCGCACTGGCTGACCAAAATTAACAGGAGATTTAAAATCTCCTCAGTTCTGGGGACTGACTCTGAGCTGGCTGGACACAGCCAGTGTACTGTGCACAAGTAAATAAAGGGTGACTTGGTGACAGGATACCGGTCTTTCTGCAGTTATTTCAATTAGCCTTCCTGATTACTTTCTAGATTTTTACTCTTTTTATGTAAGGAATAAGAGAATGATCAATGAGAAGGTATGGCCAGTCAATGATAGAGTAGGGAACTTGTGCGTGGAGTCTGAGCAGATCAGGGAAGCCCTAAATGGTTTTTCTTTTCTTTTTTGCTTCAGTTTTCACAAAGGAAAGGGATCATGTTGTGAATGAAAACTTTGAGGAGCTGCGAAACAGGCTTGGGCAGATAAGATTGATGAAGTTGATGTGCTGGAAATTTTGGCAAACATTAAGATAAATCCCCAGGGCCAGACCAGATTTATCCTAGGTTGCTCCGGGAAGCGTGAATGGAGGTTGCTAAGCCACTGGCGAAGATCTTTGCTTCCTCACTCTCCACGGGTGTCGTACCGGAGAATTGGAGGGAGGCGAATGTTGTTTCCCTTTACAAGAAGGGGAATAAGGAAATCCCTGGCAATTACAGACCAGTCAGTCTGTGGTCAGCAAGGAAAGAATTCTGAGGGGTAGGATTTATGACTATTTAGAAAAGCATAGTGTGATTAAAGGAAGTCAGCATGGCTTTGTGAGGGGCAGGTTGTGCCTCACAAATCTTATTGAGTTCTTTGAGGAGGTGACGAGACAAGTAGGTGAAGATCGAGCAGTGGATATGATGTATATGGACTTCAGCAAGGCATTTGATAAGGTTCCTCATGGTAGGCTCATTCATAAAGTCAGGAAGTATGGGATCCAGGGAGATGTGGCTGTCAGGAGTCTGAACTGGTTGGCTGACAGAAGGCAGAGAGTGGTTGTAGTTGGAATGTACTCTGCCTGGAGGTGAATGTTGAGTGGTGTCCCTCAGGGGTCTGTTCTTGGCCTCTGCTCTTTGTAGTTTTTATAAATAACTTGGATGAGGAGGTTGAGGGGTGGGTTAGTAAATTTGCAGACGACAAAGATTGGAAGTGCCATTAATAGTATCGAGGGCTATTGCAGGTTGCAGCATGACATAGACAGGATATAGAGTTGGGCTGAGAAGTGGCAGATGGAGTTCAACCTGGATAAGTGCATAGTGATGCATTTTGGAAGGTTGAATTTGAATGCTGAATATAGGATTAAAGACAGGATTCTTGGCAGTGTGGAGGAATAGAGGGATCTTGGTGTTCAAGTGTATAGATCCCTTAAAGTTGCCACTCAAGCGGATAGGGTTGTTAAGAAAGCATATGGTGTTTTTGGCTTTCATTAACAGGGGGATTGAGTTTAAGAGGTTTTGCTACAGCTCTTCAAGACCCTGGTGAGACCACGCTTGGAATATTGTGTCCAGTTCTGGTCGCCCTATTGGAAAGATACGGAGGCTTTGGAGAGGGTGCAAAGGAAGTTTATCAGGATGGTACATGGACTGGAGGAGAAAGTGAGGTCTGCAGATGCTGGAGATCAAAGTTGAAACTTTATTGCTGGAACAGCACAGCAGGTCAGGCAGCATCCAGGGAACAGGAGATTCGACGTTTCGGGCACAGGCCGAAGAAGGGCCTGTGCCCGAAACGTCGAATCTCCTGTTCCCTGGATGCTGCCTGACCTGCTGTGCTGTTCCAGCAATAAAGTTTCAACATGGACTGGAGGGCTTGTCTTAGGAAGAGAGGTTGACTAAGCTTGGACTTTTCTCTCTGGAGAGGAGGAGGAAGGGAGCTGACCTGATTGAGGTATACAAGGTAATGAGAGACATGGATAAAGTCAATAGCAAGAGACGTTTCCCCAGAGTAGGATTGAGTGGCACGAGCGATCATACTTTTAAGATATTAGGAGGAAGGTATAAAGGATACGTCAGAGGTAGGTTCTTTACACAGTTGTGAATGCATGGAATGCGTTGCCAGCTGTGGTGGTGGAAGCAGAGTCATTAGGGACATTTTAAGCGACTGTTGGACATGGAAAGCAGTGAATTGAGGGGTGCATAGGTTAGGTTATTTTATTTTAGATTAGGAATAAGCCTTTGCACAATATTGTGCAACCATTTTTGTGATTCATGCTCCAGAACACTTAGGTTCCTCTGCACCTAGGAATTCTGCAGTTGTTCTCTGTTTAAGTAACGTTCTGCTTTTTTTATTCTTCCTGCTGAAGTGAACAACTCTGCATTTTCACATATTTGGCTCCATCTACCAGACTTTTGTCCATTCAGCATACTGTAGGCTCTTTTTGTTTTTTCAAACATACTTTCCTATTGATCTTTTTGCCATCTGCACATTCAGCCACCATGCTTTCAGTCCCTTCATCAGTCATTGATATATATTGTAAAAAGCTGAGCACCTACCACAGATTCCTGCGGGACTCCACTCATCACAACCTGCCAGTCAGATAAAGACCCGTTCCTGCATACTGTGTTTTCTGGCAGCTAGCCAATCTTTTACCCATATTAATACGTTACCCATGAGTTTCCACTTCAATAGATCCTCCTCTTACAATTTTTTCCTTCTATCATGAAGATACTTATGCTGAGTATTCTGAAATGTTCTTTTGGATAATGTGACTGAACAAGCAATCCATAGGGCGAAGCTAATGCTCAGGAGATGAGTTCAAATTTAATGTAACAGTTGGTAGAACATGAGCTGTCTGAGTAATGGTGACATTGAAATGACTATTGATTTTATAAAATCCCATTTGGTTCACTGGTGTCTTTTTTAGGGAACGCAATCTGCCATCATTACCCCATTCTGCCCATCATGTGACTGCGGGTCCAAAGCAATGGCAATGATATTTAATTGCTTTTTGAAGTTACCTAGTAAGTCACTCGTTTGCTGGGCACTTATAAATGAGTAACAAAATGGAACACTCCCCATACAAAAAGTTTTATAACACCCTCAAATGTCTGCCACTTTTATGTTGATTTGTCTCCTAGCCTAATATTCCAGTTCATTACAGCTAGCTGAGCTATCATGCCCACTCATATGGCCTTATTTTGTTGTTACATGTAGATTAAAATCACCCATGATTAATTGCCAACCATTTATTGCAAGCATCCACTTGATCTTTATACACTTTGTCCTACATTGTGATTATTGTTAGGGGACTTATAAACCATCCCTCTTGGTAACTTCTTTTCGTTTTCCCCTTCTATATCCTTATCACCACCCAAACTGATACTATGAATTGGTCTCCTGAATTATGGTTATCTCTAATTATTATACCATGGTCAGTCTTGAGCAAGAGTGTAACCCCTCCACCTTTACTTAGCTTTCTATTCTTCTGGAATACCATTTCACCCCTCACTTTTCAGTGTGGTGTTACCTCCCATACAGTTTGCAGTCTGCTTGGTGACAGCCTCACCCCATTAAAGATCAACCATCTTTTAATGTCAGGATTAAATATAATTTAGATGGAAATTCCCTTACCCTTTATTTGCCTTTATGTCAGGATTAAATTTACCACTATAAGATATACAATCTACTATTTACATATTACTGCAGTGTTTCCCACTCTGCATTAGATTTGCATACCACTTTGATCTCTCCAGCTCGGCTCTGCCTGAGGGAGGGAGAGGGGGCAAGGCCTGAGTAATGAAGGAGTCTTGAGAGGAACCCTATTGTAATGAACATCTTTTCATCTCCCTTCTTGAGGCCCAGTTGCATTTTCCAGATGTCTAAGAGCAGAAGAGTACTTAGTTGCTTGTCAATGTGGCAATCAGTGACAGAGTTGTTACTTTGATGCTTTGTGAATTGCAGGCAGAGATGTGTGGATAATGAAAAGTGCTCCTGTTGTGGCCCAGCCAATACCCAGTATTGATTCAGTATTGCCTCATTGCATTTACAGTCCCCAAGATTTAGAAATTAGGATGTCATTTTTTTGCCTTTTTGTTAAACCTGAAATTTATTTTTGGAGTTCTGGTTCCAAATCTTGCCAGGTCCTTATACGTGAAAATTTACCAGCTGAATTTACAACATTCTTTTTCATTTCCAGGCATGGTGGCTCTGTAGTTAGCACTGCTGCCTCACAGCGCCAGGGACCCGGGTTTGATTCCAGCTTCGGGTGACTGCGTGGAGTTTGCACGCTCTCCCAGTGTTTGTGTGGGTTTCCTCTGGGTGTTCCAGTTTCCTCCCAAGGTCCAAAAATGTGCAGGTTAGGTGAATTGGCCATGCTAAATTGACAATAATAGTGTGTAAGTGAAGTGTAAATTAGTAGGGGTAAATGTAGAGTAATAGGCTAGGGGAATGGGTTTGGGTGGGTTACTCTTTAGAGGGTTGGTGTGGACTTGTTGGGCCAAAGGGCCTGTTTCCACACTGTAGGGATTCTATGATTCAGCAATTCTTTGATTCATTTCATTTGTAAATGTTGATACTTCTCTACAATTATGTCCATTCATGTTCACAAATAATGCAAAATTTTAACAAACTATGAAGTCAAATTCAAAACATGTCCTAATTCACTTCTTTAATTACAGACTGAAGCAGAGCTTGCAAGAAATTTTCCTGGAAAGCGAGTGTCTAGTTCAAACAATACACCTATTCCTCGCCTGCCTTCCAACCCTTCAAGAGTAGATCGTTTAATTGTTGATCAGTTACGCGAACAAGCTCGGGTATGATTCATATTTGTGTTTTGTTTAATTTTTTAACACAATTTGTTCTTGTTATTTTTCCTGTTCTCTCAGGCCTTAACTTAGATGGAAATGGGCGAAACGTAGGCAAATGGAACTAATTCAGTTTAGGATAGCTGGTTGGCATGGACAAGTGGACCAAAGGGTGTACTTCCATGCTGTATGACTCTACCCAGTAAATCATTTATATACAATTTTATTTATTGTCTACTTGAAATACTGTTTATAAAGAATATTGGATATGTACTAAGCATTTGTTAATGTAAATTGCAATTTGAAAACATTTGGTTATTCCCAAACTAACTATTATTACTTATTGACTTTTCTTTCCTTGGCCACAAAATTAGAATTTTAAGAACAGATTTATTACTTGTACCAGTAAACACTAAGAATCATTAACATTTAATTTAAATTTTGGAAGCGGTTTGACTACTTTTCATGATCTCTCTGGACTATGCAAGAAAAAAGCTGGTATGATAGTAATGGTCAATTTAGGGATCTGCCAAGCCAAGAAATTGTAAATTGTGGTTGAATATACTCCTGTTGCTGTTGATGACCAAGGTGCATCATGATCTCTATTTTAAATCAAAGGGAATATTGGCATAGACAATAGGGTTGCTGTCTCATTAGAGAGACAGTTGTTGGTGGTTTAACCTGAGAGGCACCATACCGCAGGCAAGCAAGAGTAGTAATGAAGAATATTTTTTCATGGTAATTTAGCTGATGCAGGAATTGAACCCAAGCTGCTGGGTCAATGTGCATTACAAACCAGCCATCCAGCCAACTGGAATATATGACTTTGTCTTCACAAGGACAAGTGTGGTGGTCACTCCTGCTGATACTGTCATGAATAGATGTATCTGACAGGTGAAAGTGAGGACTGCAGATGCTGAAGATTGAGTTGAGAGTGTGGTACTGGAAAAGCACAGCACGTCAGGCAGCATTTGAGGAGCAGGAATATCGACGTTTCTGGCAAAAGCCCTTCATCAGGAGATGTATCTGACAGGCAAGGTGGTAAGGATGAGATCAAGTATATTTTTCTCTCTTTGTTAGTTCCTTCACTGCCTCTTACCTACTAGACTAGGTATATATGTCCTTTAGCACTCGGTCAGTAGTGGAGTCACTCATGGTGAAGGACATTGAAGAACCTGGCCCAAAGTACATTTGCTACCCTTAGTGCTTCCTTCAAGTGTTGTTTAATCTGGTGGAGTTCTGAATTCATTAATGGAGATGTGATCAGGAAGTTTCCTTACCATGTTTGACCTGATGCCATAAGACTTCATGTTCAACAACAATGTTGATGAACCCCAGCACAACTCACTCTGACACCATTTTTGGAAAGTTTATCCTATTAATGGAATAGCACACATCTGGTGATGGTCATTCTGGCATCTGGGACAATGTCAATGGGGTAGTGTCATATTCCGTGAATATGACTATCAGGTTTTTGCTTGAGCAGTCTCTGAGATGACTCTCCCAATTTTGGCACAAGTCTAGATGCTGGTAAGGAGGACTTTGCAAAGTCAATGTTGTTGTTTCTTGTGCCTCAATGTGTGAATGACATGCCTCCGACCACTTCTAGGAAGTTTGCTTAAACAGATGATCTGGCCCTTGCTACTCAATCAACTCACAGCAGTTCCTTGTCCCAGGACTTCGAGGTGACAGAGTGATCGTTAACTACTGGCATCACCATCCAAATTCAACTGAGACCACAGTCACTTCTTTACACCTCAGCAACTAACTGTGAACTTCCGTTATCTCCCAGCACATCAGACAGGAATGACCCATATCCCAGGTACCTTGGAGTCCGCTTGAATTTGCAAAACGGTCATAGAAAAGACCAAGATCAGAATAAACATTGTCTGGAAACTAAAGCATCTCCATTCTGGGTACTGCTAGCCATACTTCTTTTTGTCTGCTGTTCAGAATATGCTCCCCTCTTTGGTCAGAGGGCAACCACAAAAATACTCAAATTTCTTTTCACTGGAGAGTAGGAGATTAAGGGGCGACCTTAGAGGCTTATAAACTCATGAGGGGTATAGATAAGATGAATGGTAGATATCTTTTCTTGAGGGTGTGGGATTTCAAGACTAGGGGGACATATTTTTAAAAGATTTTAAACAGTCATAAGGGGCAATTTTTTTTTAGTCGTTCATGTGTGGAAGGAATTTCCAGAGGAAGTGGCGAATGTGAGTACAGTTACAATGCTAAAAGATATTTGGATAATTAATTACATGAATTAGAAATGTTTGGAGGGATATGGGCCAAGGGTAAGCAGGTAGGACTTGTTTAATTTGGGATTACAGTCAGCATGGACTGGTTGGACTGAAGTGTCTGTTTCTTGCTGTATGACAATATGACTATCTCCATTGGTATCCCTGATGAACCTCACCATACACTGAAATGAATGCCTGTACAATAGCTCCCAGTCCTACTTAATATCTCAGCACTTGATGTACAACAGATGACAAAAATGCTGAGTTTGACCTCACTGAAGCTAATTCCATGAAAACCTACAGAACATACCAACCATATACCTCTGATCGTGAAAACCTTTCTGGAGTTCTTTGAAAGCTTTGAAATATGCAGATTTTGCAAAAAAAAAAGGTCAAATCATCTGAAGAAGCAGAATTATGCCGTTTAGCCCCCCAAGCCTAACCTATAATTCTCTACGTTAGGAGAAGCTATGACTCTTCAGAGCAGAAGAGACTGAGGGGGGATTTTATAGAAATGTATAAGATCATGAGAGGCATGGATAGGGTGAGTGCACTCAGTCTTTTTCCCAGGGTTGGGGAATCGAGGACAAGGGGGCATCAGTTTAAGGTTAGAGGGGAAAGAATAAAAGGAAATGTGCAGGGCTACTGTTTTACATAGAGGGTAGAATGCATATGGAATGAGCTGCTAGTGGAAGTGATTAAGGTGGGTTAATTAACAACATTTAAAAGGCATTTGGACAAATACATGGATAGGAAAGGTTAGAAGGATATGGGCCAAGTACAGGGAAATGGGGTTAGCATGGATGGACGTTTTGGTTGGCATGAACCAGTTTGGGCTAAAGGGCCTGTGTCCGTGCTGTTGGACTCTATAACTCTAAGTTCATGCCTGATCTGATATATACCTTTTTTTCCCTAGCCACCTCATTTAGGCCTCAAGTCGATGATTTCATCATCTGTCTACCTCCTCTTTAAATATTTGAAGTGACCTAGCTCCATAATTTTTTGAGGTAGGGAATTCTAAACAATCACAATCCTCTGAGAGAAGAAATTCCTTTGCATCTCAGTTTTAAATGAATGCCTCCTTATTCTTTAACTCTGTCCCCTAATTTGAAATTCCCGCACTAGTGGATACATGTTAACATTTACCCTATCAGCTCCCTCAGAATCTTTCTCCTTCTAATGAAAAAGGCTGAACCTGTTTTCTCAGTAAGTCAGTCCCTTAATCCTAGTAATCAGCCTAGTGAATCTCTTTTGAACTGCCTCCAATTGCAGTATCTCTTTTCTTAAATACATAACCTCACCAACACCCTGTACATTTGTAACAAGACTTTGCTATTTTTAAACTTGAACGCCATAGTATTGATGGTTAAAATTCTATTTGTCGTCTTAATTACTTGATGAGTGATTTGACTGTAGATCCTGTGGGATTTGGCCTCCCTGAGCTAACAGGATTTGCATTCCCCTTGCAAGGACATCTTGTTCATAAAAGGAATTAAAGGACAGCTTATCATGAAACTGATTTTACCCAGATTAAACTTTTTATTACATTGTGAATTAATGTGGCTGACAAAAATTTGGATTGAAGAATTCGCCTAACAGCGTACGGTACTGTAAGTTGGCTGTCTGAACTGCACATCCGTAAATCTGCAAGAAAAGGTGGTTGACTATAAATCAAATATCCATTGATGGCTCACAGCACTTCATGAACATTACATATCCACATAGCCTACATGAAGTTGCTCCAATGGTAGGCCAATGCAATTCTTAGAGGAGAAAGTGAGGTCTGCAGATGCTGGAGATCAGAGATGGAAATGTGTTGCTGGAAAAGCGCAGCAGGTCAGGCAGCATCTAGGGAACAGGAGAATCGACGTTTCGGGCATTAGCCCTTCTTCAGGAATGAGGAAAGTTGGTCCAGCAGGCTAAGATAAAAGATAGGGAGGAAGGACT
>NC_057714.1:111931178-111944807 GCF_004010195.1 Chiloscyllium plagiosum | reverse complement strand
GGGCGGAGAGGTTGGGAAGAAGATTGCAGGTTAGGAAGGCGGTGCTGAATTTGAATTCAGCACCGCCTTCCTAACCTGCAATCTTCTTCCCGACCTCTCCTCCCCCACCCCAGTCTGACCTATCACCCTCACCTTGACCTCTTTCCACCTATCACATTTCCGACGCCCCTCCCCCAAGTCCCTCCTCCCTATCTTTTATCTTAGCCTGCTGGACCAACTTTCCTCATTCCTGAAGAAGGGCTAATGCCCGAAACGTCGATTCTCCTGTTCCCTAGATGCTGCCTGACCTGCTGCGCTTTTCCAGCAACACATTTCCATCAATGCAATTCTTAGCAATAACTTCTGGTTTCAGAAGTTGCTGCCACACAAAGACTTTGGAGGTCCATGCAGAAGAGAAAAATATCAGTGGGGCTGTAACTGAACTACTAGATCGAAATTGAAATTACGAATCTCACATATAGCTAACATAGTATTGGTGCCTTTCAGCATGGAAGAGAATGGGGATTTTTGTCTCCAAAAATACTATGTAGTGGTTATTCTTGGACAGATGTATCTGCTAGGTACATTCATGAGGACGAAGCCAGGTAAACTTTTACCCCTTTTTGATTCTCACATCACCCTCTACTTGAGCAGTCTGAGGTATTGCCTCTAGTTATCATCCCTTCAACAGATGTCAACTCAATACTAGAGTGTCAGCCTTGGTTTTTACGGGAATTGAACCCATAACCTTCTGACTGTGACTATCAATTGAGCCATGATTGAGTTTGGTAAGCAGATTCATGGCAGAGATTATATTTTACCATTTTGTTTTTGTAAATTGGAGATGTACGAGAAACTTCATGGGGAAGTACTTACCATTATACTGCTTAGCACTGTTAAATTTGAAAATTTAATGTTCACTAAGAATGGAAGCATTTCTGACTATCGTTTTAATTGTATGGCAGGTCTTGACCTTGTTTGGCAAAATGGAACGTCTTCAAAGTTCTCCCATTCATGCTAATATATCTTCAACTCTCAATTGTCATTTGGAAGCCATTCATGTCACGCAAGCACGTCGTAAAGATGAAATAATTAATGCTACAAATCGTCAGAGGCAGGGAGCGCCTCGCTACAATGATGACAAGGGTAAGCAGTTCTTCACAATGTATTAGCTTCTGGTGTAGATGGTCACACAAAAGAGAATTGAATTTGCTATTGTTAAAATATTATTGTCTTTGTATGGGAAGTTGAACATAGTACATTACTATCATTCCAACTGATAAATCCTATGAGACTGTACCCCTTTCGTAAATATTAGTCTCACTGTTCTGCCTCTCTCAACCTTAATCAAATACAAAACCAAGGTATCCTTTGGTTACTTATAAAGCACTGAAAAATGAACAGATTAGACCATAAGACCATAAGACATAGGAGTGGAAGTAAGGCCATTCGGCCCATCGAGTCCACTCCGCCATTCAATCATGGCTGATGCGCATTTCAGCTCCACTTACCAGCGTTCTCCCCGTAGCCCTTAATTCCTCTAGACAACAAGAATCTATCAATCTCGGCCTTGAAGACATTTAGCGTCCCGGCTTCCACTGCACTCCGTGGCAATGAATTCCACAGGCCCACCACTCTCTGGCTGAAAAAATGTCTCCGCATTTCTGTTCTGAAATGACCCCCTCTAATTCTAAGGCTGTGTCCACGGGTCCTAGCCTCCTCGTTTAACTGAAACAATTTCCTAGCATCCACCTTTTCCAAGCCATGTATTATTTTGTACGTCTCTATTAAGTCTCCCCTTAATCTTCTAAACTCCAACGAATACAATCCCAGTATCCTCAGCCGTTCCTCATATGTTAGACCTGTCATTCCAGGGATCATCCGTGTGAATCTCCGCTGGACACGTTCCAGTGCCAGTATGTCCTTCCTGAGGTGTGGGGACCAAAACTGGACACAGTACTCCAAATGGGGCCTAACCAGAGCTTTATAAAGTCTTAGTAGTACATCTCTGCTTTTATATTCCAACCCTCTTGAGATAAGAGACAACATTGCATTCGCTTTCTTAATCACGGACTCAACCTGCATGTTTACCTTTAGAGAATCCTCGACTAGCACTCCCAGATCCCTTTGTGCTTTGGCTTTATTAATTTTCTCCCTAGTCTGTAATAAAAATACAAAAAAAATTCTGTTCTGGATGAAACTTGATGCTTGTTAAAGAGCTTATAAATAATAGATCACAAAGTTTTCAAAATATGCTGTACTAAATAATTGCCATTTGACTGTGCTGACTGATTCCTGTCTTGTTCTCTATCATTTGGTTGCTGTAATACATAAACTAATCTTTTTCCAGAATCACTCCACATCAATACCTCTCAATATCTATGATAATCGCTTTGTGTTTTGTTTCACAGATGTGTTGGCTTTGGCAGCTGCCATAAAGGATTTGACTATTTCAACACGTAAGGCCCGTACTGCTCTCTGGTGTGCGTTGCAGATGATCTTGCCAAAATGTTTCCTGGGGACTGTAGTCAAGCAAGTTGAAATTGAAAAGGCATTAAAACAACTTGGTCAGGGGAGTGCTACTGTCAAAAATGATGACAAGAGACTTGCTGAAGAGAAAATTGTGGAAAAGTCTGAATCTGACCTTGCTGGACATGCATCAATAAAAATGGAAATTGATTGTAAGAGAGAAGTGTGTTGAAAAAGCAACAGCTTAAATGCAACTGCGTTCTATTCTGTGAGTTCTGCTATGGAATATGTCAAACTGTGGATGAAGTGTTTAAAGCACTGTTGCGTATCTGTTTGCGTTGTATGAACTTCTAGGATTAATGATGAGCCACGTTTTTTTAAAAAAAAAGCTTGCCGAAATTTGAAATTAACCTTGTAATCTAAATGGTAAGGGCAAGTTGATTACCTGAGAAGAGAGGAGGAATGATGTGGAACAATGTTATTTGGTTATCAGTTTTTGAAAACAATGAAATTTGATCTTAGTACAAGTGTGAAATTTTGATCACCATTTCTATAAGATCCTGACACTACATTTGTGCTGTAAGAAGTAATTTCAGCTGCATCAGGATATTGACAAACTTATTTCTATTTGAAACTGGCTTTGGTATGTGTTAATATCACTAGATAGTAACCAGGCTGTTCAGGAGATTGCATCACATCTTATGCAGAAGAGGGGAGAAACCAAATAATTGTTTTTTTTTAGTACTGAAACAAGATTTTGAATTTTTGTGAATGAAGTAATTATTAGTGAAGAATGAACCACTGTGGCACTACTAAGGGAGTAGAGTACTGTTGCAGTTTTATGTAGCACCCATTTCGACCTGATTTTGACATGTTGGAGAACTGTCGAGAACTACAGTCGTTTGCCTTTTTAGTTTCTAAATTGCAATATAATTTCTATTGCGTTGAGTTTATTCAAAAAGCCAATCAATGAAGCAAGTTCTTTTCTTTTATGCTTTGTGGTTATGTAGAATATTTCTTAATTAAATTTTAAATTATGAAATATTATTGAAAACTAAAATGTTCCATTCTGAGGAATATTAATAAATGTCATTAAACCTGTTTAACTGGGGATTAATACAATAAGATCAACTAACACTGAACTGGTTTAAAAATAAGTAATGGTGCTAAAATCAACTAGAAGTGAACAATTGCATTATTTAATAGGTTATTTTCATATTCTACTGACATTCTGTGTGTAATTACAGAATTTGTTAGAATCTCTTGTCTTTCTTTGAACTAGTGTGCCGTGGTCAGATTCTAAATTTAGTTTAGGTACTGGGACTTTGGAACAGTACTGTCCACTTTCCAAAGTATTGTGATACCAATAAGGTTTGAGAAAATTTAAAAAAACAGAATTGGAATTGGATCATTTTTAAATTAAAAGTAACTACATAGATAATTGGGAATTTGATTACTTTATCTCTCAAATTTTCTTCAACTTTGTAGTCACACGACTAAATTAGATTGTAATGGCAACTGAAACATTCATAACCAAAAACAGGGCTATTTTTAAAAAAAATGTATTTACCTATCCAATGAGTTAACAAGATTTTCATAACTCACAGGTTAGGAAATTGTAGAGTTATGAGATATATTACTTAACAATTCTATTTGATATTATTTGTTAAAGAAATGTACTGTTATGTGCCTGTGCATTGAAGAACAATTAGCTAGTAATGTTAAGCACTTAAAAACAGTCATCCAATTCGTAACATGATGAGATATTTTAGTTATAGGTTTCTTTTTTTCAGATGAGCAAAATGAAAGAATTGCACATGCAATGAGATCCCCGGCAATTAAACATGCACCAGTAACTTTTAATTTGGTTTCACTTCACAAACTGATCCATTCTTCAAATTGAACTCCAGAAAGGGAAGGGGAGTTATAAAGAATGATATTTTTATGTAATTTGTCTGATTGCAGTTAATAGCCTATGAAACAAATTGGTGCTATAATACAGCAAACTAATAATAACATTTTGCTGGAACCCATATTCTCCAAAAATGTAACATATTTCATTTTGAAACTTTGTTATTTTATAGCATTACTGCTATCTTCCCAAAGTAATGATGCACGATAATTTATGGTACAATGGGCATTTGTGGTCCATTGTACCTTGTACATGTGCATTTGAACATTTACAGTGAGGTCTGGTGGGTTACTTCACTAATTATGGACCTATTATAATCAAACCCAAACCAGTATTCACACACTCATCTGCAGAAGCGGTCATTAGGTAGCATTAACTTTGTTCTATGTATTTTTATTCTTTCTCACTTCATTGGAGATACTGGGATTTTTTTTTTAAAACATGCCACACAGTTGTAGAACTATCCCATTATAGTAAGCACCCAATTTTCAATTTTCTTTCAAACCTACATCAGTTTTTCACTGTTAAATTAAAAAATTGACTCAGCATCAATCCTGAAATGTTCTGATTTCTTTGGCTAACTACTATATTACGTGCATTTGCCAACTAATAAAATGTTTGAAGCACATTGTAGAATTTAACTGCACTGATAAGCACTGCCTCAACTAAGTTTTTCAGTTGGGGGAGAGGGTTTGTTGTTTTCAAGTAACAGGGAGTTGGCTCCCATTAAAGCTGATAATTTCCATGCTGAATATGTTGCATTATATTTTAATTTACTTTATACTATTTTCGAGGAAGGGAAGAAAACAAAAATAGCTAGATTTTCTAATCTCTAATTTTCTAATAGTGATGCCAGTTGGGTTCAGACAAAAGAATTTAAACTTCAAGATACAAATTAAATTTTCAGCAAAAAAATGTTTCTTTCAGGTTATAAATATGAATCCTTTCTAAGGAAAATAATAGCATGTTAACTACAAATGAAAATTCAGTCGCATCTTGACTGACAATTGTTCCTTTAAATTTGTTGGTTTTAGTAGGGTGCATTGCTCAGTTCTGGAATCTGTAGACCAGTATTTTTTTCATGAGTTTATATTTTTAAAAAATTCAAGTTGACTGGTTAGAAAAAAAGATTTCATGAAGCTTAAATACACATGTTAAACCACAGTGGGGGGAAACAAGACTCTTTTGTATGCATCATCCGTTCCATGACCCATATCTCCTAAATGGTGAAAACAATTAGGCAAATTGAAATCTTAGCAGTAATGCTGGTGACCTTTCACCATCAATGAGAAGCCTTTTCCAGTGTGTTTTCTGGATTTTACTGAAGCATTCCTTCAGAATTGCTGTTGAAAGTAAAACAAATTTGTGGTTAATTAAGAAGGTGACTTTTTTTGCTGTATTGTCATTATTTTGTAGTGTACTTATGCAGAAATTATTATTTTAAACATAGCCAGTCAATTAATTTTATAAAATTAAGTCAAAAGGCATCGAAATGATTAATTTTTGTTAAAACCAAAAAAAATCTATGGTTAATGTGGGAGGAAGGATTTTCTGTTTGGCCCTCGGCAAAATTGTCAGTGTTGTTTATAAATTTGCTGTCACAAGTAGCATACAAATTAAATTTTTCTTAGCCTTTTCACAAATTTTTATTTTTAAAAATTCTAGTGATACTGATATTTAGTCTATTTGATAATAGTCTTTTATGCAAGTTTTGTCTTTTTTTTAAATGGGAGTTAAAGCAACCCACCCAAAATATACATGTTCAATAAATCATATTTTGTCTCATCATGCAAATTAGTATAAATACTAAATTAATCTCTTAGTGAAATGTTGATATAAGAGGTAACTGGACTGTACTTTTGAAACTCACATTTGAAACTCATTCTTCCAATCTAAAAACCTATGTTTTTCTCCTGAATTGTTGTATAATCTATTCAAAAAACAAAATACTTTTTGTTACCTAGTTGGCTAAGGCTGTTGAATTAGGAAACAAGTGACAGCTTGAAGTTACCTATTTTGAGAATCTAGGAACAGAACTGGGTGCAAATCTAGGAACAAAGGTTTTACTTGCTCATTTGAAAAACATCCACCAGAATCCTGTTGGGTTGTTAATTAAAATTGAGAGGTAATTATAAATTATAATTATGAACTGCTCAACTGAGGAAATGTAATCCAACTTGTTTAGTGTGGTATTTAACATAGTGCAATCTTTGTAATGTAGTCATCATCACTGCATCACAGAATTAAAAGACTGAATGAATGCATATGAGTGCTACATAACGTGGATAATCTCATTTTAAACTATAATTTGTGTAAAATGTTTAAGAAAGAAAAAGAACTGTTACTCAGGATTAGTTCTTCAAATTACTAACCCTCTATGGTGGGGAAATAATAAATGTTGTACTTTGATTTAGAAAGCACTTAATGAAGACAAATTGATTTTTTTTGTAGTTATCAGTTTGAGGGATTATAATTTTTAAAGCATTCCATATTTATTTTAATATTGATTCAATCTTAATTTAAATTCAGATTTAGTATCTAATGTACTGTATTAATGGGATTATTCTTGCCAAACCTTCCTAATTAGATTAACTGTTTACTCAGGAAATATATATTTAATATTTAGTTTTTTGGGTTGTATGTGCAAAGTATTTTTCACAAATTTAACTGTGTACAATACTAGGTTACCAAAGCTATTTTTGTTTAACTGATTTATTTCCAGAATTTTGGAACCATTTAGGGACTGGAGACATTCTATTACATAGAGCTAGTCATATGCTAGTTTTCATACTTGGGCTTAGACAATCAGAAGTCTTGCGTCTTAAAGCATTGTGAATGTAGAGAAGATTTGAGATATTTATAGGACTATTAACATAGGTCAAAATTGTTTATTCATTCATATTACACTAAACTCTTTTGTCAATTTAATGCTTTTAATAAAAATGACCATGTGATCTCATTTTTGAAAAATGGTATTATAAACTAGGTAGTATTCATAGTTTATATTTGGAGAGATTGGCTCAGGGAGAAATCCCTTTGGGACTATTCTATGAGATTTGATTTAAAGGCAAAGTAGTAGCACCCACTGAAATTACATTAGTTCTGCGTATGCATAAAATTATTAAAAGGCAACATTGAGAGTCTTTGGGTTTAATTATCTTAAGATCTATGGTTAATACAAACCAACAATCAATTTTTAATTATTTTGATTCATTCATGGGATGTAGGCATCACTGACTGGGCTAACATTTATTGCCCATCCTATATTTGTCAGTTCTTAGAGACAATTAAGAGCCACCCACATTGCTGTGGGTCTGGAATCTCCTCTTCAAATTGAAACAAATGAAGAAATGGCAGTCTGAATAACTTTCCAAATTTGACCCTGTGTTTCATTTTACATATTTTTAAAAGATTCTTTTAAATGGAATATATGTTCCTAATCTCTAAACTTAATTTCCTAGGCATTCCGTAAATGCAAATTGTTGAGTGTTGACATAAGTATTACTTCCCTTTAAATGTTCAGTTAAACCACCAAATTGATTTTGTTTAAAAGTCAGATTTCATGTGTTCCTTATGAAAATGTAAAATATTTACTAGGTACTAGAGGAACCTCAATTATCCGAATGATACAGTATTTTGTTCGGATAATCGAATGCCAGCTAACACTGTTTAGCGTAGCATCAGGACCTTGCGATATTCTCCGGATAATCTGAAATTCGGATAATTGAGGTTCCTCTGTACATCAAAAACATTACCCTAACCAACAACTCCACCCACAATCATGGGTTTTCAAGCACAGAAGTAGAAACTTTATATCCCCTAATCTTTAATGAATGCTTGTAGTCACAACATTATATCCTGAAGATGACTGTGTAGTTATATTTATCAATTAATTCAGACATTAAAACCAGTACTACAGAGCACTATTTTGCATTCTGAATTACCTAATTATTTTTATCAAGGCATATATTTTACTGTTGGCTGTCAATATTTTGGAATTCAAAGAGAGAGAGTTTCCTTTTAGAAAGTGAATTTTAAAATTCAGCAATTAAATTTGTTGAAACATTCCAGGTACATTCATCTCTGGAAAAGAATGATGATACAGTTAATCTTTATAGTTATTATAGCCCACAGACAATTTTAACGACCAATATTTCTGAATTTATAAAGGTTGTGGTTTTCAGTCAAAATCCACAGAGATCAGTGCTGCCTTTTATAACCTAGATTGCAACATGCCTTTGTATAATAGGTTTACAATTCTCATTTTTGGTATAAATTTTATGGAACTAGTTTGCTACAGATTTTAATAAAGCATTAAAACCGTACACATTGAAATGTACGGCAATGTGACCTACATAAAGAAGGGAACAAAAGATGATTTGCTTGTGCATTTTTGAAAATCTTAGATTTTGTTTACACAAATTTATTTTTGTAGCCATACTGGATTGTGCTCTAGTAATGAATGTATTGGGCATTGTAGATTCTTCTTTGGGTTACATACGTTAATTTGTACTCACGGTGTGTGTAATCTTTCTAAATCATTTTGTGCATTTTAAAAATGGTAATGTGCCTTTTACTGATGTTTTATTTTAAATGGTAAAAAGCTGTATTTATGTTGGATTCAGCAGCTTTATAATTAAACTTGTTACTACTGATGTTTAAAATATTGTTAGTTTCTGCTAGCTGTTCACAAAATTAATTATATAAGATGTGACAATGTATAGCTAACAGTGCAGCATGCTAATTTTCTTAAATGTATTTGTATTAGTGTGGTTCAGTAAAAGGCATGAGGCACTTGCTTAATGGTACTATTGTGAAATCAATCAACCTTCACTGGTATTTAATGGCATGGAATGTAATTTATGCAATAATCTAAACTATCTTCATCAAATGAAGAGTATGTTATCCATTATGTTAGTATGTTCTATCCTGGATCAGTGTGAAATTTGCTAACAACTTAATAGGTTTTAGGTGCTAGAATGTTATGGAACACTTATTTTCCCCTTTCTTACTATGTTAATTTAACAAATAAGGGGTTTGCCCACAATACCTCTGCCCTTGGTTGAAAATTTAAGCATTGTGGTACTTCAATATTTCCAAGTTTTTAAAATGTTTAATCATGTCTTTTGCCTTGATCACCATTGTTAGATTTAATACAATATACAGGAAGTTTGGTTTGCCTAAGGAAAGATATTGACATGATTGCCCCACAAGAACACCTAATTTATATTCAGGGGAGATTTAATTATTGTAGTCTGTTAGCTTTGAGTTAACAAAGGGAAAAAATTTCTAAAGCCAAATAATTTGAGCTCTGAATAATTTAATCTTTTCATTGCACTTTCCATGCTCAATGTGGTTTTTAACCAATGCAACTAACTGTTTATTTTCAATAGCATTTGTGCTTTATCCAGAGACTAACTGGAACTGAGCATGTTTCTAAGTCACTGGATTTCTACAGTATCTTTATGATTTGTCTATAATAGGAATTCCAATGTTTTCTTAAGGTAGAAGTGTTCAGATGCTTGAGACCAGTGTGCAATTGCAGACTTCTCCTGTGAGAGTGAGGTGTTAGAAAAGATGGTCACGATATTATCAACTTTGAGGATAACAATGTTCACTAAAAGATGCTCTCATCATATACTTGGAAGAAAATAACCTGTGTTGCTGCTGCTGCATAAATGTTATGGGAAAAATATTTTAGTTCCTATTGTTAGAATCATGTGGTTAGGTTGCTCTGTTCTGGAAGGTGTACAAGATGTCGTTTGATCTATAAATTCAGTATAGGACAAGGACTGAAACTTGATCACAGAGGAGAAGTCTGCAGTGCATGTATGTGGACCAATCATAACATTCTGTTAACGCTGTTTAATTATAAATATACTGTCTTTGTGAATCACTTAAACAATATTTTGTTACAAATGTTGCTGAATTCCGTCTTGCTAACAATCAAATTTTTGTTTATCGCAGACATAGCTTTCAAGTGCTGAATTATTTTAAAAGTTGCAGTTTATATTTAACTGGGGTGTGTAGCAGCATTGGAGCTCTGTTTTAAAAACAGTTTGAACATTAGCTCATTTACTGCGAAGAAATAAAGTTTAAATTAGTTTGATGTTAACCTTTGACTGTTCTTATTCTTGGGTATGGAACTTATGAGTGGAATTTTGTGCCCTTGAGTGATATGCAATGGTGAGAAATGATAGAAAATACAAAACTCTGAAAAAAATCCATAATCTCTATTAAGAAAACATTTTCTGACATTCCCCTCAAGGTTTAAACAGCAACTTTAGAATCACCGAGTGATGGCTGTCTTATTCCCAAGTATTTGTAATTCATTAGCAGCCCAACTTGCCTGTTTGCAGCTTACAATTCTGTCCTTCAAGAAAATACAAGGTTTTAATTCCTGAAATTCAAAATGGTAACCTTGCGACAGCAGCTCCTATTTGCTTTTGTTCAACTCAATTCTGTATTCATCACCGCATCCCAGCATGTTCCATATACTCAAAGATGTGTAGATTAGGTGAATTGGCCAAGCTAAATTGTCCATCATGTGCAAGCTAGGTGGATTAGTCATGGGAAATGTAAGTTAGGGTAGAGGGATGGATCTGGGTGGGATGCTCTTTAGAGGGTTGGTGCAGACTCTGGCTGAATGGCCGCCTTCCACATTGTGGGGAGTCTATGATTCTCCATACTTCTAGTTCCCTCGCAGCGAACTGAGACTAACTTTGCTTTCTGTTCCATATCCTCAGTGTAGGCAGTTAAACAGCACAATTGTGAAAGACGGTTCCTGGAATGCAGCATTTGAGATGTTTAAATATTAGATTCCTGACACTATGGAAACAGGCCCTTCAGCCCAACAAGTCCATACCCACCCTCCAAAGAGTAACCCACTCAGACCCATTCCCCTACTCTATATTTAACCCTGACTAAAGCATCTAACACTATGGGCAATTTATCATGGCCAATTGACCAGACCTGCACATCTTTGGATTGTAGAAGGAAACTGAAGCACCCAGAGGAAACCCATGCAGACACGACAAGAATCAAACCCAGGTCCTTGGCGCTGTGAGGCAGCAGTGCTGCCCCATGCTGTTCCCAGTGGCACAAACATTGCAATGCCCAGGCAGTGGTGAGCACTTCTGCCTTTCCATGAGACAGGTTTCATAGAGGCAAGTTGCATAATTCTAATTAAGGATTCACCGTGATGCACTAATTTCCATAGGAACAGGTGTCAGTGCCCCCCACTGGAGAATGATAAGATTCTGATCTGCAGTGGGTATTGGGAAGAGAGTAGTGGTGACTAAGAGACTTTAGGATGGGATGTAGCTAATGCCAAGTAAGCTGTGTGACCTGGTTAGACATGACTGGGGCAAGACGTGGGGCTGGCTGTGCTAGGATGTGTTAACCATAATGACAAATACCTTGAGCCTGTTTTGTCCTGGATGATGTCAAACTTCCTGAGTGTTTTTGGAGCTGCACTCAGCCTGGCGAGCTGTGCCTTGCAAAAATGAACAGACTTTGGGAAGTCAGTGAGTTACTCGCTATAGGATTTCTAACTTCTGACCTGCTCTTGTAGCCAATATTTATATGGCTGACTAGCAACTGAACTGGACTAATGACAACCTCCAGGGATGTTGATTGTGTGAAATTCAATGATGGTAAGGCCATTGAGTGTCAAGAGTTGATGGTTGCGTTGTCCCTTGTTGGAGACTATTATTGCCTAGTATTAGTATGGCATGAATGTTAACTTGTCATTTTTCAGAGTTGATGTTTTGGGACTGATGAAGCATCGACTCTCCTCCTCGGATGCTGCCTGTGCTTTATCCAGTGCCAAACTTTATCGACTCTGACTCTCTAGCATCTGCAATCCTCTAAAATCTCCTACTTGCCACTTTTCAGCCTAAACCTGGATATTGTCCAGGTCTTGTTGCATTTGGACATGGACTAAGGTGCCATGAATGGTGCTAAACATTGTTCAATAACTTGTGAACATTGCCACTGGATCTTGTGATGGAGGGAATATTGTTGATTAAGCATCTGAAGGGTGTTGATACTATCCTAAGGATGTCTGGAGTTGAGATGACTGACCTGAACAATAACAACCAATCCACTTTGTTCCAGGTATTTCAACCAACAAATAGTTTTCTCCTTGATTCCCCTTGGCTTTGGTTTGCTAGGACTCCTTTACACCACACTTGGTCAAGTGGGTCCTTGATGTCAAGGACAGTCCCTTACTGTGCTTACCACAAAAATACATGGCCCACTCTCACTAGTATCCTTACAGATAAGGAAGGACACCACTTCGACTGGAACAACACATCCATCCTAGGACAAGCCAAACAGAGACATGCATGAGAATTCCTAGAATCATGGCATTCAAACTGGAACTCTACAATAAACACATTGACTTGGATCCCATTTACCACCCCTTGAGAAAAAGAACAGGAAATTATGTCACCAACCCAAGGAAACCTAAACACAAATAGAAAGCTGGCCATATCACCAAGTACTTCATGCAGAGGCTCACTGATGATGTTACCTAGTATGGTGACGAAAAGTCAAACAAACCTTGTAGCTCTGCGAGCAAACCTATATCCTGAGTCTCTTCCCATCTTTGGAATTAAGTTCTTCTGGCCATGTTTGAGTCAAAGTTGTAATGAGATCAGGGTGGATAAAGTGTGGAGCTGGAAAAAGCACAACAGGTTAAGCAGCATTGGGGTGGAGGGTGCTGAGCAATCCTGGTGGGACTCAAACTTGTCTTTGGTCTCTGGTCTTTGTGCCAAATATGTCCAAGAAAAGTGCTGAGAATACCACCAGGATTTCTTCAGTCAAGTGGAAAACTTGCCTTTAAAATCTAGACTAATGTCAAGGAAGACTGTATGATAGCCACCGTACTATATGCAATCTATCTATAAGTGGTCACTGATCACATCGAAGTTCAATAGCCTCTCCTGTGAGTATTACATGTCCCCTACATTTAAAGTTGTCATCCCCATCTGAACCATAAACATCACACTTCACAGGCATGATTGACAGTTTGCAGATGATGTGCCTTTAAGAGAGATTTGTTCTGTGTTGTTTCTTTTGCAAAGAGGTTTTGCCACTGTGGTTCCAGAATGTCAGCTTCAGAAGCAGTGGGTTAACAGCATTGAGATCCCTGAGTTTTTAAATTAGTCAAAAGAAGCATGGTGGAGTCAGGCTCACAGACCAGTGGTTTTGTTTTGCCTCCAGTTGGGGTTTAGAGTTGTCTGTTGAACCTAATTGAGGTAGAT
>NC_057714.1:111922577-111930678 GCF_004010195.1 Chiloscyllium plagiosum | reverse complement strand
TCCTCAGAGGAGTGTCCTAGGCCCAACCATCTTTAGCTGCTTCATCTTACCTTCCCTGCTTCATAAGGTCAGAGATGGGAATGTTTGCTGACAATTGCACAATGTTCAGCACCATTTGCAACTCCTCAGACGCTGAAGCAGCCCATGTCCAAATGCGACAAGATCTGGACAATATCCAGGCTTGGGCTGACAAGTGGCAAGTAATATTCCCATCACACAAATGCCAGGCTATGACCATCACCAATAAGAGACAATCTAACCACCGCTCCTTGACATTCAGTGGTGTTACCATCACTGAATCCCCCCCTAACAACATTCTGGAATTTATCATTGATTAGAAACTCAACTGGAACACAGTGGCTACATTGATTAGAAACTCAACTAAACACAGTGGCTACAATACAAGTCAGGGGCTAGGAGTGAGAGGGTAAAGATCCAGTGGTCGTGGTCCACTTGGTACCAATAATATAAATAAAACTAGGGCAGAGGTTCTGCTGAAGGAGTATGAACAGCTGAGAGCTAAATTAAAAAGCTGGACCAAAAAGGTAACAGTCATTGGATTACTACCTGAGCCACAAGGTGATTGGCACAGAGTCAATAAGATGTTCAAGGTAAATGCATAGCTGAAAGATTCACGTGGGAGAAATGGGTTTGAATTCATGGGACATTAGCACCTGTTCTGATGGGACAGTCTTCATCTGAACCATGCTGGGACTAGAGTCCTAGTGAATTGCATAGGTAAGGCTGTAGACAGCTTCAAACTAAATTGGGGGAAGGTTCAGTTATAGGGGAAATTAGAAAACCCGAATTAAAGGAGGAGGTAAGAGTGCAGAACTCAGGAGAAGTTATTAAAGTCTCCAGCACAGACACAAATAGGACAGAGTGTTTGGAAAAGGTTAACTATCAAACTTAAAGCACACTGGACAAAGGAATGACAACGAGAAGAGGGATGGTTAATGCAGGACTGAAGGTGTTATATCTGAATGCACGCAGTATAAAGAATAAGGTAAATGAGTTTGTGCCGCAGATCAAAATTCCTGAAGAAGGGCTTATGCCTGAAACGTTGATTCTCCTGTTCCTTTGATGCTGCCTGACCTGCTGCGCTTTTCCAGCAACACATTTTTAAGCTCTGATCTCCAGTATCTGCAGTCCTCACTTTCTCCCGCAGATCAAAATTGGCAGGAATAACGTGATGGCTATCACGGAGACGTGACTGCAACAGGATTAGGATTGAGAGCTGATTATTTAAGGATATACAGATGGTGTAGAATCTGTGTGGGTAGAATTGAGGGACCGCAAAGGTAAAAAAACACATAGTTGGAGTTCTGTACAGGCCTTCAAACAGTAGTCAGGAACTGGGGTGCAAGATACACCAAGAGATAGAAAAAAATGTGTTGGAAAGTCAAAATTAGAGTGATCATGGGGGATTTCAAAATACAGGTGGACTGGGAGAATCAGGTTGGTAGTAGATTGCAAGAAAAATAATTTGTGGAATGTTTACGAGATGGCTTTTTGGAGCAGCTTATGGTGGAGCTCATTAGGGAACAGGCAATGCTGGATTTAGTTTTATGCAATGAGGCAGACTTGATATGGGAGCTTAAGATGAAGGAACTCTAAGGAGGCAGTGATCATTTTAGGATTGAATTTACTCTGCAATTTGAGAGGGACAAGATAGAATCCGGGGTAATGGTATTACAGCTGATTAAAGGCAACTATAGAGGCATGAGGGAGAAGCTGTTTAGAATTGACTGGGAGAAGAGCCTAGCTGGAAAGACTGTGGAACAGCAATGGCAGGAGTTTCTGGGGTAATTCAGGAGAGATTCATCCTGAGGTAAAAGAAGCATGTTACAGGGAGGATGAAGCAACCATGGCTGACTAGGGAAGTCAGGGATAACATTAAAAACAAAAGAGAAACAGATAATGTGGCAAAGGGCAGTGGGAAACCAGAGGATTGGGAAGCTTATAAAGGCCAACAGAGAACTACAAAAAAGAAATAAGGAGGGAGAAGATTAAATATGAGGGTAAGCTAGCCAGTAATATAAAGGAAGACTGTAAGAGTTTCTTTAGATATATAAAGGGCAAAAGAGAGGCAAAAGTGGATGTTGGACCACTGGAAAATGACGCTGGAGAGATGGTAGTGGCAAACAAGGAAATGGCTGAGGAACTGAATAATTACTTTGCATCAGTCTTCATGATGGAAGACATGAGTAATATCCCATAAATTCAAGAAAGTGATGGGATAGAGCTGAATATGGTGGCAATCACTGAATGGTCTGAAGGTGGATAAATCACCTGGACTAGGTGGACTACACCCCAGAGTTTTAAGGCATTTAGCTGAAGAGATAGTGGAGGCATTAGTGGTGATCTTTCATAAATTGCTTGAATCAGGTAGGGTCCCAGAGGACTGGAAAAGCACTTACGTGACATCCCTGTTTAAAAAGGGAGTAAGGCAAAAGATGGAAAATTACAGACCAATTAGCCTCACCTTGGTTTTGGCCAAGATACTGGAATCCATTGTGAAGGAAGAGATTTCTGAATACTTGGAAGTGTGTGTTAAAATAGGGCAAAGTCAGCATGGTTTCATCAAGGAGAGGTCATGTCTGACAAATCTGCTGGAATTCTTTGAGGAAGTAATGAGCAGGTTAGACCAAGTAAAGCCAATGGATGTTCTCTACCTGCTCTTTATGTACAGCCCTTTCTTGGATCCAGTACTAATCCTAATATACCTTGTTAGTCATGGCAGGGCCACCTGCCCCATTTTATTTTGTGCCAGACAGAAATGAACAACAGTTGCAAACTTAGAATAGTGCTGGAAAAGCCTGCAGGCCAGGCGGTGTCTGAGGAGCAGGAAAATTGACGTTTCGGGCAAAAGCCCTTCATCAATGTCGATTTTCCTGCTCCTTGGATGCTGCCTGACCTGCTGAGCTTTTCCAGTACTACTCTAACCTCCAGCATCTGCACTTTTGAACAGTTACGAACTATCTATATCCAGCTGTATCCTTTGACAATCCTCCTCAGTACCTGCAACTCTGCCAATTTTGGTGTAATCCGCAAACTTACTAATCAGACCACCTAAATTTTATTCCAGATCATTTATATACATAACAAACAACAAAGGTCCCAGCACTGACCCCTGCAGAACACCACTAGTTAATGAACTACATTCCGAAAAGCACCCTTCCACCGCTACATTCTGTCTTTTATGACCCAGCCAGTTTTGTATCCATCTAGCAAGCTTACCCTGGGGATCCTATGAGACTCCACATTCTGTATCAGTCTGCCATGAGGAACCTTATTATGCTTTACTCCATGTAGGCAACATCCACTGCCCTTCCTTTATCAATCATTCTTGTCAGCTCCTCAAAAAAACTATTAACTTGTTGCGATATGATCTTCCCTCCATAAACCTATGCTACCTATCACTAACAAGTCCACTTGCTTCCAAATATGAATAAATCCCATCTCTCAGTTTCTTCTCCAACAGCTTCCCCACCACCGATGTCAGGCTCATTGGCGTGTAATTACCTGGATTATCTGTTTCTCTTCTTAAACAAAGGTACAACACTTGCTATTCTCTGGTCCTCTGGAACCTTGCTTAAGGCCCTAGCTATTTACTCTCTTGCCTCCTATAGTATCCTGGGATAGATCCCGTCTGGCCCTAGAGACTTGTCTACCTTAAAGTAGTTCAAGACCTGCCCGAGTATTCACACACCTTTCCCTAACTTCAGCATCCTTCACGTCCCTCTCTTTGGTGAATACCGATATAAAGTACTCATTAAAGATCTCACCCATTTCCTCTGGCTCTACGTGTAACCTTGCTCCTTAAGTGGACCTACTCTTTCCCTAGCTCCCCTCTTGCTCCTAACATATGTATAAAATGCCCTTTGATTCTCATTAATCCTGCTGGCCAAGGTAATTTCATAGCCCCTTTTAGCCCTAACTCCCCATTTGAGCTCCTTCCTACTTTTTCTATATTCTTCAAGGACATCATCTGTTTTTCTGTTGCCTAGATCCTAAGTATGTTTCCTTCTTTTTGACTTAGCTGATAATTTCCCCTCAAGGTTCCTGAATCCAACATTCCTGTCCTTCATTTTGATGGGAACATGCCTGTCCTACATTCTAATCAACTAGTTATTAAAAAAAACTCCCATGTCAGATGAGGATTTACCTTCAAGTAGCTACTTTCAATCCACATTCTTCAATTTTTGCCTAATTTGGTTATATTGCAAAATGTGTGTCTGAGACAATTGTGTATACTGACCATAAGTCTACAGATGACAAAGCCTTAACATTTTTGGAAAAATTTAAGAATAAAAATACCCAACTGTTTAGACAGAGTTCATTGTTACAGCTATTCTAACTGAAAATTATTTCTGTGGCAAAACGGGAAAACGTAATTGCTGATGCATTATCACAACTTTGATGAAGGAAGTCAGAGGTCTTCAGTGGAAGAAGAAATGGACTAAGATGGACTGTTGTGTTGAATGTTTGCATGGTTAGGTTTAGTGTATGTACATATGTAATGTAGAGTACTAATAGCGTGGGACTAAAGTTCTCAACTGCTAGATTGTTTCTTTCATTTTCCTTTCTCCTGAACTGGAACGGAGATGAGATACTGCTATATTAGAGCAGTTGATGATTAGTAGTTAAATAATATATTATTTTATTAAATATTTCAGCAGTTAAATTTATTCCAATTCTTTTTTGGTTGAATTTTGACTGTGTTGTAAGAATATAGCGGGTTTTGCTTATAGCCTAGTAGTGGACCAATCAAATCACATCTGGAACACAGCCTCTTCCACTTGCCTTTAAAAAAACGAAAACTTTAGGATCTAGGCTATCTCCTTGCTATATTTTGAGGGCATTGTCCATAACGATGACAGTATCACTGCTCACTCTGCAGCCAACTTGCAAGACACTCTTAATTTCTTCAATTCTGCATATAGAAAATCAGCATTTCCTTGCAAGTTAACCTAGACCTGATCAATCAGAGGTCACCTATATATGTTGAAGGAGACATTTTGGAATGTATTGAGCACTTAGCATATTTTAGAGTCATAGAGATGTACAGCATGGAAACAGACCCTTCGGCCGACCAGATATCCCAACCCAATCCAGTCCCAACTGCCAGCACCCGGCCCATATCCCTCCAAACCCTTCCTATTCATATACCCATCCAAATGCCTCTTAAATGTTGCAATTGTACCAGACTCCACCACTTCCTCTGGCAGCTCATTCCATACACGTACCACCTTCTGTGTGAAAACGTTGCCCCTTAGGTATCTTTTATATCTTTCCCTCTCACCCTAAACCTATGCCCTCTAGTTCTGGATTCCCTGACCCCAGGGAAAAGACTTTGATTATTTATCCTATCCATGCCCCTCATTATTTTGTAAACCTCTATAAGGTCACCCCTCAGCCTCCGACGCTCCAAGGAAAACAGCCCCAGCCTGTGCAGCCTCTCCCTGTAGCTCAAAACCTCCAACCATGCCAACATCCTTGTTAATCTTTTCTGAACCCTTTCAAGTTTCACAACATCTTTCTGATAGGAAGGAAACCAGAACTACAAGCAATATTCCGACAGTGGCCTAACCAATGTCCTGTACAGTCGCAACATGACCTCCCAACTCCTGTACTCAATACTCTGTCCAATAAAGGAAAGCATACCAAACGCCTTCTTCACTATCCTATCTACCTGCGACTCCACTTTCAAGGAGCTATGAACCTGTACTCCAAGGTCTCTTTGTTCAGCCATACTCCCGAGGACCTTACTGTTAAGTGTATAAGTCCTGCTAAGATTTGCTTTCCCAAATTCCAGCACCTCGCATTTATCTGAATTAAGCTCCATCTGCCACTTCTCAGCCCATTGGCCCAGATCCTGTTGTAATCTGAGGTAACCCTCTTCACTGCCCACTACACCTCCAATTTTGGTGTCATCTGCAAACGTACTAACTGTACCTCTTATGCTCGCATCCAAATCATTTATGTAAATGACAAAAAGTAGGAGCGCAGCACCGATCCTTGTGGCACTCCACTGGTCACAGGCCTCCAGTCTGAAAAACAATCCTCCACCACCCTGTCTTCTACCTTTGCGCCAGTTCTGTATCCAAATGGCTCGTTCTCCCTGTATTCCATGAGATCTAACCTTGCGAATCAGTCTCCCATGGGGAACCTTGTCGAATGCCTTTCTGAAGTCCATAGAGATCACATCTACTGCTCTGCCCTCATCAATCTTCTTTGTTACTTCTTCAAAAAACTCTATAAAGTTTATGAGACATGATCCCCATGCAAAAAGCCATGTTGACTATCCTGAATCAGTCCTTGCCTTTCCAAATACATGTACATCTTGTCCCTCAGGATTCCCTCCAACAACTTGTCCACCACTGAGGTCAGGCTCACCGGTCTATAGTTCCCTGGCTTGTCTTTACCACCCTTCTTAAACAGTGGCACTATGTTTGCCAACCTCCAGTCTTCCGGCACCTCACCTGTGACTATCAATGATACAAATATCTCATATTTTGGGAGGCAAGTCTACCAAAAGGTCACAATTAACAAGGTGATCACAACACCAGAACAGCCTTCTACAAACTTACAGCAATGCAGTGAGACTGGGACAATGAATCCACAATATGAAGAAAAGCTAGAGAATTTTCAACAGTAATGCCTTTGCTGCTTTCTCTTAATTCATTGGGAGGGCTACTGAACAGAGATTAGCACAGAAAATCTAAGACAATCCTGGGTTTTCCTTGAAGTGCAGTAATATTGGCATTAATGACTGGGAAGAGCTTGCTTTCAATTGCTTAACTCTGTATCAACACTCATTATCATTTGAGCTCAAAAATCTTAATGATATAGCAGAGCAATGGCAGAAAGAGTATGATGCACATCTTGCACTCTGGATTCAACTAAATTGTGGAAAGTCAAGCAGTGTGTTCAACAATCTGCAGGTCAAGAATCAGCCTGCTCTGTCACATGAAGACCCACAGCAGAAATATGTGACTGAGTGGACTTCATTCTTGAATGGAGGGATAAACGACAACAAAGCAATGGAGTGGTAATTAGATCTTTGTAAGGAAGTTTTTGGAGTAGGATTTGTGCGCAGAGTTTTGTGACTCAGTGGACCATTGTTTTGAAGAAGGCTATAAACAACAAGTATTAACTCTTTTCACCCTTTATTAAGATAGACCCAGACCTATATCTACATTAGATGGTCACCTGTGACATCTTCTATCAAATGTAGCTTTCTGGCAGAGTGGGAATAATTGGAGCAGAACATGCAGAAATGTTTAACCAGTGTCAGTTATATTTTCTATCCTTATTTTTATAAGACACTTTGAATTTATATCACAGTGTTAGTGGAAGCCAGGTTTATTCTTGTACCATTTAACCTGGAAGATGCAGAGACAATACATGATTTTGAAAGAAAATAGAACAGTACAGCATAGAAACAGGTCCTTCAGCACAACATCCGTTATTGATGATTTGGAGATGCCGGTGTTGGACTGGGGTGTACAATGTTAAAAATCACACAACACCAGGTTATAGTCCAACAGGTTTAATTGGAAGCACACTAGCTTTCGGAGCGACGCTCCTTCATCAGGTGATGGTGGAGGGCTCAATCCTAACACAGAATTTATAACAAAAATTTACAGTGTGATGTAACTGAAATTATACATTGAAAAATTGATTGTCTGTTAAGCCTTTCATCTGTTACAATACAGTGATAGTTTCACTCCTTTCATGTGTAAATCACAAAACCCTTTTTCTTAAAATGTTGCATTCTCGGGTTAGCTGTTAACAATGGTGATAGCTAGACAATATGTTGAAGGTGTTGGCCCCCTGTCCACTGACCAGTTCCACCACAGAACACACCAGATGGCCTCCTTTTTTAGAGACCGCAATTTCCCTTCCCACATGCTTAAAGATGCCCTCCAACGCGTCTCGTCTACATCCCGCACCTCCGCCCTCAGACCCCACCCCTCCAACCGTAACAAAGACAGAACGCCCCTGGTGTTCACCTTCCACCCTACCAACCTTCGCATAAACCAAATCATCCGCCGACATTTCTGCCACCTCCAAACAGACCCCACCACCAGGGATA
>NC_057714.1:111916569-111922234 GCF_004010195.1 Chiloscyllium plagiosum | reverse complement strand
CTCATTTCCCCTTCCCCCACCTCATCCTAGTTTCAAACTTCCAGTCCCCTGGACATGTCCGACCTGCCTAGCTCCTTTTGCACCTATCCACTCCACCCTCTCCTCCCTGACCTATCACCTTCATCTCCTCCCCCACTCACCCATTGTAGTCTATGCTACTTTCTCCCCACCTCCACCCTCCTCTAGCTTATCTCTCCACGCTTCAGGCTCACTGCCTTTATTCCTGATGAAGGGCTTTAGCCCGAAACGTCGATTTCGAAGCGCCTTGGATGCTGCCTGAACTGCTGTGCTCTTGCAGCACCACTAATCCAGAATCCCTCTATTCCTTGCCTGTTCACATCTGGTTAAATGCTTCTTAAACACTGCTATTTTATTTGCTACTGCTAGATATTTACTACCCTTCGCATTAAAAAAAACTTGCCTCGCACATCTCCATTAAACTGTAAGCGTTCCTCTTGCATTTGACCTCCCAAAATTGCAATTAAAATTGAAGAGAACGGTGACAAAGTAGGAGAACTTGATTTTCCCCAAAGACAGCCTCTATCACCTCAGTAGGTTGCAAATGCCCTTCTGCACTGTAAATAACTACTAGGACTGCGAGAAACTAAGCTCACTCACATCAATAATTTCAGTCCGAGACAAGATCTGAATCAGTAGTATCGCTTATTACTCTCTTGCAAGAGGGGTTCTTGTGTCCACTGTCCACAAGGCAGGGACACACACACCGAATTTAAGAAGTACACAATATTTATGTATTTAGTTTCTTTTCCTTCCTCCCCTGTTTACATCTGTTTCTAATTTAAACCCAGCTGATCATCTCTGAACTCCTCCGACCTTGTCAGTGACAAAATGTTTATCTCTGGCCTCAAGGCCGTTTGATCACCTCCCTCTGTGGTCTTATTGTTATTTATCCTTCTTCACTCCGAGCTTTATGACCACTTAATGGTGGTCCTTTTTGTTTGTTTTTGCAGAACCAGGAAACAGATGCTTGTAACTGTTTGTACAGGCATATCTAGCTTAACCTATACCCCCTCCCCTCACAGCACCTTATCTATTTGTCTGTAACATTGTTTGCAAGCACATTTCATTCTCGTATGCACATTTTAGCTAATACAAAAACAATTATATACTTCCTTCACATAGTTTTCATTCTTGCCAACTCAGCTCTTGGCTGAAACAATTATACACTGCTTTGAGTTCATTTACCTTGCATAAGCAATTTTTGTCGCAGAAGTAACACTGCTTTACCTATATCCCAAAAGAACGAGCCGTTTTCACTTCAGATTTCGATAATCTCAAGTCACCTGGCTGTTCGAAGAAGATAGGCTGGACACTGGAGGCTAGTTTTTAAATTTAATTTAGAGCTATTCTTACAGGTTATCGCCGAAAGCCTGATAGCGGTGGAGAGAAGCTGAAGCACTAACCAGGCCGCCACTTTAAAGAGCGCGCGCGCTATGCGGACCGTTGCTTCTAACTGTCACTTGCGCGAGAGGTCGCTCCCACGCGCTCATCCTCAAGCTCTTGGCTCTGCCCTTCCCATGGCACTCCCGTGAGGGAAACCCCGCCCAATTAACCACTCTGACCCCCTCCCACTGCCCGATCCACAAACCGCGCTCTTCCTTAGCCCCGCCTTCTTACCGCGGAGGCTCTTGCCCTCTCCCTTCGTATTAATAACACGGTCCCGCCCTCTTTGGCGCTGGATCCGCCCACCCGACTGACAGATCATCTCTAGCACCGCCCCCCCGTTCCCCACGGAGATGGCTGCTCCTACCAGTACCACCGCCGGCTGTTCCCTGGGCATCGATTTGAGCACCCAACAGGTGAGCGATGTTCCGAGTGGAGGCGGGGACTCTCGGAGCGTTTACCCGCTTAATGCTTCAGTTAGCGGGGGAAGCCCATCGCACGTTCTTCAGGCTTCATCCCGAGACAGTGGAGCAAATTATACAGCAGGTTTAGATTACTTACAGTGTGGAAACAGGCCCTTCGGCCCAACAAGTCCACACCGACCCGCAACCACCCAGACCTATTCCCCTACACCTACACTACGGGCAATTTAACATGGCCAATTCACTTAACCTGATGCCCGAAACGTCGATTCTCCTGCTCCTCGGATGCTGCCTGGCCTGCTGTGTTTTCCCAGCACGACATTTTTCAACTCTGGTCTCCAGCATCTGCAGTCCTCAATTTCTCCCAGTTCATCCAACCTGCACATTTTTGGACTGTGGGAGGAAACCCACGCAGACGCGGGGAGAATGTGCAAACTCCACACAGAGAGTCACCTGAGGCAGGAATTGAACCCAGGTCTCTGGTACTGTGAGGCAGCAGTGCTAACCACTGAGCCACCGTGCCACCCACTGCAGATGCTGGAATATGTACTGAATAACAAAAATAAACTGCTGGCGATCACAGAGGGTCAGGCAGCATCTATGGAGAAGGAGCAAGCTAACGTTTCAAGTCCAACATGGAGTCTCAACAATGTGGAAAACCCCTCCAGACTCACTCACCCCCATCCTAGCCTTACCCCTGTAACCTTATATTTCACATGGCCAATATCACCTAACCTACACGTCCCTGGACATGTTGGGCAATTTAGTATAGCCAATCCACTTAAAACGTACATCTTTGGACTCTGGGAGGAAACCCACACAGACACAGGGAGAAGGTCCAAACAAAACTCTACAGTCACTTGAGGGTGGAATTGAACCTAGCTCCCTAGCACTGTGAGGCAGCAGTGCGAATTATTATGCTACTGTGCTGTCCTTCCTGCCTTTTCCACACTTTGTTTCAGCTCTGATGAGGAGTTAACTCGACTCAAGATATTAACTTGCTTTCTCTCCATGGATGCTGAATGACCACTTGTGATCTTCAGTATTTTTTGTTTTCAGGTCAGAGAATGGAAGTTAATTTGGAGGAGGGGATAGTGTTTTAATTGGGGATGAAGGATTTCAGGTTGTGCTTTCAGATGCTTTGAGGTTTAATGTGGAGGTTTGCAATGATGTGGTGTTTCTGTTTAGGATGGAGATTATGATGATTTTGGACATTTGAGATAGGCTGTTTGAATGGTGAGAAGCATGTTTGAGGGTAAGGTGCTTTAGGCTTACAATATGTATCTTAGCTTTATCTTAGATTGAGATATCTGCTGAATGGTTTTATATGGCGAGTGCCATCAAATTGATCCCCAGATGCAACCATCATGACTCATTCATTCTTTTATTATCCTTATCCATCGCCAACGAAGCAGACAAATTTCTGATGATTTATGATCCTATTAAGTAGTGAGAGCTAAATATAATTGAACTGAGTCACTTATTGTCATAGAGTCATAGAGATGTACAGCATGGAAACAGACTCTTCGGTCCAACCCGTCCTAAACCTATGCCCTTTAATTCTGGAATCCCCGACCCCAGGGAAAAGACTTTGTCTATTTATCCCATCCATGCCCCTCATAATTTTGTAAACCTCTATAAGGTCACCCCTCAGCCTCCGACGCTCCAGGGAAAACAGCCCTAGCATGTTCAGCCTCTCCCTGTAGCTCAGATCCTCCAACCCTGGTAACATCCTGGTAAAATCTTTTCTGAACCCTTTCAAGTTTCACAACATCTTTCCGATAGGAAGGAGACCAGTCATGTGTATTCAATATAAAATACAATGAGAAGTTTATACTGTCACCATGCATCTGTACCATTCTCATTAATTAAAAATAAAATAATAAGTAAAGAAATAACTTAAAAAATGTCAAATTTTCCTTCTCCACTGCTGCAGTCCCACTCCGAGCTATGCCAGTGCATGCCATGCCGCTGCTGCCACAGTCCCGCTCCGGGCTATACCAGCCACTCCCCCCACAGTCAGTGACTCACTCTGGGCTTCGTTAGTCCATGCCATGCTGCCGTCAGAGTTCTGCTCTGGGCTTCACCAGCCCACTCCACTCCCTGTGGGGGAATAATCAAACGCTTTCTGGAAATCCAAATATACTACATCTATCAATTCTTTCATCAGTTTAGTTAGTAAAATTACCAAAAGCCCCAACAAGTTTGTGAAACTCAATTTTTCATTTGCAAATCCATGCTGACTATGCCCAATCACATCATTTTTTATTGAAGGATCCATTTACCATATCTTTTATGACAGCGCTTTATTAGCAAGGATGCTTGGCCTACATCAGGTTTGACCGTAGACCTCTTTCAGTTTATTTACTTTTTTCTTGAAGTTTCTAACCGCTCTTAATTGAAATTTTTTCTTAATGTCAAGACAGCTATTTACTGAATGTGTTAGGCTCTCAAAAGCATAACTCTACCTTTTCTCTGAAACTTTAATAGAAATTCAGTTTGACATTGTACTTTGATCCTAACTGTCACATGCAATTACTGGCAATGGACTGAGTCCAGCGTGCTATCGGGCAGAGTCTTTGTAAGCTAAATCTCATAAAATATTTTATTCCCCTTTTCCACAACTTTGACATTTGATGCAAATTTTGATAAAGCTTACACATTGTTGCCCAAGTATTATGGTGGTATTTGTGCTATGGCATCATTTAAAAAAAAAGTGGTGTCTGTACAAAGTTGTCAAAATTTTTTTTTAGACTCCCTACAGTGTGGAAACAGGCCCTTCGGCTCAACAAGTCCACACCAAACCGGGACCCACCCAGACCCATTTCCCTCTGAATGATGCACCTAGCACTATGGGCAATTTAACATGGCAAATTCACCTGACCTGCACAGTTTTGGACTTTGGGTGGAAACCGGAGCACCCAGAGGGGACCCACACAGGCACAGGGAGAATGTGCAAACTCCACGCAGACAGTTGCCCAAGATGGGAATTGAACCCAGGTCCCTGGCACTGTGAGGCAGCAGTGCTAACCACTGAGCTACCGTGCCGCCCCTAAAAATGCCTCAACTGCAACTTTTGAGTGTTCTTATAATAGCCACAGCTGTGGTCGCCTTGCTTCAAAGTACTTGTTACAGAATTGTTTAAGGAAAACAATTTCTAAATAGCATTATTGAAATTGAGAAAAATAAAAACCAAATGAACTGCAGATGCTGGAAATCGAGATCGAACATTATTTGAATTGAGATCCAGGCATTGCATCAGATAAATTATGCTACAATCCTGCTGGTTCATGAGCACACCTGTGTAGATCGTTCTCTGAAGTAACTTACCACAGGCTGTTTAGAATGGAGCCAGTGGTAAGCCTTTGTATTGCACTATGCAATGATATTTTGTTCCCAGAAGACCAAGAAATAAAGGATGCAATTCTAAAGGGGTTACAAATGCAGAGAGCACTAGATGGTTTATCAGCACAAAGCACTGAGTGTGGCAGGAAGATTGAGAAAGCACTTAATGTAAAATAATGTATGAAATACTTAGAGTCATAGAGATGTACAGCATGGAAACAGACCCTTCGGTCCAACCTGTCCATGCCGACCAGATATCCCAACCCAATCTAGTCCAACCTGCCAGCACCCAGCCCATATCCCTCCAAACCCTTCCTATTCATATACCCATCCAAATGCCTCTTAACTGTTGCAATTGTACCAGCCTCCACCATATTTTCTGGCAGCTCATTCCATACACGTACCACCATCAGCATGAAAACGTTGCCCCTTAGGTCTCTTTTATATCTTTCCACTCTCACCCTAAACCTATGCCCTCTAGTTCTGGAATCCCC
>NC_057714.1:111895754-111914139 GCF_004010195.1 Chiloscyllium plagiosum | reverse complement strand
AATACCGTCAAAATTGGCCTTTCTCCAATTTAGAACTTCAACTTTTAGATCTAGTCTATACTTTTCCATCACTATTTTAAAACAAATAGAATTATGGTCGCTGACCCCAAAGTGCTCTCCCACTGACACCTCAGTCACCTGCCCTGCCTTATTTCCCAAGAGTAGGTCAGGTTCTGTATCTTTTCTAGTTGGTACATTCACATACTGAATCAGAAAATTGTCTTGTACACACTTAAGAAACTCCTCTCCATCTAAACCTTTAACACTAAGGCAGTCCTAGTCGATGTTTGGAAAGTTAAAATCCCCTACCATAACTACCCTATTATTCTTACAGATAGCTGAGATCTCCTTACAAGTTTGTTTCTCAATTTCCCTCTGACTATTAGGGGGTCTATAATACAATCCCAATAAGGTGATCATCCCTTTCTTATTTCTCAGTTCCACCCAAATAACCTCCCTGGATGTATTTCTGGGAATATCCTTCCTCAGCACAACGTTTGATAAGTTACCCCTTATCAAAAATGCCACCCCCGTCCTCTCTTGCCTCCCTTTCTATCCTTCCTGTAGCTTTTGTAACCTGGGACATTAAGTTGCCAGTCCTGCGCATCCCTGAGCCATGTTTCCGTAATTGCTATGATATCCCAGTCCCATGTTCCTAACCATGCACTGAGTTCATCTGCCTTCCCTGTTAGGCCCCTTGCATTGAAAGAAATACAGGTTAATTTATTAGTCCTACCTTGTCCCTGCCTGCCCTGACTGTTTGACTCACTTCTGTTCTCAGCTGTACCCATCTCAGATCGATCTCTTTCCTCACTCCCTGGGTCCCACCTTACTAGTTTAAATCCTCCCAAGCAGTTCTACCAAATTTCCCCGCCCTTTGGGCGGCACGGTGGCACAGTGGTTAGCACTGCTGCCTCACAGCACCAGAGACCCGGGTTCAGTTCCCGACTCAGGCGACTGACTGTGTGGAGTTTGCACGTCTATCCTCCTATTCCTGCCCTCACTATCTCGTAGCGCTGGGAGTAATCCAGATATTACTAACTTTGAGGACCTCCTTTTTAAATTTCAGCCTAACTCTCTGTAATCTCCCTTCAGAATCTCAACCTTTTCCCTTCCTATATCATTGGTTCCAATGTGGACAATGACCTCCCGCTGGCCCCTCTCCCCTGTGAGAACATTCTGCACCCTCTCTGGTACATCCTTGATCCTGGCACCAGGGAAACAACACACCATTCTGCTTTTTCTCTGCTGGCCACAGAAACGTCTGTCTGTACCTCTGACTACAGAATCCCCTAACACAATTGATCTCTTGGAAGCCGACGTACCCCTCATTGCATTAGAGCCAGTATCAATACCAGAAACTTGACTGTTCGTGCTACGTTCCCCTGAGAATCCATCACCCCTACATTTTCCAAAACAGCATACCTGTTTGAAATGGGTATATCCACAAAAGAGCTGAAAATGTGTTGTTGGAAAAGCGCAGCAGGTCAGGCAGCTTCCAAGGAGTAGGAGAATTGACGTTTCGGGCATGAGCCCTTCTTCAGGAATGAGGAAAAGAAGGGCTCATGCCCAAAACGTCGATTCTCCTGCTCCTTGGATGCTGCCTGACCTGCTACACTTTTCCAGCAACACATTTTCAGCTCTGATCTCCAGCATCTGCAGTCCTCACTTTCTCCTAGAATATCCACAAAAGACTCCTGCACTAGCTACCTACCTCTCTTAACTTTCCTGGAGTTAACCCATCTATGTGACTGTCTCTGATACTTTCCCCCTTTCCTATAACTGCCATCCATCACATACTATTGCTGTTGCAAATTCCTCATGGCTTCTGTTTGGGCGGCACGGTGGCACAGTGGTTAGCACTGCTGCCTCACAGGGCCAGAGACCCGGGTTCAACTCCTGCCTCAGGCGACTGACCGTGTGGAGTTTGCACGTTCTCCCCGTGTCTGCGTGGGTTTCCTCCGGGTGCTCCGGTTTCCTCCCACAGTCCAAAGATGTGCAGGTTAGGTGAATTGGCCATGCTAAATTGCCCGTAGTGTTAGGTTAAAGGAGTAAATGTAGGGGTATGTGTGGGTTGCGCTCCGGCGGGTCGGTGTGGACTTGTTGGGCCGAAGGGCCTGTTTCCACACTGTAATGTAATCTAATCTAATCTAATCTGTCTCTCCAACCGATCCACTCGATCTGATATGATTCGCATCCAACAGCATTTATGGCAGATATATTCCGCAGTAACCCTTAAACACTGTTTAAACTCCCACTTCTGACAAGACATACATATCACTGCAAAGGCCATTTTTGCTCCTTCACAATCTACAGACCCAGAAAATAACACCATCTTATTCCTCCACGAACACTGCCCCAGGTTAAATTAATAGCTATGGCTTATATTTTAAGTTTAATCAAGAGACTTATCTCCAAAAACATATAATCAAGAAAGAACCCACTGTACTCACTAATACAGCCTTTCTCTTGGACAGACTTAAAACAACAATTAACTTATCTGATTCTGTGTTGTGAACTTCACCCAACAGTTCCTCCAAGATTACTTGTGAATTTCACTGTTTGTTAATTTTCCCAGATGCACTCTGATGTCCAGCGATACACAAATTCAAACAGCAAAGGCGGTAACTGTGCAGGTTCTCTCTCTCTCTCTCTCTCTCTCTGTCACTCTCCTGCACTGTCCTCACCATGCGCTTCCTTTGTCTGCTCTTCTCCCTTTGAAAACTGCTGTTGTTTTGACTTTTTTTTTCCAAAGTTCCAAAACAATGCAACAGCATATAAAACAGTCATTGCTGCTCCTGGAATTCGAGGAAATCAATTCCAACACCTAAAATACCTCAAAAAAAGGAACAGCTCTTATAGCCAGAAATTTTTCCTGTTCTTCATCTTGGATTACCCAGAATCCCGTTCAACGTCAATTAAATATTACATTCAATTCTCATCACCATGTATACATTTATATATTTTAATCTGGGAGTTTTTCATTTTAGTCATTTGGGACGTTACATAGTATTTGTCATTGACAATTCTGTTCTTTTGAATGCAGATTTCCACTAACAAACAAGCATTCTTCTGTTTCAGATGAAAGCCATGGCTATTGATGATAATCTGAATGTGATCCATGAGACCAGTGTAAGGTTTGATGAGGATTTGCCAGAATTTGGGTAAGAAAACTTTTAAACATGCACTAGTGGTTTGTATAATGGGGGTGGCTGGAGGGGCAGGGACATGGAGCAGAGATTGACAGATAGACAGACAAATATAATTCTGTAGATTTGTTAAATATGTTCTAATGCTTTGGTATGGACAGATATTATTAGATACTGTCATAGCAAAAATATAATAAGGTATTATTAAAGAAGCTATAGCAAGACACTTAGATAAGTTCAGGCAGAGTCAACATAATTTTGTGAAAGGAAAAGCATGTTTGACCTATCAGTGAGATCTTTACAGAGATACAGTAATGTGTGGATGAAGAGAAACCAATGGATGTACAACTCTTAGATTTCCAGAAGGCATATGATAGGCCAGCCCAGGTAAGGAAGGCAGTTTCCTTCGCTAAAAGATGTTAGTGAGCCAGATGGGTTTTTCCAACAATCAGCAATGAATTGATGGTCATCGTTAGACCAGATTTAGTCTGGATTTGCATTCAAGTCAAATTCCACTATCTGCTATGGCGGGCTTCAAACCTGGGTCCCCAGAGCATGACCACGGTCTCTGGATTAACAGTTCAGCGATAATGCCACTAGGCCATTACCTGCGCCTGGTGAAAGTAGTATAACTAAATTTGCAAATGACACTAAAATAGATGAAAAAGTAAGTTGCAGTGAAGAAATAAATTGACAATTGGATATGGATAGGTTAGGTGAATGGGCCAAAATTTGACAGAAGAACTTTAACTTGGACAAGTGTGAGGTTTCCACTGTGGTTGGCGGAATAGAAAGGCAACTTATTATCCAAATTGAAAGAAACTTCAGAGTGCTTTAGTTTAGAAGGATCTGGGTGTCTTTGTGCATGAATGCAGAAAACTAGTATGCAGGTACAGTAGATAATAAGGAAGCACAGGAATTTTGTCATTTAATATCAAAGGACTACTGTATAAAAGTAGGGAAGTGTTGCTGTGAACGTAGAAGGCATCAGTGAGACCACACCTGGTGTATTGTGTACAATTTCCATCTCCTTCCTTGAGGACGGATGGAATTACATTGGAACTCTGAAGCGGTTCAGAGGAGGTTCACTGGATTGATTCCAGACATGAGGTCATCGAGTCATAACGTCATACAACATAGAAAACAGACCCTTCAATCCAGCTTGTCCTTGCTGACCAGAATTCCCAAACTTAACTCGACCCATTTGACCCATATCCCTCTAAACCTTTCCTATTTATGTACCTGTCCAACTGTCTTTTAAATGTTGTAATTGTACCCTACTGTACCATTTTCTCTGGCAATTCATTCCATTTATGCACCAACCAGTGAAAAAGTTGTCCCTCAGTTCCCTTTTAAATCTTTCCACTCACAATTTATACCTACGCCTTGAACCTGTTGCGACAGCCCATGGCCAGAGGTAGCAGAAGTTGGCATAAATATGGTGGAAAAGATTTTTTCCGAGTTAGCTTGTTGAGTTCAAAATTAAATGGAGATAATAAGTTAGTATAATGGTATCTTTGAGGAGAAGATAAACCCAAGGTCAAGATCATATAATCCTGTAAATTTAATGTAGGAAATTCTGTACAAACTCACAGTGGCAGATATTGGTAAGAGGCAATCTGATAAGAGATGTTTGAGAACAGACAGTCTGATGTTTGTAGTTTAGGAAGAATTGAAAGAAAAGTATGATCCCGCAATAACTGAATTTTTTTTAATGTTTGCCTTTACATCCAAGGATCAAGGGTGGAAGGACAGAGATATTGTGGAATTCAGACAAGATTCTTGAGCTGGGAAAGTGATTGAGTTTGAATAGATGTTGTCTTATTTAGTAAAATTGTGCAGAAATATTTAAAATTGGGACAGTAAATTTCATCTTAGAGGCAGTCTCCTGTTTAAAACACACTTACAAACAGCACGTGAGTAGATGGTGTTATAATTGCAGTTACAAGATAGAGGGCAGAGTTTGTTTGACAACAAGGTCAGGTGGGACAGAAGCTGCTCACAATTCATTGGCTGAAGAACTCTAAAATTAGGTGTAACCATATAACTCTCTATATAAAACTAACCTTAGCTTGGAACTGATATTATGAATTTTATAGTAATTAGTAGGAATTAAAAATCACACAAGATAGTGTGCTTCAAATTAAATCTGTTGGACTATAACCTGGTGTTGTGTGATTTTTAACTTTGTACACCCCAGTCCAACACTGGCATCTCCAAATCATTAGTAGGAATTAGCATATTTTTGTATCTCCTGTGATTAGGATAGCAGGAAATAGATTTAGATTAGATTACTTACAGTGTGGAAACAGGCCCTTCGGCCCAACAAGTCCACACCAACCTGCAACCCACCCCCCAACACCTAACACTACGGGCAATTTAGCATGACCAATTAACCTAACCTACACATTTTTGGACTGTGGGAGGAAACCCACACAGACACAGGGAGAATGTGCAAACGCCACACAGTCACCCGAGGTGGGAATTGAACCCGGGTCTCTGGCACTATGAGGCAGCAGTGCTAACCATCGTGCCACCCACTAGCAGCCCATATGCTCAAGTCACCCAAGGCAGGAATTGAACCAGGGTACCTGGTGCTGTGGAGTAGCAGTGCTAACCACTGAGCCACCATGCCGCCCAATATATAAATATGAGTACCAATTTGATAAGGATAGCACTGAGTACAATGACTAACTGAAGTGGAATAGTCCTCAGAGATAAGTGAGTCTGTCAAATGTGTGAGAAAGAGTGTAACCATTAACAATTGGAATGTAAATTAATGGGGTATGTTGTGAAATCCCATGGCCTGATGATAAGGTAAACTTCATGAGACCATGGGGAACCTCAGGTTGACTGTGAAGCTTTTTAAAAATTAATTTGTGGTATGGGGGTATTGCTTACTGCCCAGCATTTACTGCCTATCCTTAGCTGCCCCTTGAGAAGGTGGTGGTGAGCTGCCTTCTTGAATCGCTGCAGTCCATCTGCTCTGGGTTGACTCACTATGCCATTAGGGAGGGAATCCTGGGATTTTGACCCAGCGACAGTGAAGGGTTGGTGATATATTTCCAAGTCAGGATGGTAAGTGGTTTGGAGGGGACCTTGACGGTGGTGGTGTTACTGTGTATCTGCTGCCCTTGTCCTTCTAGATGGAAGTGGTCGTGGATTTAGGAGGTGCTGTCTAAGGATAACTAGTGAATTTCTGCAGTGCATCTTGTAGATGGTATACACTGCTGCTACTAAGCATTGGTGGTGGAGGGAATGGATACTTGTGGACATAGTGCCAATGAAGCAGGCTGCTTTGTCCTGGATGGTGTCAAACTTCTTGAGTGTTGTTGGACCTGCCTTCATCCAGGAAGTATTTCATCACACTGCTGGCTTGTGTCTTGTAGTTGGAGGATATGGTTGAAAAGTGAGGCACTGAAAAAGCACAGCAGGTCAGGCAGCATCCGAGGAGCAAGAGAGTTGACGTTTAGGAATGTGTTGATGGTGGATAAGCTTTTGGGAGTCAAGACATGAATTACCTGCTGCAGTATTCCTAACCTCTGACCTGCTCTTGTAGACCCGGTGTATATGTGGTGAGTCCAGTTCAGTTTCTGGTTAATGATTACCTCCAGGGTGTTGATAGTGGGGGATTCAGTGATGATAACACTATTGAATGTCATGTGGCAATTGTTAGATTGTGTCTTGTTGGTGATGGTCATAGCCTGGCATTTGTGTGGTGCGAATGTTACTTGCCATTTATAAGCCCAGGCCTGGATATTGTCCATATCCTGCTGCATTTGAATATGGATTGCATCGGTATCTGAGGAGTCACAACTGGTGCTGAATATCGTGCAATCATCAGCAAACATCCCCACTTCTGACTTTATGATGGAGGAAAGGTCATTGATGAAGCAGCTGAAGAAGATTGGGGTGATGACACTACCCTGAGGAACTCCTGCAGAGGTGTCCTGGAGCTGAGATCACTGACCTTGAACAACACAACCATCTTCCTACGTGTCAGGTATGACTCCAACCATCGGAGCTGTCCATCATTGACAGTGTATTGACAGGATTGGATGTGTAGGTTGGAAGGGTTAGGGCAAGCACTATGTCAATGTTGCATGTAAACAGTGTAACATGGTATGAATAAATATCCTGTACTTTACTGGGAAAGATAACATGTCACTGTCTCGGATCTCAGCTGTAGTTAAGAGGGCAACAGCCCCCATGTGAAAGCCAGATTCAGAGGCTTTTGGCCTCTCCCACACATGTGGTAAAAGAGCCCTGAATAAAGCCATAAAGGTCACTTGCGCTGATGAACTCAGAACTGGATACTCCTCTTTGGCATCTTTCGTCAACACTCTCCTAGGGAAAAAAAATTTGCTATCCACCTTATTTATGGCTTTCATGATTTTATAAATCTTTATAAGGTCACCCCTCAATCTCCAATGTTCCAGGTAAAAAGGTGCTGACCTATCCAACCTGTCCTTATAACTGAAGGGTCCAGTCCCAGTAACATCCCTGTAAGTCTCTTCTGCACTTTTTCCAGTTCAATAACAGCCTTCCAAAGCATGGCAAGTAGAACCAAATGCAACAATCCAAAAGTGGCCTCACCAATGTCTTATATAGGAGAAAGTGAGGTCTGCAGATGCTGGAGATCAGAGCTGGAAATGTGTTGCTGGAAAAGCGCAGCAGGTCAGGCAGCATCCAGGGAACAGGAGAATCGACGTTTCGGGCATAAGCCCTTCTTCAGGAATGGGGAAAGTTTGTCCAGCAGGCTAAGATAAAAGGTAGGGAGGAGGGACTTGGGGGAGGGGCGTCGGAAATGTGATAGGTGGAAAGAGGTCAAGGTGAGGGTGATAGGTCAGACTGGGGTGGGGGCGGAGAGGTCGGGAAGAAGATCTCAGGTTAGGAAGGCGGTGCTGAATTTGATGGATTTGACTGAGACAGGGTGGGGGGAGGGGAAATGAGGAAACTGGTGAAATCCGAGTGGTTGGAGGGTTCCTAGCTGGAAGATGAGGCGTTCTTATATAGCCATAATGTCTTATATAGCCATAACATGACATCCCATTATCTTATTCTCAATGCTTTGACCAATGAATGCAAGCGTGACAAACATGTTCTGAAGAGGAGGGATTGAGCAGTTTAGGTCTTTGCTCTCTGGATTTTAGAACAATGAGAGGAGCCCTAAATGAGGTACATAAGATGTTAAAGGGATTTGACAAAGTAGGTGTAGAGAAGATATTTCCTCAAGTGGGTCAATATAGAATGATAGGTCTTAGTTTTCGAATTAAGGATAGCAGTTTTAAAACAGATGAGGACAAATTACTTCTCTCAAAGGATGCTGGGACATTGACTAAAGTTATGGAAGACATAGACAGATTTTTAATTATTAGGTTGAGGGTTTATGGAGTGTGAATAGGAAAGTATAGTTGAGTTTGAGATGAGATCAGGCATAGCTGTATTAAATGGTAGAGTAGGCTCAAGGGACAAAATTGCTTACTCCTGCTTCTAGTTCTTGTGTTCTTATGTTCTTAACCACAATAGGGTCCACCACCTCCCAATCATACAGGTACATCACCTGGCCCTGCATATCTATTTTATTCACTTAGTTCTTAATTTGTTTTGTTTTAAGTTTCCTCTTGGTCTTTTTTTTTAATCTGTAAAGTATTTATCCTATTTATCTTTAAGCTGAAAGCAATTTATAAAATATATTCAAGTCAGCAGTGGTTACCAACCAATGAACTTGTAGTTTTCTAGTGATGTTACTCTGTTTTGTTTTTGGCCCCTAATTCTGGACCTCAATTTGTCTAGTTAAAAAGACTTGACAAACCATGAACCAAAAACACCAAATTACCATGGTGCTCCAAAGTCGCAGAAACACATCTGCACTCAGCTGTACCTCACACTAGATGTACTGTCTCAGCTGCTTGTACAAAGCTTACTGATTTTTTAACTCTCTTGTTAATGAATAATCTGGATACCTCTATTTCAAAAATATTCAAATAACTTGCCAGTATTGGTCTTTGAGGAAGGGAGTTCCAAAGACTTCTGAGAGAAAAAAAACTCCTTATTTTTAAAATGCGTGACCTCATTCTACCTGCAACAGGAAATTTCTTTTTAGCATCCACCTTGTCAAATTCTCGCAGAATCTTTATATGCTTCAATAGATTACCTGTATTTTTCTAAATTCCAGTTGATACAGGCTTAGCTTGTCCAACCTTTCCTCATACTATTACCTGGGTATCAATCAAGTGGACCTTCTATGGACTGTTTCGATATCATTTGTATCATTTCTTAATAAAGAGACTAAAATTGTTCAGTACTGCATGAGGGATCTCATCAATGCACTGTAGAACTGTAGCAAAACATCCTTTATATAAATATTGTGAAGACATGGCGGTGAACCCCTCTGTTAATTAAACTAAACACCCAGGAAAGCTCACCTCGCCTCATAATCTGTTAAAATATGAGTGACAGAGAAGTCCCAAATTTTACTATTTAAAGAAAATAAAATCAACTTATTCTTTAACTCTAAAAGCGAACATTAAACAACAACTATTCACAACTCTAAGATCCCCTCTCTCTTAACTGCTTATTATCTGCCCCCAACTCTACAACAATATGCTGTTGCAATAAGACACTTATTAAAATTACATCAACTTAATTTCAAAGTCATTTGACCTTTCAAAATGGCCCTACCAGTCAGCAAGATCACAGTTGATCATAAGACATAGGAGCAGAGATAAGCCATTCAGTCGTACAGCGGCTGTCAGCTTTGGTGTCTGTCTTCTTTTGGTTGAAAATCTCCCTGGGTCATCTTGTTTCTTTTTACTGAGAATATGTTTCATATGAAAAGGTTCCTTTGATTGAGAATGTTTCCTAATTTCTTGGATCTGTATTGATGGCAGTTGTTCTGCCGATTTTCAAAATGCCTGCCTTGTTTATATCCCCAATGTCAGATCGTCTCATTGATTTGACGTTGACAAAACAAAAATTCAAACTTTGTTTTAGTATCCTGGGACATAATTTAAATTCGAATTGTTGTCAAAACAGCAACCAACTCAGGTATCCATTTCATGGCCAAATGTTACATATTTTCAATTTTCAGGTACACTCTGAGACTGCCATCTAGTCATATGACACAGGTGCTTGTAAGCTTTCAGTTCAGAACAGCATTCACTCTCTCTTAAAGGTACAGTACATGCCTTCAACTTCAACTCTTCATTCCCCTTGCCTTCCTGATTACTTGCCATGTCTGTATACTAATACTTTGTAATACATTCACCAGAACACCTGGAACCCTCTGTATCTTGAGGGATATGTAATCTCTCTCCATTTCTTACTGTCAAAGTAGACAAATTCACAATTTTCTACCATCTGCCAACTTTTTGCTCACTCACTGAACCTATCTATATCAAATTGCAGATTCTTTATATTCTTTTCACAACTTACTTTCCTACTTAACTTTGTGTCATTGTAAATTTTGCAATCCATGCATTCAGCTTCTTCATCTGAGTGATGAAAATAAATGATGAATGATTGATGCTTGAGTACAGATCTCTGTGACATTTCACATCTGGAGTACTATGTGCATAAACAAGTCTCTTCCATCAACAAGAGATACTGTCTTGGATGGAGTGTAACAAAGGTTCAGTGGATTGAGAAGATTATCCTGTTTAGGGGACATAAGTAAACAATGTCGTTATAATCTCTAGAATTTGGAAGAATGACAGGTGATCTAAGTAAAGCTTTAAATATTGTTAAGGGTCTTGAGGAAATATTTCCCTGGTTGTGAAATTCGAAGACATAGTCAGAGCCTCAGAATGAGGAATTAGGTCTGAAATGAAAAGATGTTTTCATTTAAGGTAGAGATCAGTTGATATTTGGGTGCTAATACTTAAAGGATATTTGGCATTGAGCTAGTTGGTTGAGTTGAAGTAGCAGGCTCAATGGGCCAAATGACTTATCTCTGTTCCTATGCCTTGTGACTAGCTGTGATCTTGCTGACTGGTGGGGCCATTTCGAAAGGTCAAATGACTTAATCCATCTACCCTTTCTTTTGGTTGTTACAGAGATTATATTTAGGATGTGAGGATTGGTAAACATTCTAGAGAATTTTGGGTGGATGAAGTACTTATGAGATGAAATGATTCTAAGAGAGTCCATATTGCTGTAGATTCTCTATGGTCAGTGTAAAGGAAAGATTTGATTAGATGAATGGTGTTCCCTTATTCAGTGTTGGTTTATCATCTTATCTATAATAATATGAGTTTCTCAGGGGTGCTGTACTCATTCTTTTTATTTCTAGAACTCAGGGTGGTGTCCATGTACATGATGACAAGCTGACTGTTACAACACCAGTGCTACTGTGGGTAAAGGTATGAATGTGAAATAAATCTTGTAAATGCATTTTTTATTATTCCTTCGTGGGATGGGGGCATTACTGTCTGGTCCAGCATTCATGGCTCAAATTACTGTGGGTCTAGGGTCACATGTAGACATGACCAGGTAAAGATGGCAATTTCTTCCCTAAAAGGCATTAGTCATCTAGGTTGGCTTTTCCCCAATAATTGGCAACAGGTTCATGGTCATCATTAAACTTTTAATACCAGACTTTAATAGAGTTCAAGTTCCACCACCAGTCATAGCAGGCTTTGAACCCAGGTCCCCAGAATAATACCTCTATCTCTGGATTAGTAGTCCAGTGATAACACCACTAGGCCATCATCTTCCTCTTATCATCTGGTCAATGTAACTTTGTGTATGTGCCATGGTTCAAGGTCCTTTGGCTTTTTTTGCACATAAGTTTGGAGATCAGCAATTGTTTATATGAACTTTGAGCAGAAGTTTACCTAAAAGGGATTTGTTTTGACATGTTAAATTGTATCCAAGGTAAATGGTGAAGTCGGAAAGGAAGCACAATATTTATCCTTGATATTTTGTTTATTCACAAGATACAATGTTACAGATCTCTGCATCCTTAGAAAAGCACTCTAAGGGTGCATTAAAATCAAATCAAAATGTTGTTTTAATTCAGGCTTCTTAAAATTATTTTTAATCAACCTGTTTAGATATTTTATGACACATTATAGAAGGTGAAACTTGAATCCAGACTTTCTGGCCAAGAAGTAGAGATATTAACACTACGCAATAAGCCCTTCCGCTCCATTTTTATTTATTTTTAAAAAAACGTGTTATTGCACAGCTCACGGGCAGGTGAGACTTGAACAATGAACTTCCAGCTCAGAGTTAGGGGCCATGCCACTGTGCAGCAAGACTATCTTGTCCCTTTTTAAATTTTTTAAATGTGTTCAAACACAGTTAATCAATATTTATTACCAGTTTATTCTTAATCTTAACTATATAACTGACTATGGTGATGCCTTTTCTGGAGTACTGTGTGCAGTTTTGGTCATCCTGTCGTAGGAAGATTGTTATTAAACTGGAGAGGGTTCAGAAAAGATTTACAAGGATGTTGCTGGGAATGGAGGTTTTTGAGCTATGAAAAATAGGCTGAAACTTTTTTCACTGAGTTTAGGAAATTGAGCGGTGACCTTATTGAGGTCTATTAAGTCATGAGGGACATAGTTAAGTCTTTTCGCCAAGGTGGGGGAGTTGAAAATAAGGGACAAAGTTTTAAAGTGAGAGGAGAAAGATTTATAAAGGACATTAGGGGCAACATTTTGACATAGAGAGTGGCTCATGTGTGGAATGAACTGCCTGAGGAAGTGGTGGGCGCAGATGTAGTTACAATGTTTAAAATACATTTGGATAAGAGCATGAAAAATAAAGGTTTGGAGGGATTTGGGCCAAATGCAGACAGATGGGACTAGTTTAGTTTGGGAACATTGTCAGCATAGACTAGTTAGATTGAAGGGTCTCTGACCAATCTGTATGATTCTGTGACTCTTGAGTTTACATTTTCTTTTAACACTGTTTTTGTAAAAATGACACTGATGATTTGAAGAAAAGGAATTCGTAATTGATCCTGTCAAACATAACCTTACAAGAAGATGAAATGCAGATTGTGATTTGTTATGATGATGTTTGAATATTGATATGAAGCATTCTTGAATTTCCAGGCCCTGGATATACTCCTGGAGAGGATGAAAACCTCTAACTTTGATTTTTCAACGTTGAAATCTTTGTCTGGCACTGGTCAAGTAAGTGATGTTAGCATTTTTGAACAGAGATGAATATTTTGTGCCTCCTGAGAAGGCTTGTTGAAATACATTTGTTTCTTTCACAGCAACATGGTAGTGTTTATTGGAAAGAGGGAGCCAATCAGACTCTGAAAAACATGTCAAGTGATCATTCTCTGCATCAGATATTTGAGGTGAGGATTTGAACAAATTTCGCTTATAATAGACCATGAAAAGTTTATAAGGCATTCAATCCTTTAAGGATTTTGAATTATACACAGAGCAAGTTAATAGAATTACATGTATGTATTTAAATCAACTGCTTTATAAAACAGATGTCCTGCATTAGATTGCTCATTTTCACCTCTGGGAGCTGTCCCATGAAGCAGATGGACAGAATATTTGCGTTTTCGCTCACTTGTTGGACAGGATTTTGGTGGCCCACTGAGATTGGGTACTGAAGTAGATAAGTGAACAATTTGGCACACAGTCACATCGGGTGATTAGAGCTAGTGAAGAGAGTGATGTGTGTGCAGGTGATCAATTGAGGTAGTTGTGACCACACAGGATTCATGGCACTATAATGGGGATGTGCAGTAAGCATTGTGAATTCAACTGACCCACAAGCAAAGCATTAGCTGAACATGGTATTAAGGTTAAAAAAAGGCAATGAAATAAAAGCAAAGAACTGTGGATAATAGTCAATTTAAAAACTTTTCGCATACAGTAAAAGCATAATCCCATTAATACCAAAACACTCCTTTATTAGTTAGAAAGGAAAACACCAATTTTCATATGGTAACTAAAACATATCTTATATAGTACTCAAAAACTCCGCTCAGACAGTACTGACACCAGAGTCTCTATCTCTAACAATTTGATAGGTTTAAGTCATTTGTAACTTAAACTTGGAAACTGGAACTGCAGATAGCTTCTTTTTGGGGCTGTTAGACATCTGATCTTAAATATAATTGGCTTTAAATAGCTTCTTCAAGTTTTTATCCCAATACATCTGGTCTGTAACCAACTGTTTCCTATAGGGTAAGCTGGTTTCATTGTCCTTCCCTTCTCCAGAACACTGGTATGTACAAAACATCTTAATCCAAGGACTTCACATGACTGCTCCAAACTCAAAGTAAAACTAAATAAAATTCCTACTCTAAGCTAAGAATGTTCTCCTTCAGCTTAAAAAGAAAACAAGTTCCAGACATCTGTAACAAATCTTGAGGCCTCATTATTTCTCTTGCTGGATCACAAAACAATCTAAGGTAAACAAAAAAAATCCATGAGAGGTGTATAAAAATCTACTTTAAACTAGTTCTCAAAAACTGTTTTAAACAAAATCCCTATGGCTACAGAATGCTTTCAAGTTAATTGTTAATTTCAAACAGACATAAAATCCACAGGTTACTAACTCATATACCAAAAATCCACACTTACAATCAATGATATTAAAAATGTATATAAATCTAAGTTTATATTAGAGTTTACATTTGTCCAGCAATCTCAGCAATCTTAACCACAGTGAAACAGGAACAGAAATTGCTGGAAAAACTCAGCCAAACTAGCAGCATCTGTGGAGAGAAAGCAGAGTTAGTGTTTTGAATCCAGTGATGATTCAAAGAGCCTTAATTCTCTTCATAACTTCTTCCCTTTTCCAGTTTTGCTATTAAAGAATAGAATGTTAAGGTCTGGGATCATGATCAAACATTTCTGGTGCAATTAATAAATAACAATTTACACTTTCACAAGAGAAAGATATCCAAGTAAACTGCTGAGCACAATGCATGATTCAGTGACCAAAGACATGGGACAAGAAGTAGGCCATTCAAGAGAGAACAGCTGATCTGATAATCCTCAACTTCACTTTCCTGTCTTCTCCCAAAGCCCTTCTAAATAGTAATCCATTTGAGGCCTTGGATGAGATGGAACCAGCTGCTTGCATGTCTCTCCACGCAGTTGAAGTGCCTGTGGCAGCTGTTGTTATGGATGTGTCAGTGGTGCATCTGCAGAGAGTAGTGCACCAGTGTCAATGCAGGGATATCTTCCATCACATATGTATTACCCTGATACATAGAAGATTCCTTAGTCAGAAGGGAGAAGGGTACCAATGATGATGATGGCAGCCCATGAAAGGTGATGCCCTCAGCTTCATTAGTGACTTCCTCAACCCTTTGACAAACCTGTCAATGTATGTACCAGTTTAGTGCTACTGGCATCCAGATGCATTTTTACACCATTAGGAACACTGACCAATGCAATAGAACATTGCATGCAATTTATGCCCAAAAGTGCACTGTTCTTGTGACCACTCAGGATGCAGTTGCATATGAGGATGACCACTCTATGTAGGAGCTCATGAATGCAAAACCCTCAATGGTAGCTACAACTTGGGTGGGCTCCTCCATTCTTAATCTATGCTCCCACATTACCTCAGGCATCTTTGACCTGGACAGATAGGCATTTCATTGCTGGTTAATTAGAATTTCCTTTCTTGTGACTCCTGAGGCTGTGACTCCATATCCAATGACTGTGGCTGTGTCTATTCAATGTCTTTGGAGGAAAACTGCCCAGGACTGCAACTGGCTTGCTCACTGATTCTGTATACTCAGGACATGCTGTTCACCCAGGACTAAATTTTCCAATTGTGCGTTGGCCCTCTCATGCAAATGCATCTGCACTGGTGGAAGGTACACTTGAGTGACATGACGATGCTGGGCTGTGGCCGTGCTGTCATCTGAGGATCCCAGTGATACTGCAATAACGTTGTGATGCTCCTTGTCCACAAGGGATATTATGCTTAGTTTCACAGGATGGACATCTTCTGCTACACTCCAGAAACCCCCTCCTGTGGCACTCCCACACCACTTCCAACATGACTTCCAAGGCAACATCAGTAAACTTTGGGGCAGCTCTGCCATTGGTGCCTGACCTCGACATCTCATTGTTCTCATTGTTCTCATTTCTGCCTGCCATTGTGTTGGAAGCTTGTTGCAGTCATACATTTAAATTGTGTCTGCACTTTCTGCCTCCTGCTTCCTTTGTGCTGCCTTTAACTGTTAACTTCTTTTACTTAAGGTTCCTATACACTTCTTGCAACTCCAAATGCCAACTTCTGTGAACAAGCAAAATTTTATTAAGCACATTATAGAACAAGCTTTCTGGAGGAACCCTTTAACACTTCACAATGCTTGTGAAGCCATGTCAAAGGATCTCTCTGAACAAACGAAACAGTCCTTCCTTTGTACAAAATCTTTACATCACAGTCAGTGATGCCCACAAGACAACCCCCCCCCCAGTCACTCCCCCACAGTCACATGCCATTCAAGACACAATGCAATGACCTGACCATTTCCAGAAACAATATAATGTAAATCATCCGTGAATGGTCAAATCTGTTGCAAATCGCTTTTTTTTTAACTACATGGAATAGTCAAAATTCCAACTGTAATTTTCTTATTGATTTTGAATAGGATGATGATGCAAATGTAAATTATCTCTGAATAGTAGGAGACGACCATGTAAGTGGCTGTGAATGGCAAGGGATGGGAATGTAAATTCCTGACAATCTACCTGTAAGTCAGAGGCATCCCACCCTGCTCTTGGGACATTCAATTTCCTGCAGATCAGCAGAGCAAATGAACTCTTTAATATCACATAACCAGCCGCCAAATTTATCCTCCAACCCATTTGATCCCATTTTCCAGAACTATTGTGTCCTAACACTGCTTCTCTACCATGGAGTAGGGTTGAAATTGAGAAATTGCATTGACGTCAGGGTCCTGACCCCAAATGGAAAAATCCTCATTTTGTCTTAAGTAATTTGGTTTTCCTATGCTAATTCTGCAGAAGTCCTCTGAAATATTATACTGAGTCCTGAAACCAGGAACTATTTAAAAAAGACTCTCTAGCATGGAGATTCCTTGAGGCTGGACTATAACTTGAGGAAGAAGTAGTACCACGTCCTTTCCACTGACTATGCACTGATGTTTTTTAGCATGAATTGAATAATCACTTCATGTTTGGAAAATTTTCCACTTTTCAAAATGTTTTTTAATATCTGAGCTTCTCCCCTAAATGTTTGGACTAAGTATGAATGTACCCAAATCGCACATCTTAATTTGAGATGGTTAATAAAAGTTGCAAGTTGTCATTCAGGAGCTGAAAACTTTGAAAGTATTGACAAATCTAAATAGTTATTTAGCACAATCAATATTCAAAGAATTCTCGTTTTTTTTGTCCCCGCCCTGCATTTTCTCTTTAGTCTAGTTTTGCTGTAAAAGACTCTCCTATCTGGATGGACTCCAGTACCACTGCAGAATGCCAGCAACTAGAAAAATCTGTTGGAGGGCCACAGAAACTTGCTGACATCACTGGATCACGCGCTTATGAGGTATATATTTGGTCCAAAGATTGAAAAAGTGAAAATTGAACAAATTAGTAACAGTATTGAATGAGGCTGTAGCTTCCAATGAGGGAAGAAGTGGGAGCATGTTGACAGGCAATACATAACTATTTGTTTTGGATGCTGTTTACTGATAGAGTACTTTGAGGATTATGTGACGTATTGTGATTTTGGAATAAATAATCTTGAAATGTGTTATTACCTCTGATATCTTGAAATCTAAACACATGCATGAGACACAGTTTAGTTTGGTGTCAGAAGGTCTCTACTTCGCTAGATATTCTGAAATGTTAAAACCTGCTTTTTTGATCAAGTCCGAATTATATCGTGTTTTTTGAAAGGGTATCTGTTATGAGGCCTAGTGAGTATTCTTGCTTTATCTAACCAAATGTACCTCATTAGTTACCTATCCAGTTCCTGTAGTGTCCCTCACATCTGACTCGTGTGTGTGTGTGTGTGTGTGTGTGTGTGTGTAGTGGGGTCATCTGTAGTGTGCTGAAAGTGTGTTGCTGGAAAAGCGCAGCAGGTCAGGCAGCATCCAATGAACAGGAGAATCGACGTTTCGGGCATAAGCCCTTCTTCAGGAATGAGGAAAGTGTGTCCAGCAGGCTAAGATAAAAGGTAGGGAGGAGGGACTTGGGGGAGGGGCGTTGGAAATGCAATAGGTAGAAGGAGGTCAAGGTGAGGGTGATAGGCTGGAGTGG
>NC_057714.1:111884478-111894487 GCF_004010195.1 Chiloscyllium plagiosum | reverse complement strand
ATCCCTCGAACTCAGCACCGCCTTCCTAACCTGCAGTCTTCTTCCTGACCTCTCCCCCCCCACCCCACTCTGGCCTATCACCCTCACCTTGACCTCCTTCCACCTATCGCATTTCCAACGCCCCTCCCCCAAGTCCCTCCTCCCTACCTTTTATCTTAGCCTGCTGGACACACTTTCCTCATTCCTGAAGAAGGGCTTATGCCCGAAACGTCGATTCTCCTGTTCCTTGGATGCTGCCTGACCTGCTTTTTCCAGCAACTCATTTTCAGCTCTGATACTCCAGCATCTGCAGTCCTCACTTTCTCCTCACCTGTAGTGTGACATGAATCCAAGGTCCAAGTTGAGATCATTCCCATGGGTATCTGCCTCTGCTTGGCCACTTTGCATTTTTGCCTGTCCCAAAGTCTACCTTGGAGGATGGTCACCCGAAGGTCTGAGGTTAAATGTCCCGGACCACTGAAGTGTTCGCCAACTGAGAGGGAGCACGCCTGTCTTTTGATTGTTGTGTGATGTCCACTCATTCATTGCCGTAACCTCTGCTTGATCTCGCCATGGTACCAAGTCTCAGGGCATCCTTGCCTGCAGCGTATGAGATAGGCAATATTGGCTGAGTCACATGAGTATCTGCCACATACGTGGTCGGAGATGTCTCCACGTGTAATGGTGTTATCCATGTCGACACTTGTCAAGCCTCCTCTAATTCCGAGACGCTGTCAGTTTTATTTTGCAGTTTGAAAACCAGGGAAATCCGTATTGAAATTTTGATGACGTTGAGATGATTGGCAGAGGCACGTGATTTTGGGCTAACCCTTAATGAGATGCTGAGAGACCATTTGGTGTGTGGGATTAATGATGTAACCATGCAAAAGTGTCAACTAGCTGAAGCCCATTGGCCTTCAAACAGGAACTACAACTGGCCTTGTCATTAGAGAATGTGGCAAGTGGAGCATGTGAGCTACAGGGCATCCCAAATGGAAGTGGACATCCTCATCTGTCCAACAGAGCTTGGGGAACACCACTTGAGTGCAGGCAATTATAGAGCCTCATCCAGGGTGTATATCCTGAGCAGAGGGACCTAGGTCAGCCCACAGCAACACCCCAAACCAAAGCCGAGCCTCTGCCAAATGGCTAAAATGTTCTTCAGATCCAGACTGGCAAGCCATTATAGTTGCAGCTGGTACATGGACTGGAGACAACAAAGGAATCCTTCGATGCCTGGCTTGAGTAAAGGAACTCAGAGACCAGTATCCAGGAGACTGCATGCCCTGGAAAACCCACCTACAAGTGGTTTGGAACAGTTAAATTGGTTATCAACATCAAAATCAGAACAAATTACAATAAACGTCTGGTTAAATGGAAACCTTGTTCTCAAGGAGGTTGATACCGGCACAGCTGTATCAGCGGTTGTAGAACCAGCCTTTAAGATTCGCTTTGGACTCCAACCCTTACATTTGTGCAAGACTCAGCCAGACAGAGAACGTGTGCTGGGGAACTGTTGATGATTAAGAGTATGATATCGGTTCCGGTCTCCAATGAGAAGCAGTTGGTGCACTTACCACCAATTGTAGTAAGAAGCTTAGACCTAAGCTTGATGGGGTTGAATCGGTTGGGAGAGATTCACCTTGATTGGGTCAATATTTTTCAATTAGAAAATGGCTGCCTGAGTGAAGTCCTAATTAAATACCCAAAGGTTCTTTGGGAAGGTCTAGGGGCTATCATGGAGTCAAGGCCATCTTACATATTGACCAGGAAGCAATTCTGCAAGGCCCATCCAGTGCCGTTTGCCTTACAAAACTAGAAGTAGAAATCAAGATAAAAAATGAAAGAACTGTGGATGCTGTAAATCAGAAACAAAAACTGAAGTTGCTGGAAAAGCTCAACAGGTTTGGCAGCATCTGTGAAGACAAATCAGAGTTGATGTTTTGGTTCCGGTGTCTGTTCCGCAGAACTGATGGTAACTAAGGATATAGCCAGGAAAGAGAGTGAGGATCTGAAAAGTGACTACAGAGAGTTAGGTTGGAAGCTGAAGAGCAGGATGAGTAGACTAGTGATCTCAGGTTTGCTACCAGTGCCACGAAATAGTGAGATGAGGAACAGTCAGCGAATGCAGCTTAACACGTGGCTGTGAGGCTGGTGCACGAGGGAGGGCTTCATATACCTAGACCATTGGGATACCTTCTGGGGAAGATGGGACCTGTACATGAAGGATGGGTTGCACCTGAACTGGAGGGGCACAAATGTCCTGGATGGGAGATTTTCTCGTGTGATTCGGGAGGGTTTAAACTAGTTTGGCAGGAGGGTGGGAATCGGAGCCACATGTCTGAGAGGGGGACAGTTGCAGATGGGGCAGTGACAGAATGTATTGAATCTATCGGGAACGTTTCTCACGCAATGAAACAAAGGGATCGGTTATAGTGTGTCTGCTTTAATGCAAGGAGTGTCCCAAATAAGAGTGACAAACTTAGAGCATGGATCAGTACTTGGGGCTACGATGTTGTGGCCATAATGGAGACGTGGGTTTCACAGGGGCAGGACTGGCTGCTTGGTGTCCCAGGGTTTAGAACTTTTAAAAAGAACAAGGAAGGTAGAAAAAGAGGAGGATGTGTAGCATTGCTAGTCAGAGGGTGCATCAAAGCTACAGAAACAAAGGTTGTTGAGGAAGGTTTGTCTACTGAGTCAGTATGGGTGGAAGTTAGGAACAGCAAGGGAACAGCCACTGCATTGAGGGTTTTCTACAGACCATCTAATAGCAGTAGAGAGATTGAAGAACTCACAGACGGGCAGATTCTGGAAAAATGCAGAAGTAGCATGGTTGTTGTTATGGGTGATTTCAACTTTCCCAAAATCGAGTGAAACCTCCTAAGTGCAGATGGTTTGCATGGAGCCCTTTTTGTCAGGTGTGTTCAGGAGGCTTTCCTTATTCAGTATGTAGACAGACCGACAAGGGGAGGGGCCATTTTGGATTTGGTACTCGGCAACGAGCCAGGACAGGTGTCAGAATCTCACGGTGGGAAAACACTTTGGTGACAGTGATCACAACTGCCTCACATTTACCATAGCCTTGGAGAGTGAAAGGAGCAGTTACTGAGGGAAGATATTTAATTGGGGAAAAGGAAATTATGACGCTATCAGACAGGAGTTGGGAAGTACAGACTGGGAACAATTGTTCCACAGAAAGGGCACAGCAGACATGTGGAGCCTATTTAAGGAGCAGTTGTTGCGGGTGATGCACGAATTTGTTTCTCTGAGACAGGTAAGAAGGGGTAAGATTAAGGAACCTTGGATGACGAGAACAGAGGAGCTTCTCATCAAAAGGAAGAAGGCAGCTGACGTAAGGTGGAGGAAGCAAGGATCGAGCACAGCTTTAGAGGATTACAGGCTTGCTAGAAAGGAGCTCAGAAATGGACTGAGGAGAGCCAGGAGGGGACACGAGAAAAGCTTGGCAAGAAGGATTAGGGAGAACCCAAAGGCATTTTACTCATACGTGAGGAATAAGAATGATCAGGGAGAAGGTAGGGCCGATCAGGGATAGCGGAGGGAACTTGTGCGTGGAGTCTGAGCCAATAGGGGAAGCCCTAAATGAGTTTTTGGCTTCGGTTTTCACCAAAGAAAGGGACCTTGTTGTGAATGAAAACTTTGAGGAGCTGGGATACAGTCTTGACCAGATCAAGATTGATGAAGTTGATGTGCTGGAAATTTTGGAAAACATTAAGATTGATAAGTCCCCAGGGCCAGACCGGATTTATCCTAGGTTGCTCCGGGAAGTGAGAAAGGAGGTTGCTAAGCCGCTGGTGAGGATATTTGCCTCCTCACTCTCCATGGGAGTCGTACCGGAGGACTAGAAGCAGGCGAATGTTGTTCCTCTTTTCAAGAAGGGTAATAGGGAAATCTCTGGCAATTACAGACCAGTCATTCTCACATCTGTGGTCAGCAAAGTTTTGGAAAGAATTCTGATTTATGCATATTTGGAAAGGCATATTGTGATTAAAGGCAGTCAGCATAGCTTTGTGAGGGGCAGGTCATGCCTCACTAATCTTATTGAGTTCTTTGAGGAGGTGACGAGACAGGTAGGCGAAGATCGAGCAGTGGATATGGTGTATCTGGACTTCAGCAAGGCATTTAATAGGGTTCCCCATGGTAGGCTCATTCATAAAGTCAGGAAGTATGGGATACAGGGAGATTTGGCTATCTGGATTCAGAATTGGCTGGCTGACAGAAGGCAGAGAATGATTGTAGATGGAAAGTATTCTGCCTGGTGTTCAGTGTTGAGTGGGGTCCTGCAGGCCTCTGTTCTTGGGCCTCTGCTCTTTGTAGTTTTTATAAATGACATGGATGAGGAGGTTGAACCGTGGGTTAGTAAATTTGCAGATGATACAAAGGTTGGAGGTGTCGTCGATAGTATAGAGGGCTGCTGCAGGCTGCAGCGCGACATAGACAGGATGCAGAGCTGGGCTGAAAATTGGCAGACGGAGTTCAACCTGGATAAATGCGAAGTGGTGCAGTTTGGAAGGTCGAACTCAAATGCTGATTATAGGATTAAAGACAGGATTCTTGGCAGTGTGGAGGAACAGAGAGATCTGGGTGTGCAAGTACATAGTTCCCTCAAAGTCGCCACCCAAGTGGATAGGGTTGTTAAGAAAGCATTTGATGTTTTGGCTTTCATTAACAGGGGGATCGAGTTTAAGAGCCACAGCTACAACTCTACAAGTCCCTGGTGAGACCACACTTGGAATATTGTGTCCAGTTCTCGTCGCCCTACCATAGGAAAGATACAAAGGCATTGGAGAGGGTGCAAAGAAGGTTTACCAGGATGCTGCCTGGACTGGAGGGCGTGCCTTATGAAGAAAGGTTGAATAAGCTTGGACTTTTCTCTCTGGAAAGAAGGAGGAAGAGAGGAGACGATCGAGATATACAAGATAATGAGTGAAATAGATAGAGTCAATAGCCAGAGACTTTTCCCCAGAGCAGGATTGACTGGAACGAGGAGTCATAATTTGAAGATATTAGGAGGAAGGTATAGAAGAGACGGTAGAGGTAGGTTCTTTACGCAGAGAGTTGTGAATGCATGGAATGCGTTGCAGCTGTGGTGGTGGAAGCAGAGTCATTAGGGACATTTACGCAACTGCTGGGCATGCACATGGATAGCAGTGAGTTGAGGAGTGCGTAGGTTAGGCTATTATATTTTACATTAGGATTAAACCTCAGCACAACATCGTGGGCCAAAGGGCCTGTTCTGTGCCGTACTTTTCTATGTAAGGAAATGTCAGTTTATATTGCAGAAGATAGGGTGATGGGGTGGGGGCTTTGGTGAGGTGATAAGGAGTAAATGATAGGTGGGGAAAGAGCCCAAATTGGCTCACCTTTCCAGCAACTTCTGTTTTCTGGGGGGCAGAACTCAGGAGGCTGGAAAGCAAAGGAATTACCTAACCAGTATAGTTTGTGGAATGGGCAGTACCCGTTGTACCAGTTATGAAGCCTGATGGATCGGTTTGCCTTTGTAGGGATTTTCTCACAACTAGATAAATACCCAGTCCCTTGCATAAAGGACTTTTACGCAAAACTGGTGGAGGGTACTGTCCTTCAGAAAGCTGGACATGAGTCATGCATGCCTGCAATTATGCCTAGATGAGGGGTCCCAGAAGTATGCCATAATTAATACCAATAAGAGTTTGTGCCAATATACAAAGCAGTGTATATGGCAGAGTTTGTGCCAATATACAAAGTTGTGTCGGCTCACCGATGGCCCAATGGAGAAGAATACCTAATGATGTGTGCTTCTCAGGCTTTGGCTAATGACAAATGCAAATATGTCCAAATAGAGAAAGAAAGTTTGGCACTCATCTTTGTGAAATGTGCATTTGTAATAGTAATGGACCACAAACCCTTGCTAAAGCTACTTAAAGAGGACAAGGTCATGCAGCCCTTAACTTCTGGTTGAACTCAGCAGTGGACCCTTATTCTTAATGTGTACCGTTATAAGTTGGAACACCGTCCAGGAGGCCAAGTGGCAAACACAGATGTCTTGAGTCACCTCCTGCTGGCTGATACACTAATGGTAGTGCCCTCCATAGAAGAATCTGTTCTGGTTTTCAAACTTTCTGGACACCATTCCGTAGACAATATCCAAGTGTGCACACAAAAAGACCATGTAGTGGAAAATCTAAAACAGCTGGTGGTAATGGGGGAAATAGAAGGGCGATCATAACCAGGAAAGGGTGATTGTGTCATGTAAAGGCCATCACCAGATACTGGCTGAACTCCACCAGAGTCATTCAGGAGTTTCCAAATTAAAATGTTTGAAAGAAGTTATGTCTGGTGGCCAGGGTTGGATTTTGACATAGTTGTATTGGGACTCGCTGAGTGAAGAACCTACCCCTAACATCAGTCCTATATCTACCCCCCCTTAATTTAAAGCTATTTCCAAATGAAAATGTTTGAAAGAAGTTATGTCTGGTGGCCAGGGTTGGATTTTGACATAGTTGTATTGGTGGGGCAGTGCCCAGAGTACTAAAAAGGACAGATATTACCACGAGCAGTGCCCCCTCATTCATGGGAATCGCTGGGTAAAGCCTGGACTTGGTTACATGTCAACTGTGCCGATCCTTTCATGGGTTTGATGTTCTTGGTCATTGTGGATGTCCATTCGAAGTGGTTGAACATGCAAGAAGTTCATTTGGCAAACTCGGGGATGATGATTGAAAAGCTGCAAGCATCATTCGTGATGCATGGATTCAGGAAGTATTGGTCACTAACAATGGGATGACATTTACCAGCAGGGATTTCGAGTACTTCAATAAGTCAAATGGCATTTGGCATGTTTGGACAGCTCCGTATCATCTGTCATCCAATGGTATGGTGGAAAGAACAGTCAAAACGTTGAAGGCATACTTAAAGAAATTGCCTACAGCTTGACTCGATACCTGTTTGATTATGGGACCACCGCTCACACAGCTACAGAATTGCTGATGGGGAGAAGATCTGCACCAGGTTAAACCTAGTGTTCCTGAACTTGGTGGGGAGGAGGGGAGGGAGAAATGGCAACAGGAATGCCAATGGCAGCCACATGCCTCCTCAAAGCAAGAGAGACAGTTTACTTCAGGGCACAAACTTTGGTTTCAGAACCACAGGAATGGTCTTTCATGGCTACAAGATGAGTTTGATGCAAGGTCAGGTCCTGTGACATGCAAAGTTCAGGTAGGTGAGGCAGTCCTGAACAAACATACGGATAGTATACTAGACAACGAAGAGGGTTACCTCAGATTACAATAGGATCTGGACCAGATGGGCCAGTTGGCTGAGAAGTGGCAGATGGAGTTTAATTCAGATAACTGCGAGGTGCTGCATTTTGGGAAAGCAAATCTTAGTAGGACTTATACACTTAATGGTAAGATCCTAAGGAGTGTTGCTGAACAAAGAGACCTTGGAGTGCAGGTTCATAGCTCCTTGAAAGTGGAGTCGCAGGTAGGTAGGATAGTGAAGGCGGCGTTTGGTATGCTTTCCTTTATTGGTCAGAGTATTGAGTACAGGAGTTGGGAGGTCATGTTGCGGCTGTACAGGACATTGGTTAGGACACTGTTGGAATATTGCGTGCAATTCTGGTCTCCTTCCTATCGGAAAGATGTTGTGAAACTTGAAAGGGTTCAGAAAAGATTTACAAGGATGTTGGCAGGGTTGGAGGATTTGAGCTATTGGGAGAGGCTGAAGAGGCTGGGGCTGTTTTCCCTGGAGCGTCGGAGGCTGAGGGGTGATCTTATAGAGGTTTACAAAATTATGAGGGGCATGGATAGGATAAATAGACAAAGTCTTTTCCCTGGAGTCGGGGAGTCCAGAACCAGATGTCATAGGTTTAGGGTGAGAGGGGAAAGATATAAAAGAGATCTAAGGGGCAACTTTATCACTCAGAGGGTGGTGCGTGTATGGAATGAGCTGCCTGAGGATGTGGTGGAGGCTGGTACAATTTAAGAGGCATTTGGATGGGTATATGAATAGGAAGGGTTTGGAGGAATATGGGCCTGGTGCTGGCAGGTGGGACTAAATTGGGTTGGAATATCTGGTTGGCGTGGACGGGTTGGACCGAAGGTCTGTTTCTGTTATGTACATCTCTGACTCTATATGAAAGCTACTACTTTGCAAACTGGGCAGGAGCAAAACATAATTGGATCCTCAGAACAACCAGAAATACTGTCAGAAACTGTGAATTCTCCCCTTCCATGTAGCATCGAAGAAACCTTAGAATCTGAGATGGTTGCAGCCTCGATACCATTACCCCCTGTAAAAGAGGAGGGAACTCTCCTCAGATGCTCCTGGTGCAAGAAACGGATCCGTGTTGCCTGTGTCTGAGCCAGAGTCCGAGGAACCGAACCTGGAGCGGGAAACCTCCCATGAGAAGCTCCAAAAAACATTTCAGGTCTTCATCCTCGGTATTAGGTAGGAACAGATGTCATGATTGGAATGAGGGCCAGGCCGATCTCATTAACTACGAGATCCTCGATTAGGTTGTTAACTTGGGCCAGTCAGGGACCAAAACAGGAGATTCAGAAGGTCTCGTCAGTCCATCGATTGGCTGTAAGCTGGGTACCCACATCTATTGTTCAGTGTATGTGTAAATAAAGGGTGACTTGGTAATGGAATACTCACCTCTGAGCAGTTATTTCAGGAGATATGTACGAAACATCTGTATCAATTGAGGAAATAAATAGTGATGTCTTGAAGAGAGTTCGTATTACAAAGGGGAGGTGCTGGAGGTCTTAAAACTCTTTTTTTTCAGTACAGGTTCCAGAATCTGCAGTAATTTGTTCCTACATGTTGTCATATAAATTCCTTGGCACTCGAGGACACCTCTTCCTACTGCCCCCTCGACCATGACCCCACCCCCCATCACCAAACCATCATCTCCCAGACCATACAGAACCTCATCACCTCAGGAGATCTTCCACCCACAGCTTCCAACCTCATAGTCCGGCAACCCCGCACTGCCCGGTTCTACCTCCTTCTCAAGATCCACAAGCCTGACCACCCTGGCCGACCCATTGTCTCAGCATGCTCCTGCCCCACTGAACTCATCTCTACCTACCTTGACACTGAATATCCCCCCTAGTCCAGGAACTCCGGACATACGTTCGTGACACCACCCATGCCCTCCACCTCCTGCAAGACTTCCGTTTCCCTGGCCCCCAATGCCTCATCTTCACCATGGATATCCAATCCCTCTACACTTCCATCCGCCATGACCAGGGCCTCCAAGCCCTCCGTTTTTTCCTCTCCAGACCGTCCCCAACAGTACCCTTCCACCGACACACTCATTCGTTTGGCCGAACTGGTCCTCACCCTTAACAATTTCTCCTTTGAATCCTCCCACTTCCTCCAGACCAAAGGGGTAGCCATGGGCACACGTTTGGGCCCCAGCTATGCCTGTCTGTTTGTTGGCTACGTGGAGTAGTTGATCTACGTAGTTACACCGGCACCACTCCCCACCTCTTCCTCCGCTACATTGATGACTGCATTGGCGCCACCTCGTGCTCCCGCGAGGAGGTTGAGCAATTCATCAACTTCACCAACACATTCCACCCTGACCTTAAATTTACGTGGACCATCTCCGACACCTGGCTCCCCTTCCTGGACCTCTCCATCTCCATCAGTGACGACCGACTTGACACTGACATCTTCTACAAACCCACCAACTCCCACAGCTACCTGGATTACACCCCTTCCCACCCTACCTCTTGCAAAAATGCCATCCCGTATTCCCAATCCCTCCGCCTCCGCCGTATCTGCTCCCAGGAGGAGCGGTTCCACCATAGAACACACCAGATGGCCTCCTTCTTTAAAGACCGCAATTTCCCTTCCCACGTGGTTAAAGATGCCCTCCAACGCATCTCATCCACATCCCGCACCTCCGCCCCCAGACCCAACCCCTCCAACCGCAACAAGGACAGAACACCCCTGGTGCTCACCTTCCACCCTACCAACCTTCGCATAAACCAAATCATCCGCCAACATTTCCGCCACC
>NC_057714.1:111882449-111883987 GCF_004010195.1 Chiloscyllium plagiosum | reverse complement strand
AGGCTCACTGCCTTTATTCCTGATGAAGGGCTTTTGCCCGAAACGTCGATTTCAAAGCTCCTTGGATGCTGCCTGAACTGCTGTGCTCTTCCAGCGCCACTAATCCAGAATCTGGTTTCCAGTATCTGCAGTCATTGTTTTTACCTAAGACCAACCAGAGACAAGGAATACTGTAGTGAGTAACTTACCTCCTGACTCCCCAAAGCGTATCCACTGTTGATAAGGCACAAGTCAGTGGTGTGATGGAAATCACTCCATTTGCCTGGATTAGTGCAGCTTCAACAACACTCAAGATGCTTGACACCATCCAGGACAAAGCAGCCCACTCGATTTGCACCACATCCACAAGTATCCACTCCTTCCTCCACTGATACTCAGTAGCCGCAGTTTGTCGTATCTACAAGATGCATTGCAAAAATCCTTAGTTAGCATCTTCCAAACCCACAATCATTTCCATCTACAAAGGCAAGGTCAGCATATATATGGAAACACTACCATGTATAACTTCTCCTCCAAGCCATTCACCATCCTGACTTGGAAATATATCGCTGTTCTTTGCTATTGCTTGGTCCAAATCCTGGAAATTCCTCCCTAAGAGCATTGTGGGTCTACCTACAGGACATGGACTGCAGCGGTTCAAGAAGAGAGCTCACCACCACCTTCTCAAGGGCAACTAGGGATGGGCAATAAATGCTGGCCCAGCCAGTGATGTCCATGTTCCACAAGTGAAAAGGTTAACAAATAAGGTGCCCTGTTCCCACTTTTTCCCCATACCCTTTGATCCCTTTAACTTTAAAAACTATGTCGATATCCTTCTTGAAAACATTCAATGCTTTGGCCTCAAACGCTTCCTGTGTTGGAAAATTCCGTCTCAGGCTCACCATCTGAGTGAAGAAATTTCTCATCTCAGTCCTAAGTGGCCAACCTGTAACCTTAGACTGTGACGCCTGGTTCCGGACTTACTCCAGTTATTTTTCTACATTTTCCTACATTTCCTACATTTTTCCTTGCTAATCTTGATAGAATTTTATTGGATTTTGAGATGTTCCTCATTTTTTTAAACTCAGTGTATAAAATTAAAGCGCATGGGATTGGGGGTAATGTATTGACGTGGATATAGAACTGGCTTGCAGACAGGAAGCAAAGGGTAAGATAAAAGGAGTCATTTTCTAAGTGGCAACTACCCACCAGTGGGGTACCACAGAGACCAGTGCTTGGAAGCCAGCTTTTTACAGTATTCAGGGGAACCTTGATCATCTGAACAAGATGGGCGGGCAATATTTCGTTCGGATAATTGATTATTCGGTTAATCGATCCAATGCCTTTCCTCTGGGGCTTGGAGTTTGTTACTAAGTCTGCTTCCTGTTCAGACTAAGCAGCAGCAGACCACGCTTGAGTCTTGACCTGCGCCCCCTGCCCGCACCCAAACCACGTCTAACCCCGCCCGCTCCCCAAACACTGTCCAACCCTTCCCTCGCCTGCTCCCCCAAACACTATCCAACACTGCCCACCGCCTACCCCAACCCGGTCCAACTGCG
>NC_057714.1:111879580-111882352 GCF_004010195.1 Chiloscyllium plagiosum | reverse complement strand
CTGCACCCCGCCTGCCCCCAACACTACCCCCCTCCCGCACGATCCTCGTCTGCCTCCACCCCCACCCCTGCGTGCCCCTGACCCCTCTCTGGGGCAGAACTGGACACCAACAACAAGACTGCTGCTGCTACTGCCTTTTGAAGGGTAAGTCTCCACACACACACACACACTGCAATGTTTTTGACAGGTTCCAACTTTGCCCTGTACAAGACAATGTTGGAGAGAATATCTGGGGAAGCGGGGTTTAGGGTACATGCTTGTGTAGAACTCCAGGGAAAGTGTGGGGAGAGAGAGAAAGAGAGAGAGAGACGGTGCTTGCAGTTCTATCAGTCTAGGACTGTTCTCGGCAGCACTTTTAATCACTGTAAACAAAAGACGCGATTGGTGTTGGACACACGTCTTTGATGTAATGTTTCATTCGGGACCTTGAGGTCTCCTTCGGATAATCCAATTTCAGATAATTGGTACTTGGATAATCCATATTCCTCTGTATAGTAATGATTTAGACGCAGGTACTAAATGTAATTTCTCTAAGTTTGCAGATGATACAAAGTTGGATGGAAGAGTAAGCTATGAGGAGCATGCAGAGATGCTTCAGTGTGATTTGGACAAGTTGAGTCAGTGGGCAAATATTATAATTAATATTATTATTTAATTGCAACACATGCACCAAAATATGCAGAATAATGAGGGAATTATGCAATGGTAGAACCAGTATTGTCAAACTGTAAGATCTCCTTTAATTTGTTGTTCTTACCTTGATTTGACTTCAGACTGTTGCAGTATAACTAGCTGTGTGAAGACAAATTAAAGGCTACTTCGAAGCCTTGTTGCATTTAAAATATTTTGAGTAAGTAAGTATTGGAATTTGCTAATCAGTTACTGAGAAAAGCTCTGAACATTAGCTTGAATGCTATGAGAAGAAAAAAAAACTAGCAGACTTTCCTAACAACTTTACTGGTATCAAATCATTATAATAAAAGGTTGCTGGAGCAGGCTCAAGGGGCTGCATTGACTGTTCCTCCTAGTTATTATTTTCTGAAGATTTAAGTGAAGTTGCACTTTAGCATTTCAGTCAAGTGAAACAAAGCAATGAATACTTGAACTTGACGGACGCCTGGAAGTACTCAGGGATGCCCTCACAAGAACTGGGTACAATGCCCAACTCATCGACCACCAGTTCTGACGTGCCACAGCAAGGAACTGTAATGACCTCCTCAGGAGACAGACAAATGCTGCAATCGACAGGGTACCCTTCGTCGTTCAGTATTTCCCAGGAGCTGAAAAACTATGCCATGTTCTTTGTGACCTGCAACACATTATCAATGAGGATGAGCACCTCACCAAGACCCCACACCTCCAATTTAAACAACCGCCAAACCTCAAACAGATCATTGTTCGTAGCAAGCTGCCTGGCCCTCAGGACAACTCCATACAACCCTGTCATGGCAGGTGCTGCAAGACGTGTCAGAGTGTGGACATAGATACCACAAGGTGGGGACACCTCCCACCTTGTACATGGCAGGTACTCATGTGACTCAGCCAACGTTGTCTATCTTATACGTTGCAGGCAAGGATGCCCTGAGGCATGGTATATTGGGGAAACCGAGCAAAGGCTATGACAACGGATGAGTGGGCACCGCACAACAATCAACAGATAGGAGTGTTCCCTCCCAGTTGGGGAACACTTCAGTGGTCCAGGACATTTGACCTCGGACCTCGGGTGACCATCCTCCAAGGTGGACTTCAGGACAGGCAGCAGCGAAAAGTGGCCGAGCAGAGGCTGATAGCTAAGTTCGGTACCCATAGGGAGGGCCTCAACCGGGACCTTGGGTTCATGTCACATTACAGGTGACCACCATTGCACTACACACACACACAGGCACTCCTATACACACATACATACGGTTACACATATACGCAGATGCGCACACAGACACCCACACACACCCTTACAGACACACACATTCCCACACTCACACATGTACCCCCTCACAGACTGAAGACACTCTGCACTCACTACACATATACACTTTCTCACACTCACGACCCCCAACCCAGATAGACAGACACACACACACAGACAAAGACCCACATGTACACATATATTTTGTGGGGTGAATTTGTACTTGCAGGGTTACATTGTACTTTGCTCAAAACTGCATGCATTCATGTAGAACTCTGAGCTCAAAAACTACATGAATTAATGTAAAACTCCTTTATCTGACTTTTTAGATTAGAATCAATCTAAACATCATGGCATAGACAGAGAACACAGGGGGCTAACACCTTCAACATATTGTCTAGCTATCACCATTTTTAAAAAAGGTTTTGTGATTTACACATGAAAGAAGTGAAACAATCATGGCATTCAAACAGATGAAAGACTTAACAGACAATCAGTTTTTCAGTGTATAATTTCAGTTACATCATACTGTAAATTTTTGCTATAAATTCTGTGTGTTAGGGTTGAGCCCTCCACCATCACCTGATGAAGGAGCGACGCTCTGAAAGCTAGTGTGCTTCCAATTAAACCTGTTGGACTATAACCTGGTGTTGTGTGATTTTTAACTTTGTACACCCCAGTCCAGCACCGACATCTTCAAATCATGAATACTTGAACTAGGTTGTTTTAGACTAGTTTCTGGATCAGTGGTGCTGGAAGAGCACAGCAATTCAGGCAGCATCCGACGAGCAGCAAAATCGATGTTTCGGGCAAAAGCCCTTCATCAGGAATAAAGGCAGAGAGCCTGAAGCGTGGAGAGATAAGCT
>NC_057714.1:111873964-111878854 GCF_004010195.1 Chiloscyllium plagiosum | reverse complement strand
ACTCACCTATTTACTCTATGCTACTTTCTCCCCACCCCCACCCTCCTCTAGCTTATCTCTCCACGCTTCAGGCTCTCTGCCTTTATTCCTGATGAAGGGCTTTTGCCCGAAACGTCAATTTTGCTGCTCGTCGGATGCTGCCTGAATTGCTGTGCTCTTCCAGCACCACTGATCCAGAATCTGGTTTCCAGCATCTGCAGTCATTGTTTTTACCCTGTTTTAGACTAGTTGTTAAACATTTTTATATTTTGCATCTCTTAGCGCTTCACAGGAAATCAAATTGCCAAGATTAACAAGAAGAACCCTGAAGATTACAAGAAAACTGAGGTAAATGTGAGAAACTTGTTGTAAGGCACAAAGACGGTTTTTTGATAGTGGTGAAACGCTTGCTTTTTCACACAGAGGGTGGTACATGTATGGAATGAGCTGCCAGAGGAAGTGGTGGAGGCTGGTATAATTACAATATTTAAAAGGCATGTGGATGGGCATATGAATAGGGAGGGTTAGACTGATACGGGGCTAGATTTATTTGGGATATCTGGTTGGCATGGTTGAATTGGACTCGAGTCTGTTTCCGTGCTGTACGTGTCTATGACTGTATGTCTCAAAAAGAACACAAAAGCATATGGCATTTTAAAAAAATGTTAAAATAAAGAGTAAAACAATTTTCAAACTGTTTTCCAGAAATATACTCTACCGATACGCAATCCCAAAGGAATATCACTTCTATGTCAACTCTTCAATGTCTTGTTTAACTGACCCTTTCCAGTTCTCCTCCTTGAACTGCTGACTCCTCTTCTAACTCTGCTGTTCTGAACTGCTTCACTTCTACCAACTTGAAAACTTATACAAAAACTCTCACAGCTTGGTGATTTCAGAAACTAAAACTATTCTGCTGGTGAGACTGTTCTCCTGAATTGAACCCCTGACAAAACTAAATTAAGCTGCTGGCCTATGGTCTGTTTTTTCTGTACGTCAAAAATTTCAAAAGTATAACCATTTCATTGATTATAATAATGTGTAGCCTGCTTGGTACTTAACTGAATCACTTGTTTTAATGACAGGTCACAGTCCCAAAATACATTTTGACCTCTTTAAAAGAAAAAGCTACTTTCAAAGAACTGAAACTAAAATCTCCGTGCTGTTGTTTTTAAAATCGATTTTCCCAAATGATAACAGGTGTATTGTAAATATTTAATCATATTTCTTAAAAACTTTAAATTAAAAAAAGCAAATTCTAGCAGAGGAGTAGAGTTGTTGCAACTGTCCAAGATTTCGGTGAGACCACATCTGGTGTCCTGTGTACAGTTGTAGTCCCTGTATGAGAGGAAGGATTGGAAGCAGTTCAGGGAAGGATCATTAGGTTAGGAGGAATGAACTGGTTTACGTGCTAGAGTTTTGAAGAATGAAAGGAGATCTAATTAAGGTATATAAGGTGCTAAAGGGGATTGACAAAGTAGATGTAGAGAGGTAGATTCCCCTCGTGGGGTAATCTAGAATGAGGAATCTTAATTTTAGGCTAAGGGAAGGCACATTTCAAAGGAGGAATTACTTCTCTCAAAAGGTTGTGAATCTATGGAATTCATTACCCCAGAGTGCAGCTGATGCTGGGTCATTGATTAAAGTTAAGGAGGAGATAGATGTATTTTTTAACTAGTAATGGGTTAAAAGGTTATGGAAAGGGGTCAGGAAAGTGGAGTTGTATTAAATGGCTCAAGATGCTGAAAAGCCTATTCCTGCTCCTGATTATGTTATTGTGTAGACTGTGAATCAGTTGAAAAGCTAAATAGCATTTTACAACTTTTCAATAATAACTGGACATAATAGACCAAGCTAAGCTGTTTCACATTGTCTAGTGGAGCTCTTTGTGTGTTTATCATCAACGTTTTGTTTGCTGATCTATCAGACAAATATCTTCATACAGTGCAGCTCAATGGGGACAGTTATGTACAAATCCTGGAGGATTGCTTTACATCTGAATTACAGGGCATTGATTTCTGGGATAAGTAAACAAAAATTGAGTAGAAAAGCTAATTGTAGACTTAGCAATCTTACCATTAACATCTACAAATTGAAGATAGTTATTATTGAAGGTAGTTATTATTTTTGTTCAGCACAGAAAGTTAACCCTCACTCATATCTGGTCATTGCAGTGTTCACTTTATTTTCTTATTTCTATTCTACCTGTGCTCCCTTGATTGATTGCGATCTGAGTAGATGATGCTAACAAACTGGTTTGTGTATTTTATTAGTGCATAAACACTAACATATCTTACTTTCTCTGACTGTAGAGAATCTCTCTTGTCAGTAGTTTTGTTGCTTCCCTATTTCTTGGAGACTATGCTGCAATTGATTATAGTGATGGTAAGTTTACTTTATTACTGATATGTTGTTTCAAGTTATTTATTCCTTGCGCTTCCTCTTTTTGATAGTAAGAATTAGTTTAGGTGATCACATTTAAACAATTTTAAAACAGGATAAGGTCATTTGGACCTATAAGCATGTCCCGTTTTGTTTGAAATTAGCCTATCCTTTATTGATCATGTCATAATGTACATTTTTAATAGGTCAGAGCTGCATATAATACAAATGCTACGCCATTCCTTCGGGAATTTTCAAGGAATATTATGAGCAATTTGAAATGATCTGGATGCCCTGATGATTTGACTCTACACCTTTGAATTCCAAAGCCAGTTTAATTAGACTTTAGACATTAATTTGTGCCACTGGCCAGAATGGTATGGGGATGATGGAGGTTTTGGCTGCTGTTCGGAAACTCAGTGGGAGTCCTGCATTGCTTTTGTACCACTGAACCACTTGACTGGCCCTAAGTGGGTTTTTTCCCATTGTCAAGTACCCTAGGGTGGAGGCCTCAGAAGCAGCATTGTGGTCAATCATTGCTTTTTATTGAGTGATAAGTGTTAGTAAGGAAACTGGGGGAACTTCTCTCGCTTCTTCAAAGAGTGGTGTAGCATTTTAGATTAGATTACATTACAGTGTGGAAACAGGCCCTTCGGCCCAACAAGTCCACACCGACCCGCCGAAGCGCAACCCACCTATACCCCTATATATACCCCTTACCTAACACTACGGGCAATTTAGCATGGCTAATTCATCTGACCTGCACATCTTTGGACTGTGGGAGGAAATCAGAGCACCCGGAGGAAACCCACACAGACATGGGGAGAACGTGCAAACTCCACACAGTCAGTCGGGAATTGAACCCGGGTCTCTGGCGCTGTGATATATCCTTAGGAACATGAAATCAGAATATCAGTTTAACACCTCATTCAGATGATATCCATAAAAATCTGGCATTCTTTTTGTATTTTACTATAGTGTCAATATAAATTATGTGTTCAAATCTTTGGAGTGAAGCTTCAGACATTCCCTCAATTACAAGGCCAGGAGTGTGGATATTTGCTAATGATTCATCAGTAAATGATTCCATTAAAAGAATGAGAGTGTCAACATTTGTGAGGTCGCGATAAGTCAGAGGCTTTTTCTTCAGGCTGGTGAGCCTAGAGGTAGATTTCTTATGCTAAGCATTCAACAGCTGGCAATTTAGGCTGAAAAGGGTGACACTGGAAAGGGACACTGGAAAAGCATCTGAGGATTCATCACATTCCTGATAGAGTCATAGAGATGTACAACATGGAAACAGACCCTTTGGTCCAACCCATCCATTCCGACCAGATATCCCAACCCAATCTAGTCCCACCTGCCAGCACCCGGCCCATATCCCTCCAAACCTTTCCTATTCATATACCCATCCAAATGTCTCTTAAATGTTGCAATTGTACCAGCCTCCACCACATCCTCTGGCAGCTCATTCCATACACATACTACCCTCTGCATGGAAAATTGCCCCTTAGGTCTCTTTTATATCTTTCCCCACTCACCCTAAACTTATGCCCTCTAATTCTGGACTCCTTGACCCCAGGGAAAAGGCCTTGTCTATTTATCTTATCCATGCCCCTCATAATTTTGTAAACCTCTATAAGGCCACCCCTCAGTCTCCGACGCTCCAGGGAAAACAGTCCCAGCCTGTTCAGTCTCTCCCTGTAGCTCAGATCCCCCAACCCTGACAATATCCTTGTAAATCTTTTCTGAACCCTTTCAAGTTTAACATCTTTCCGTTAGGAAGGAGACCAGAATTGCTTGCAATATTCCAACAGTGTCCTAACCAATGTCCTGTACAGCAGCAACATGACCTCCCAACTCCTGTACTACAAGGTCTCTTTGTTCAGCAACACTCCCTAGGACCTTACCATTAAGTGTATAAGTCCTGCTAAGATTTGCTTTCCCAAAATGCAGCACCTCGCATTTATCTGAATTAAACTCCATCTGCCACTTCTCATCCCATTGTCCCATCTGGTCAAGATCCTGTTGTAATCTGAGATAACCCTCTTCACTTTCACTACACCTCCAATTTTGGTGTCATCTGCAAACTTACTAACTGTACCTCTTATACTTGCATCCAAATCATTTATGTAAATGACCAAACGTAGAGGACCCAGCTCTGATCCTTGTGGCACTCCACTGGTCACAGGCCTCCAATCTGAAAAACAACTCTCCACCACCACCCTCTGTCTTCTACCTTTGAGCCAGTTCTGTATCCAAATGGCTAGTTCTCCCTGTATTCCATGAGATCTAACCTTGCGAATCAGTCTCCCATGGGGAACTTTGTTGAATGCCTTACTGAAGTCCATAGAGATCACATCTACTTCTCTGCCCTCATCAATCTTCTTTGTTACTTCTTCAAAAAGCTCAATCAAGTTTGAGAGACATGATTTCCCACGCACAAAGCCATGTTGACTATCCCTAATCAGTCCTTGCCTTTCCAAATACATGTACATCCTGTCCCTCAGGATTCCCTCCAACAACTTG
>NC_057714.1:111863722-111873906 GCF_004010195.1 Chiloscyllium plagiosum | reverse complement strand
TTTCCCTCTTAAGTATACTCCTACTTACTCTTTACTTTAAGGATTCACTCGATCTATCCTGTCTATACCTGACATATATTTCCTTCTTTTTCTTAACCAAACCCTCAATTTCTTTAGTCATCCAGCATTCCTTGTACCTACCAGCCTTCCCTTTCACCTTGACTTGAATATATTTTCTCTGGATTCTTGTTATCTCATTTCTGAAGGCTTCCCATTTTCCAGCCGTCCCTTTACCTGCGAACATCTGCCTCCAATCAGCTTTTGAAAGTTCTTGCCTAATACCGTCAAAATTTGCCTTTCTCCAATTTAGAACTTCAACTTTTAGATCTGGTCTATCCTTTTCCATCACTATTTTAAAACAAATAGAATTATGGTCGCTGGCCCCAAAGTGCTCCCTCACTGACACCTCAGTCACCTGCCCTGCCTCATTTCCCAAGAGTAGGTCTAGTTTTGCACCTTCTCTAGTCGGTACATCCACATACTGAATCAGACAATTGTCTTGTACACACTTAAGAAATTCCTCTCCATCTAAACCTTTAATTGATGGGCTTATGCCTGCAACAGTGACTCTCCTGCTCCTCAGATGCTACCCTGACCTGCTGTTCTTTTCCAGTATCACCCTTTTCAACTCTGATTTTCCAGCATTTGCAGTCCTCACTTTCTCCTTCCAGCTGGCAATTTAAGACTGAGAAATTCTCCATCCAAATACTCTAGGTGAACACTCTGTCTCTGAGTATATTTAGAGCTGAGAAGGACAGATTTTCGGACTCCAAGGGAGATATACAATATGATGATAGAGCAAGAAAGTATATTGAAGATCATGTTTTTGAATGGGAATGCAGAGTTGAGTGGCCAAATGGCTTACACTTATTACTTATTGTTTTTAGGCTCATCTCTCCCTAACTAACTTGAAATATTTATCACATCTTTGCTACATTCCTCTAGGTTCTGGTATGAATTTGATGGATATCCATGCACATGAGTGGTCACAGCAGTGCCTTGATGCCTGTGCACCAGATCTGAAGGAGAAGCTTGGTGTTCCACTGCCATCTCATTCTATACTGGTATAAAATTAATGCGAATCTTAATTTTTGTTCTACACATCATGATACCTCAAAAACAGTCGACTATTCTTTAGTAACTGGTATAGGTTAACAGAAGTATTGCCAACTCTTAGAAAACAGCCAGATGGAAAGGCGAAGTCATCTAAGCTGCTGCTCATTAGTAAAATAAACATAGAAGATATGAAAATAATGATATTTACAATCATTAACGAAGGGTTTCCAATCTGGGGTAAATTCGAAAGGTAGAAGTAAATAGATTAAATTAACAATTCTGTTTTACACAAAATAGATTTTGTTGGAATACCAGGATATCAGGGAAAGTTACTGAAGCAAATACTGGATGTGAGTTTGAGGCAAATACATGTTTTTCTTGAGTAAGAAGATTGATAGAGCTGGTAAGGTGGCTGACATTAGAGTTAGGCAACCTATTAGCATTATTAAAGCAGAGAAGTGACTGAGGGAATAAAAATAGGCATTAAGTAATCATCAAGAGAGGGAAAGAAAGAAGGAGCAATAACAATATTGATTGTGGAGAACATTACAGTGATGGAGAGAGAGCATGTCCTGGAGGATAAAGATTGGAATTAAAAAATAATAACCATCCCATGATATTGTTCACTAAGTTCTATACATCATAAGCTTGTCCAAAAAATATAGAGGAACAGATTTGTGAAGCAATTCCAGAAATGTTCAAGAAATATACAGAAAAACCACATTTCTTTTAAGTTGTTCATCTTGAACGCATCAAGATAAGGTGAAACCTTCACCAAATTGTGTCTAATAGTGTAGAATAAGGTGACTTTCTTACAATGCCTTTTGATCATTGACAATTTTACAATGTTGTCAGGTGCAGAATGATAGAAAATCTTCAGATCAGATTTCACGTTCAGTTGAAAAACACTTAAAAGTCTTGATATTTGAATAATAATCTGGGTTTTTCAAGTTATTTCACTGAGAAAAACATCATCATTGCAGCGGTTTCAGTGGGATAGATGTGTAAGGATTTTGGCAGATGAGCAGGCTTATGTCACGTGTCAGATCTTGGCCATAGTGAGCTCGATGGCAAGGCTCTTAGACCGAAGTGGGTAGTCTTCACAGGAAATGGCAGTGTGTGGTGATTATTCGTCTATCAGGAGAGTCCAGTAGTTTCATAGTGGGTAAAGTGATCACTATGGAAGGGAGATTGGTGTGTTTGGTGACCATTGTGCACAGATTGATGGAAAGTTCAGGAATTTATATGCATGACTTAGTGATTTAATGCATCACCTCGAAGCAATACATATGGCCTTCCAAAGTGATTTTTTTTCAAACATATTGCTTCAAACCCTCTGGCGTTGAGCCAACTTTAAAAGTTGCCATGTTTAAAGACTATCCTTTGGACAACCTTTCATCTGTTGAAAAATCTTTCCCCAGTATCTGAGCAATAATAAAAGAATCTTTTTTTCCCCTTCAGTCAGGCCTCTATTAACCTTTTTTTTGTCATAGCTTCATGCAGAAAGAACATAAGTTCTAACAACCATTTGTTTGTTTTCTTTAGGGTCCAGTTTCTCCATACTATGTAAAACGCTTTGGATTCAATTCTGAGTGTAAGGTCATTGCTTTTACAGGTGACAATCCAGGTAAATTTATAGGATAATGATGGCATTGTGGTAATATCACTATACTAGTAATCCAGAGGCTCAAGCTAATGCACTGGGGACACTGGTTCATATCCCACCATGGCAACTGTTGGACTTTTAGTTCAATTAATAAAATCTGGAATTGAAAGCTGGCTATAATTAAAGCTTATAAAAACCTATCTAGTTCAATAATGCCCTTTAGGGAACGAAATACGCTGCTATAATCTCGTCTGGCCGTCATGTAACTCCAGATCCATCGTAATGTGGTTGACTCTCAACTGTCTTTTGAAACAGTCATGAAAAGCAACTCAATTCAATGTCATTTACGGTTAAACATCAAATGCTGTCTCTATCATCAGGGTCCATTTACCATGAGAGAACAAAGATGATAAAAAGTATTGACTGCCATTTAACAAGAGTCATACAGACTTACAGCTTGGAAACAGACCCTTCAGCCCAACTTGTCCATGCTTGCCAGGTTTCCCAAACTGAAGTAGTCCCGTTTGCCTGCTTTTGGCCCTTATCCCTCTAAACCATTTTGATCCATGTATGTATCTAAATGCCTTTTAAATGTTGTATTTTTACTCGCCTCTACCAGTTCCTCTGGCAGTTTGTTCTATATACATATCATCATTTGTGTGAAATGTTGCCCCTCAAGTCCCTTCTAAACCTTTCTCCTCTGACCTTAAACCAATGTCCTCTAGCTTTGGACCCCCCCTACCCTAGGGAAAATACTTTTGCTATTCACCTTATCTATGCCCCTCATGATTTTATAAACCTCTGTAAGGTCACTCCTCAGCCTCCAATGCTCCGTGGTAAAAAGTCCTCGCCCATCCAGTGTCTCCTTGTAACTCAAACCCTCCAGCCTCCTTTAAATCTTTTCTGCACCCTTTCTTCACTATCCTGTCCAACCAAGACATCATTTTAAGGACTATGCAGCTTTCTCTGTTCGACAATACTCCCCAGGGCCCTACCATTAATTGTGTTAGTCATGCCCTGGTTTGTCTTACCAAAATGCAATATCTTGCAGTTATCCAAATTAAACTCCATCTGCCACTACTCAGCCCATTGGCTTAATTGATCAAGATCCTTTTGTAATCTTAGATAACCTTCTTCGATGTCAGTTATACCACCATATTTGGTGTCACGCACAAAACTTACTAACCATGCCTTCTGTATTCTAATCCAAATTGTTTATATAAATGAAGAACAACAATGCACCAGCAACAATCCTTGCAGCATTCCACTGGTCACAAGCCTTTAGTCTGAACAACAATCCTCCCCCACCACCATCAAGCCAATTTTGTATTCAATTGGCTAACTCTTCTTGTATCCCATATCACCTAACCTTCTAACCTGTCTACCATGCAAAGCCTTGTTGAAGGCTTTGCTGAAGTCCATGTCAACAACATCTACCACTCTGCCTTCATCTATCTTCTTGGTCACCTCTTAAAGAACTCAATCAATTTGTGAGGCATGATGTCCCAAGGACAAAGCCATGCTGACTATCCTTAATTAGTTCTTGCGTTTCCAAAAGCACGTAGATCTGATCTCTCAGAATCTCCTCCAACAACTTACCCACTACTGAGGGAGGCTCACCGGTCTCTCATTCCCTGGCTTTTCCTTGCAGCCTTTCTTAAATAAGCTGCATAGTCCTTAAAATGATGTCTTGGTTGGACAGGATAGTGAAGAAAGGGTGCAGAAATGATTTAAAGGAGGCTGGAGGGTTTGAGTTATAAGGAGACACTGGATGGGCTGGGACTTTTTACCATGGAGCATTGAAGGCTGAGGAGTGACCTCACAGTGGTTTATAAAATCATGAGGGGCATAGATAAGGTGAATGGCAAAACATTAGCAACTCTCCAGTCTTCTGGCACAGGATAGTTACTGAGTGGATGTGTCATTGGTGCAATTAAACAGTCTAATTTGACAGATTTATGGTGCACTAGATTTCCTCAAGTCAAATCCCTAGGGATTTATAAATTGGTTCACTACACTGTACACAAGCTTGTACAGAACCATCTTTTATACACACCATAAATATTTTGGTGATATGGAGCAGGGTATATTCTGAAAGGAAGTGAGAAAATGAAAGTTAAAAGATTTGCTATGTTAATGAGGTAAATATATGTGTAAATGCAGTGTTTGATGTGGACAATGCTGACAACACCGAGTTTATTATGCATGCCTAGTCGCATTAAGAAGGGAGTCATTGCTTTGAACCATTGAAATCCTTGTGATATGCTCCCACAATGCTGCTAAGTGTAGAATATTAATTCAGCCAGCGCTGATGAAGGGATGGCACAGTGTGCAATCTAGGATGATGTACAATTTGAAGGTTTCTTGTTTTTCCTGGTTGAAATTGCAGAACCAGGAGATGTGTTAGAGTCAGGTTGATGAGTAACTGGAGTAAGTATACATGATAGTCACAGTACGTCAGTGATGGAGTGGATAGGTAACAGGTTTTATTGTAGGCACGCTGATCAAATGAACTGCTCTTTCCCATACATTGCTTGATCTTTCTTTTATTCTTGCACAGTAATGAAATCTGAAATAAAAAAAGAGAAAATCTTTTCAGTATAAAGGTAGCAGGTCCACCAGTGCTTCTAGAGAAAATAGTTTGTTAAATGTAAACAATGGAAACATTAACTTGCCTTTTTAATTATGGATGGTGTGTAATCTGTATTTCCGCTATTTTAATTTTCTGTTCAGAGGTTCAGCATTTGTAATTTTTGATTTTCATTTTAATAGTGAAATACTCTCATTTTTTAAGTCTTAAATACTCAGATCCTTTCATCTTTAAAGCTAAAGTGCTCTACCATTCTAAGAACTTTCTTACATTCTGAAATGTTAAGCATGTGATGATGAATAATTTTGGATACTTAATTTAAAAATAAAGTATGGTTACACACATTCTGTGGACTATTGAAAAATGAGAATCTGTTATATTAACTTGTCCAAGGTTTTGAACAATAAGATGACATATTAAATATATGGTATTTCTTCTATCTTACAGCATCACTAGCAGGAATGAGACTTCACCAGGGGGATATAGCAGTGAGTATATTTATATTGTTGAGCACCTTGTATTTGTGTTTTGTTAATTAATAAAGATTCAATTTAAAACAGTTAAGAAAAGTTGCCTGCTCTTAAAAATTCCCCTTTATTCTCTAAATTAAAACTGATGATTAGTTAGACAATAAAATTCTTGAAATCCATGATTAGAAAGTGACAAGGGAGAAAGTAGTATAATTACTCATTTATAACTTTTTTTGGTTTCTTAATGACCAACATTTTTTAAGCCCCTTTGCACACAAAGGTACTGATCCCTAGTTGAGAGATAATTGAATATTCCTTTGGAGACCTGTCAGTAACACTACCAATTGCTGACTGTATGATAAAAAAAAAATGGTGTAGGGTGTACGTTTGCTTGCTGAGCTGTAGGTTTGATATCCAGACGTTTCGTTACCTGGCCAGGTAACATCATCAGTGACGACCTCCAAGTGAAGCGAAGCTGTTGTCTCCTGCTTTCTATTTATATCTTTCTCCTGGATGGGGTTCCTGGGGTTTGTGGTGATGTCATTTCCTGTTCGTTTTCAAAAAAGGAAGAGGAAATGACATCACCACAAACCCCAGGAACCCCATCCAGGAGAAAGATATAAATAGAAAGCAGTAGACAACAGCTTCGCTTCACTTGGAGGTCGCCACTGATGATATTAATGTTACCTAGCCAGGTAATGAAATGTCTGGAAATCAAACCTACAGCGCAGTGAGCAAACCTACACCCTAAATCTCAACCTGAGCTACAAACCTTACAAAATAAAAAAAAAACAAAAAAAGAAACAAAAAAAACAAAAAAACAATGGTGTAGGTGGGGTAGTGATGGTGGTGCTTCTTGTTTCCAGTAATACCTTTGATAGGATTCCAGTAGGGGAAAAAATAAAATCTAGTTAGGGAAATAAATAGACATTCCTTCATATCTGTGAGGGTTCCATTCTTGAAAACCCCTCTGAATGATGTATTTAGCGAGTGAGGAGCTCATTAAAAATAGTGTTGAAAATAGGTTAAAAATCTTGGTTACTCCATTTTTGCCCACGAATGTTGATTTTTCTTGTTACTTATTTTTTGGCAAATTTGTGATTTTGTAGATACAGAGGATTTACTGTAAATTGTAATTCTGTGGAAATAATCTACAATGGATATGCAGCTTGAACCAACAGGCTGGTGGCACACAAAATTGCCAGTTCTAAATTTTACTAGTGGCTCTCAAAGTGGAAAAACAATCTAAATGGTCTGGATTTAGGAATCAGAAACATGGTGGCTAAATTTACAGATGACACAAGGCACAAAATGGAGTGTGAGTAACTCCCAAGATGGAGGCAGAGTAGGGCCTCTGAGTCTGGGCTTGTCTGCTTTTTTATTTAGTTTCATTTTTTGGCCTTTTTTTTCCCCATCTTGTACTTATCTCCTGTGAAGAGACTTGTGGAAGATTGTGGTACAATGGCAGCAGAGGAGTTCGCAGAAGGGAAAACATGGGACCTGGTGGAGGTGACGTTAGCGAGATGGGCTCACCGGTGAAAGATGGCGCCTGATAACAGTGACTTGAATGTTGGCTGGATCCAGCATTGGCAGCGGCAAAGTGGTGGTGTCAAAATGGGCATCATGCCGAAGTTGGAGGAGAAGGCAGTATCTTCAGTTGACATCAGAATTGGAGGTGTTGGGCTTCAGCTGCAGCGATGTGGTTTGGCAAATTTGGCACTCCTGGAATGGACTGTGGTGTGGGGCGTTGTTGATTTCAGAGCCTATTTTGGAGACCCCTCCCAACGGAACACAAGAAAGGAGGAAGTTGAACTCTGTTTTTACTTATATTTATGTCTTTCATCCTAATTTCAGCCTTATATCTTAATATCTTCTGAGGGTCAAAATGGCGCCAAAGCATGGAGACATATTATCCTCAGAAGAAATTTCTCTCCGTCTTTGCAATGCTGGAGCAGCAACAAAGTTAATAACCACACAACACCAGGTTATCGTCCAACAGGTTTATTTGGAAGGACTAGCTTTTGGAGCGCTGTTCCTTCGTCAGGTAGCTCGTGGGGCAGGATCATAAGATACAGAATTTATAGCATAAGATCATTGTGTGTCATGCAACTGATACAGTATATTGAACAAACCTAGATTGCTGTTAAGACTTTCATCTTTTAGACTGCAGGTTTTGATTCATTAATACGTAAATCCCAGAATTTCTGTCAAGCCACATTCAAGAGATAACTTGCGGTTATCTCTGAAAAATGTGGTGTGAATCTGGGTGAATCCTATTACATAGAATGACAATTTCATATGTTAGAAATAGCATGCAATGGACAGGGTTAAATGATTCCACAATCTGCAGATCAGATCTAAACTCTGTAGTCCTGTCACACCCACTATGAATGGTGGTGGATAATTAAACAGTTGAGGATGAATTTCTATAAGTGACCAGTCTTCAATCATGAGGGAGCCCAACACATCGTTACAACTGAAAAGGTGATGCATTGGATCCATCTTCAGACAGAAGTGCCAAGTAGATGCTTCTGAGATCCCTGTCAACACACATGATTGTCTTCAATTGATTTGATTCATTCTGTAAGCCATCAAGAACTGCCTGAAGACATGGGTACTGCAAAGGCCCTGACAATCTCTAGAGCCCCTGCCAGCTGGTTCCAGTACAGTACACTGGCATCTTCTCAGCTGTGAGGAAAATTTTACAGATTTGTCCTGCTCCAAAACACAGGGCAAATCTAACCCAGGCAATTATCGGTCTATCTTCTATTCCAAATCATCTGCGTAGAATGGCAACTGCTCTTCCTCAGACCGCAAGAATCTACAGAGAGTTGTGAACACAGCCAAGTCCATCAAGCAAACCAGCCTTCCATCCATTGACTTGATCTATACTTCCTACTGCCTCAGGAAAGCAATCAACAGACTCTCTTCCATCTCTTCCGCCAGGCAGAAGATATAAAAGTTTGAATATACGTATGCATAGATTCAAGAACAGCTTTCTCCCTGCTGTTATCAGACTCCTGAATGGATCTCTCAAATGTTAATTCTGATCTCTCCCTCTCTCTCTCTCTCTCTCTCTTTCTATGCCTTCTCTGTGGCTTTAACCCTGTACTTTGCACTCTATTCTGCTACCCTGATGCATTTTATGTGGTACAATATAGCACTCAACCAACACTTTCCAGGAGCAGCAATTACTGTTTTATATGCTGTTGCATTGTTTTGGAACTTTGGAATAAAAAGTCAAAGCAACAGCAGTTTTAAAAGGGAGAAGAACAGACAAAGGAAGCACATGGTGAGGACAGTGCAGGAGAGAGAGAGAGACAGAGAGAGAGAGAAAAACTGCACAGTTACCGCCTTTGCTGTTTTTGAATTCATGTGTCGCTGGATATCGGAGTGCATCTGGGAAAATTAACAAACAGTGAATTTCACAACTAGTCTTGGGGGAACCGTTTTGGGTGAAGTTCACAACACAGAATCAGATAAGTTAATTGCTGTTTTAAGTCTGTCCAAGAGAGAGGCTGTATTAATGAGGACAGTGGGTTCTTTCTGGATTATATGTTTTTGGAGATAAGTCTCTTGATTAAACTTAAAATATAAGCCATAGCTATTAATTTAACCTGATTTTGTAGAGGAATAATATTTTCTGGGTCTGTAGATTGTGAGGGAGCAAAAATGGCTTTTGCAGTGATATGTATGTCTTGTCAGATGTTGGAGTTTAAAGAGTTTAAGGGTTACTGTGGATTATATCTGCCATAAATGCTGTTGGATGCGAATCTTATCAGATTGAGTGGATCGGTTGGAGAGACAGATAGAAGCCATGAGGAATTTGCAACAGCAATTGTATGTGATGGATGGCAGCTATAGGAAAGGGGGAAAATCTCAGATGCAGTCACATAGATGGGTTAACTCCAGGAAGGGTAAAAGAGGTAGGCAGCTAGTGCAGGAGTCTTTTGTGGATATACCCATTTCAAACAGGTATGCTGTTTTGGAAAATGTAGGGGTGATGGATTCTCAGGAGAAGGTAGCACGAACAGCCAAGCTTCTGGTATTGAGACTGGCTCTAATGCAACGAGGGATACGACGGCTTCCAAAAGATCAATTGTGTGAGGGGATTCTGTAGTCCGAGGGACAGACAGATGTTTTTGTGGCCAGCAGAGAAAAAGCAGAATGGTGTGTTGTTTCCCTGGTGCCAGGATCAAGGATGTCTCAGAGAGGGTGCACGGGGGAGAGGGGTTAGCAAGAGATCATTGTCCACATTGGAACCAATGACATAGGAAGGGAAAAGGTTGAGATTCTGAAGGGAGATTACAGAGAGTTAGGCTGAAATTTAAAAAGGAGGTCCTCAAGGGTAGTAATATCTGGATTACTCCCAGTGCTACGAGCTAGTGAGGGTAGGAATAGGAGGATAGAGCAGATGAATGCATGGCTGAGGAGCTGGTGTATGGGAGAAGGATTCATATTT
>NC_057714.1:111862217-111862414 GCF_004010195.1 Chiloscyllium plagiosum | reverse complement strand
AAAATGGGGGGGATACTAAATGAATATTTTGCATCAGTGTTTACTGTGGAAAAGGATATGGAAGATATAGACTGTAGGGAAATAGATGGTGACATCTTGCAAAATGTCCAGATTACAGAGGAGGAAGTGCTGGATGTCTTGAAACGGTTAAAGGTGGATAAATCCCCAGGACCTGATCAGGTGTACCCTACAACTCT
>NC_057714.1:111812193-111861717 GCF_004010195.1 Chiloscyllium plagiosum | reverse complement strand
TTGCTGGAACTCATCAGAGCCTTCCAAAACCTCAATCTCTACCATCTAGAAGGAGATGGGCATGAGAGCTGGATGGGAAGAGTCTATGACTCTATGTAGGTTCCCTTTCAAGCTTCAGACCATCTTCACTTGGAACTGTATTCTTATTCTTTCACTTTGGTTTGGTCAAAATACCAGAATCACTGTCCTTACACCCCAAGAGCTATCACATTCAAGAATGCCACTCACCTTCTCAAGGGCAACTAGAGATAGGCAATAAATAGTGGCTTAGCAATCAACACCTACATCCCAAGAATGAACAAGAGAGAACACTATTTTTGCTTTAATATAAAATATTTACTATTTACTGAACTGATTTAAAAAAAAATTACCAATTAAGCTCTGCCATAAGTGAGTTGTGAAGTTGCTTACTCCATACAACCACCCTCGAACGATTACCTGTGTAGAGTGTGCACATTCTTCTGTGTCTGCGTGGGTTTTCTCCCAAAGTCCAAAGATGTACAGGGTAGGTGGGTTGGCTATGGTAAATTGTCTGTAATATCCACGGATGTACAGGCTTGGTGGATTAGCCATGGGAAACGCAGGGTTACATGTGAGTAGGGTGGGCTGAATAGCCTTTTTCCAAACTGTGGGGATTCAATGGTGCAGATGGATGCTACTGGAATATCTTACAATTTTAAAAGGTAAGCTTGCAGCATCGATAGGTACCTGGGACTTTGATGTTGTGACCATTTCGGAAACATGGATAGAGCAGGGTCAAGAATGGATGTTGCAGGTTCCATTAAGAACAGGGAAGGCGGTAAAAGAGGGGGAGGTGTGGCCTTGTTCGTCAAGGACAGTATAATGGTGGCTGAAAGAACTTTGACGAGGACTCGTCACTGAGGTAGTATGGGCTGAAGTTACAAACAGGAGAGGAGAGATCACTCAGCTGGGAGTTTTTTATAGGCCACTGCAGAGTCCCAGGGATGTGGAGGAGAGGATCAGCAAAATGATTCTCGGTAGAAGTGAAAGGAACAGGGTGGTCATTATGGGCGACTTTAACTTCCCCAACATTGATTGGAAATGCTATAACTCTAGTACGTCGGATGGATCAGTTTTTGTCCAATGTGTGCAGGAGGGTTTCCTGACACAGTATGTTAAATAACCGATAAGAGAGGAGGCCACACTGGATCTGGTGCTTGGTAATGAACCAGGCCATGTGTTTGACTTACTGGTAGGTGAGTACTTTGGAGAGAGTGACCATTGTTCAGTTATGTTTAGTTTAGCGATGGAAAGGGATAAGTACATGCCACAGGGCAAGAGTTATCGATGGGGCAGGGGCAATTATAATGCGAATAGGCAAGACTTAGGATGCATAGAATTGGGTAGCAAAATGCAGGGGATGCAGATAATCGAAATGTTGAGCTGGTTTAAGAAGTATTGCGTGTCTTTGATAGGTATGTCCCTGTCTGTCAGGGAGGAAGTGATAAGGTAAGGGAACTGTGGTTTACTACAGAAATTGCACCTCTTGTTCAATGGAAGAAGGTGGCTTATGTGATGATGAGATGAGATGGTTCAGATGAGGCGATGGAGAGTTACAGATTAGCTAGGAAGGATTTAAAGAGAGAGTTAAGAAGAGCAAAGAGAGGATATGAGTAGTCTTTAGCGGGTAGAATAAAGGAGAACCCTAAAGCTTTCTATAGATATGTGAGGATTAAAAGGATGACTAGGGTAGGAATAGGGCCAGTCAAAGAGCGAAGTGGGAAATTGTGTGTGGACCCCGTGGAGATCAGAGAGGTGCTAAGCAAATATTTTTCATCTGTTTTCACTCAGGAAAAGGAGAATATTGTAGAGGAGAAGAATGAGATACGAGATAATAGACAAGAAAAGATCGAGGTTAGTAAGGAAGAGATGTTATCAATTCTAGAAGGAGCGAAACTAGACAAGTCCCCTGGGCCGGATGGGATTTATCCGAGGATTCTCTGGAAAGCTAGGGAGGAGTTTTGGATCCTTTAGCTTTGATCTTTGAGTCGTCATTGTCTTCAGGTTGAGTACCAGAGGACTGGAGGATTGCAAATGTGCCCTTGTTCAAGAAGGGCAGGAGAGATGACCCAAGTAACTATAGACCAGCATCTTAGGAAAAAGGCTCTCACTGTCTACCCTATCTAATCCTCTGATCATCTTGTATGTCTCTATCAAATCCCCGCTTAGCCTTCTTCGTTCCAATGAGAACAGGTTCAAAAGGATTTGGAAAGGATTATAAGAGATATGATTTATAATCATCTAGCAAGCAACAACTTGACTGCATATAGTCAGCATGTTTTCGTCAAGGGCAGGTCATGTCTCACAAACCTCATTGAGTATTTTGAGAAGGTGACCAAGCATGTGGATGAGGGTAGGGCAGTAGATGTCAGAAAAGCCTTTGATAAGGCTCCACATGGTAGGCTGTTGGGGAAATGCAGAGGCATGGGATTGAGGATGATTTAGCATTTTGGATTAGAAACTGGTTTTCTGTAAGAAGGCAGCGAGTGGTGGTTGATGGAAAATATTCAGCCTGGAGTCCGGTTCCTAGTGGTGTGCCACAAGGATCTGTTTTGGGACCACTGCCGTTTGTCATTTTTATAAATGACTTAGATGCAGATATAGGTGGATGGGTTAGTAAGTTTGCAGATGACACTAAAGTCGGTGGAGTAGTGGACAGTGTGGAAGAATGTTGCAGATTGCAGGGGAACTTGGATAAACTGCAGAATTGGGCTGAAAGGTGGCAAATGGATTTCAATGCAGCTAAATGTGAGGTGATGCACTTTGGGAAGAATAACAGGAAGACAGATATGGGGTCAATGGAAAGTTTCTTGGTCGTGTGGATGGGCAGAGGGATCTTGGTGTTCATGTAAATAGATCCTTGAAAGTTGCCACCCAGGTTGGTAGTGGTGTTAAGAAGGCACACGGTGTGTTAGGTTTTATTGATAGAGTGTTACTTCACTGCAATTATACAAAATGCTAGTGTGGCCACATTTGGAATATTGTATACAGTTCTGGTCGCCCCATTACAGGAAGGATGTGGAAGGATTGAAGAAGGTGCAAAGGAGATTTACCAGGATGTTGCCTGGTCTGGAGGAAAAGTCTTATGAGGAAAGGCTGTTCTCATTGGAACGAAGAAGGCTAAGCGGGGATTTGATAGAGACATACAAGATGATCAGAGGATTAGATAGGGTAGACAGTGAGAGCCTTTTTCCTAAGATGCTGATGTCAGCTTGTACAAGGGGGCATAACTATAAATTGAGAGTGATAGATTTAAGACAGATATCAGAGGCAGGTTGTTTACTCAGAGAATGGTAAGGGTGTGGAATACCCTGCCTGCCAATGTAGTTAACTCAGCCACATTAGGGAGATTTAAATAATCCTTGGTAAGCACATGGATAATAATGGGATAGTGTAGGAGCATGGGCTTAGATTAGTTCACAGATCGGCGCAGCATCGAGGGCCGAAGGGCCTGTTCTGCGCTGTATTGTTCTATGATCTATAAGACGGGGACAGGAGGTTTTTTTTGTCCTACCAGAGCAGGAAAGGAACAGAGGAACGTGGGGCAACAAATTGGATCAGCAAATGTGACAACTTCCAGTTACCATCCTGGAAATCTTCTCATTCACCATTAGGCTAATTAAAGACCTTCTTGAGAGATGGGTCAGTTTGGGATTTTTCTGCAGGAGCAGACTAGGCTCATTTGGAAACCAGTCTTTACTGTGTTCTGAAATTTGGTCAATTCTGAAGAAGGGTAACTGGACCTCAAACATTAGCTCTGATTTCTTTTCACAGATGATGCCAGACCTGCTGAGTTTTTCCAGCAATTTCTGTTTTTGTTGTTGTTAATGTTTACCTAGTTCTTTGGACTTATTCAGTTTGTTTTTAAAAAGGAAACTGATACCACCTCCCTTAATGTGTTGCATAAACTTATTTGTACCAAACTGATTTTGAGAAAACACAGAACATCGTGTTCATTTTGATTATATTCCGAAAACATGACTTGTAAACCATTTTCCTTTATCTTGAAATTGGCAGTTGCTTACATTAGGCTTTTTTTGAATTTTCCAGGTAAGCCTGGGGACAAGCGATACTGCCTTTCTCTGGATTCAGGATCCGAAACCCACCTTAGAGGGACACATCTTCTGTAATCCTGTTGATAGCAGTGCCTACATGGCACTCATATGGTAAGAGATAGTATTTAAAATAGAAACATGAATAGACCTATATGTTTATTTATTCTCTTTTCGTCTTATTTAAGATTTGGTGCAGGTTAACTGTTGCACCATAGTTCAGAGAGTGAACTAGTTGTGCAAGTATTTAAGGTTAATGGATGTTGATTTTTGATTAACCAAATTACCATTACCAGACTCAGGGCATAAGTCATTTGACAGTAAGATAGCAAAACACTCTTGTATGCCTTCAAACACTCCATTTAATATGATCACACTCTAGGATCTAAATATAATAGTTAATCAAACACTTTAAGAGACTGAAGAAAAATCCAGAAGAATGGCAGGTGCTTGAAAATTGCTTGAGAAACTCACTAGGTTTGGCAGCATCTGTGAAGAGAGAGGAGAGTTAATGTCTCAGGTCCAGAGAACAGAAGGGTTCTGCAGAAGGGTCACTGGACCCAAACATTAACTCTGCTTTCTTTCCACATATTCTGACATTGTCTTTTCAAGAAACTCAGGCCACCATGACATTTACACAACGTTTTCCTCTAATAGTAGAATCAAAGCTAAAAAACTATTATAATCATCTAAAACAAAAAGTAAAGACAGATTGTTAAGGTAACCACCCATATTTCTAGGCAGCCTCCCACCAATGGCGACCCATGAGAGTAAATAATATCCTTTTCATCTTGGCACTATGTTGTTATCGATGTGTGTATGCAGTGTTCTTTCTACTTCCCTTTATTATATGCATCTTTAAAGGAATATAATTACTTTTATGTTTTTCATCCTAACCTGTATTAAGACCTTATTCCTAAACCCATTGAGTAGTTTATGTTCAACCTCGATAGATGTGATTTCTATTTTAATTTTCTACCATTATGTATTACGTGTGAACTTGTATATGAAATTTTCTTTCACAATGCTTCAGCATTATAGAGACGGTGGAGACAAGTATATGTATATTATGACATTTTCGGGATTCAGTCAATAGTGTACGAGAAACCTATAAAAAAATGTTTTAAACAAATTAAACAAATCTTAATGCAAAAGAAGCATTATTTGTGTCCTCATCTAACCCAGTGCCATATTTCTAGTTTTAAGAATGGCTCCTTGACGAGAGAGAAGGTCCGTGATGAGAGTGCTTCTCGTTCATGGGATGAATTTGCGAAAGCGCTGAAAACCACTTGTCCTGGAAATAATGGAAATTTAGGTAAAATAGAGAATGTGCACAGGAATTCCATAAACTATGAGAGACTGCATATAACATTTTTTTTAACAAGTAGAGCTATCTTCCCAAGATGGTAGCTTCTATTTTCCCAATGTTTCACTAATGGAGTTGTAGGTTCATCCATTATTGGATGGAAGTCAAACATTTGTATGAGACGTAGTAGAGAGGTTCAACGAAGCTGATGTTTTGGGCAATTGGCAATGGGTGATGTTGTTCAACTGTGTACTAATAGCATAAATGTAGAAACGAACCCAATTTCCTCAGGTGATGTTGTTATGGGGCTGCGTTGAAGAGAATGGCAGAGGGCCAAGGAGAACTCCATATAACAGTCCAGAGTAACAATATGATGCTCATCATACTGTATGATTCAGTCATGATACTCTGCTTACGAATAGATTGTTAAGAATTGTCAAGTTGAGCTAGATGGTGGAAGAGAGATCTTGAAGAAGGATAATGTAGTTGATCATGTAATACTAGAGAGAGTTTAACAAAAATGAGTGAGTAAAGTGCACTGTGGTCATATTCACTGAAAATGTCATTTGAAGCCAGTTTTTAAATAGTGAGGGAGAGAAGGAATCATGTGCTCTACCAGCTGATACGCTGATCAAAAAGGTGTTGAATGGTCAGCATTGTAGTTGGAATATGAGTGAGCAGGAGATGGATCTCATGGACATGCTAACCATAGTGTGCAAGGAGGAGATGGAAGAGAAACTACAGAAGATAAATGATTTGGATGCGAGCATAAGAGGTACAGTTAGTAAGTTTGCAGTTCACACCAAAATTGGAGGTGTAGTGGACAGCAAAGAGAGTTACCTCAGATTACAACAGGATCTTGACCAGATGGGCCAATGGGCTGAGAAATAGCAGATGGAGTTTAATTCAGATAAATGCGAGGTGCTGCATTTTGGGAAAGCAAGTCTTAGCAGGACTTATACACTTGTTGGTAAGGTCCTAGGGAGTGTTGCTGAACAAAGAGACCTTGGAGTGCAGGTTCATCGCTTCTTGAAAGTGGAGTCGCAGGTAGATAGGATAGTGAAGAAGGCATTTGGTATGCTTTCCTTTATTGGTCAGAGTATTGAGTATAGGAGTTGGGAGGTCATGTTGCTGCTGTACAGGACATTGGTTAGGCCACTATTGGAATATTGTGTGCAATTCTGGTCTCCTTCCTATCGGAAAGATGTTGTGAAACTTGAAAGGGTTCAGAAAAGATTTACAAGGATGTTGCCAGGGTTGGACGATCTGAGCTACAGGGAGAGGCTGAAGAGGCTGGGGCTGTTTTCCCTGGAGCGTCGGAGGCTGAAGGGTGACCTTATAGAGGTTTACAAAATTATGAGGGGCATGAATAGGATAAATAGACAAAGTATTTTGCCTGGGGTCGGGGAGTCCAGAACTAGAGGGCATAGGTTTAGCGTGAGAGGGGAAAGATATAAAAGAGACCTAAGGGGCAACTTTTTCACACAGAGGGTGGTACGTGTATGGAATGAGCTGAGGAAGTGGTGGAGTCTGATACAATTGCAACAGTTAAGGGGCATTTGGATGGGTATATGAATAGGAAGGGTTTGGAGGGATTTGGGCCAGGTGCTGGCAGGTGGGACTAGATTGGGTTGGGATATCTGGTCGGCATGGACGGGTTGGACCGAAGGGTCTGTTTCCATACTGTACATCTCTATGACTCTATGACTCTAAGATGTTCAGGTCTAGGGAATGGGGAAAATTTGATTTTTATGGGTGAAGAGATGTGGTCAAGGCAGTTGATCAGATGGTCTCAATCTTATTGAGTAAGTGTCATGTTTGTTAGACAATGCTTGTCCCCATGTCCTATGCCATAGAACAAACAAACTCTCACCTCCTGAACTACAGACAATGCTCATCATCATCTACCTATTATCACCTTTCCTGATGATGGGCTTAAGTCTGAAACTTCGATTCTCCTGCTCCTTGGATGCTGCCTGAGCTGCTGTGCTTTTTCAGCACCACACTCTCGACTCACCTACTGCAGCCAAAACCACAGAATGAACAAAATTAACCCACCCCCGCCACCTCACTTAGTGGGAGCATTGAATGGGAAGGTTGATGAGGATGCTACAGTTAAAGTTGCTGCTTGGAGAGAGGCAATGATGAATAATGGACTTTTGGAGAACTTTGAAAGGGACACTGTAGTTAATTGTATGCTTATCCAATCGGGATTTAAGGCAAAGATGGCAGCAAGAGAGTAGGAAGGCAGAGGTCTAGTGATGAGTCTGAATAAAGAATCCTCACAATTAATAAAGCAGAAGGAAGGATAAGTGATAAAACATTTGTCCTTTTGTTAAGTGATTTGGTTCTTCGATTTATTTAAATTGCCCTGCTGTACTAGATTAATTATCATTTTCCAAGTAAGTTGAAAGTGTGGGATTCCAGTTCACCAAAATATTTGAATTCCTCCTAATGCAGCAATTAGATTAGATTACTTACAGTGTGAAAACAGGCCCTTCAGCCCAACAAGTCCACACCGACCCACCAAAGTGCAACCCACCCAGACCCATTCCCCTACACCTAACACCATGGGCAATTTAGCATGGCCAATTCACCTAACCTGCACATTTTTGGACTGTGGGAGGAAACCGGAGGACCTGGAGGAAACCCACGCAGACACGGGGAGAATGTGCAAACTCCACACAGTCAGTCGCCTGAGGCAGGAAATGAACCCGGGTCTCTAGCACTGTGAGGCACCAGTGCTAACCACTGTACCACCGTGCCGCCCAGAATGTATCTAGGCAGGAGAAGAAATGCTAGAGAAGCCCAGTGCAGGATTCATCCATATCTCCCTAATCAATATTAAATGATTGAGTTTTAATTGAATATGTTTTCTTATTATTTGTACGTTGTGTTTTTGTTTTTCAAGGATTTTATTTTGATGTGATGGAGATCACCCCAGCTGTAGTAGGTATTCATCGATTCAATGCCAAAAACTGTAGAGTAAGTATGATCAAAATAGATTTTCATTTGTCTTAGACCTTAATGTATATGCTGTACTGTTGAAAACAATATGCAAGAGAAAATGCAATAGGCCATCCAGAGTACCTCTCAACGATAAAGCTACTATCCGAGAGTCCAAAGTGACTGGCTGCGTGGGCTACATAAAGTTATTTTCCAAAATGATTTCTGACATGTTCATTAATTCATTAGAGCTATTATATTCAAGTGGAAACTTGTTCACTATTGTCAAAGTTTGACTATCTATTTAATAATAAATTGAAAACGCAAGGTCCTGTAGATTTAATGTATTTAGAAGAGATGCAGTTGTGCGTTGATTTCAGTTTTTGTGTAATTTGCAAGAATGGTAGGATCATATTTCTGTCGATGATCAAGTGTACAGAAGTGACCTGAAGCACCACTAACTTAGCAACATAGCAAAAGTAGGTCAGTCAGCCCCTCAGGCCGGCTCTGCCATTCTCGATCATGGCTCACCATTTACCCCAATGCTCTGTTACTATGCTAGTCCCATATCCTTCAATTTCATTAGTAACTAGAAACCAGTCTTGAAGTTAACTCTCCACCCTCTGAGTGATGACATTCCTCTTCATTTCCGTCCTAAATGGTTTTCCTTTTATTCTGAGACTGTGTCCCTAGGTTCGAAACCCCCATAGCCAGTTGATTATTTTGGAAGAGAGAACAAAAGACAAATATCATTTAAACGGCAAAAAGCTGCAATACAAAGGGACTTGAGGGTACTTGTACATGAAAGACAGAAAGCTAGCACATAGATAAGCAGGCAGGCTAATGGAATGCTGACTCTTATTTCAAGGGGGTTGGAGTATAAGAATAGGGAAGTTTTACTGCAACAGTATAAGGTGCTGCTGAGACCATATGAAGTACTGTGAGAGGTTTTGGTCCCCTTGTTTATGGAAAAGTATAATTTAATAGGAGACAGTTCAGAGAAGGTTCACTAGGATGATCCCAGATATGGAGGGATTGTCTTACCAGCAAAGGCTAAACAGGTTGAGACTCCACTCACAGGAGTTTAGAAGAATGAAAGAAGACCTCATTGAAACATATAGGATTCTTAAGGGCTTTACAGGGTGAGAGGATGTTTCCCCTCATGTGAGAGTCTAGGACCAGTGTGTACAATCTCAGATTAAAGAGTGCCAATTTAAGACTGGGATGAGGAGGAATTAGGATGTTTCCCCTCATGTGAGAGTCTAGGACCAGAGTGTACAATCTCAGATTAAAGAGTGCCAATTTAAGACTGGGATGAGGAGGAATTTCTTCTCTCGGATGATTGAGAGTCTTTGGAACTCCTTGCCACAGAGAGGTGTTGGGGTGGAATCTTTGTGCATATTTAAGGCTAAGTTAGACAGAGTGTTGATTAGTCAGGAAGTCAAGGATTACGAGGAAATTGTAGGAAAGTGGACGTGAGGAATGTCAGGTCAGCCATGATCCTATTGAATGTCGGAATAGGCTCAAGGGGCCACATGACCTACTCCAGTTCCTATTTCTCATGGTCTTGTGGGAACAATCCTTTCTACATCTACACTGGATATCACTTTAGGATTTTTTAAAGTTTCTGTAAAATTGTCTGTCATTCTTCTAAACTTCAAAGAATACAGTCCTAGTTTCCTTAATCTTTTCTCATTGGACAGTCCCAGGAATCGGTCTAATGAACCTCAATTGCATCCAGCCATGACAAGTGTATTCTTTTCTTGGTAAGGAGACCAGAAATGCACACAATACTCCATGTGGAATCTCATCAGTGCTCTATACAATTGAAGCAAGACTTATTTGCTCCTGTACTCAAATCTTCTTCTGAAATACTTTTTGCTTTCTAATTGCTTGCTGCACCTGCATGTTAAATTTCAGCGATTTATGAACAAGGACATGTAGATCCTTTTGGACATCAACACTTTCTAAAGTCCCACCACTTAAGAAATATTTTGTACCTTTACTCTTCCTATTAAGGTGGATAATACTCCACTTAACCACATCATATTCAGTCTGCCACGTTCTTATCCATTCACTCAGACTGTCTAAATCCACTAAAGCCTTTTGCATTTTCTCTACAATTCAAATTCTCAGCAAAGTTTGTATCATCTGCAAACTTGAAACTATTACAACTGTTCCCCCCCCCCCACCCCCCACCAACCAATCATCTAAACTATTGATATGACTTGTGAACAGCCAGGGTATAGGAACTGATTCTTGCTGTACCTGACTCATCACACCGTCCACCTGAAAATGATTCATTTATTCCCACTCTCTGCTTTCTGTCTGATAAATAATCCTTAATCCATGCTAGTGTATTACCCCAGGACCAGGCATTTTAACTTTGTTTACTAACCTCTTGTGTGAGACTTCATGGAAAGATTTCTGAAAATCCAAATAAACCACATCGATTGGTTTCACCTTGCTGTCTCTGCTCGTAATATCCTCAATAGAGTATTAGATTTGTGAAACATGATTTCCCATTCTTAAATCCGCATTATGTGAGAGGAGAACCAGAGATAGTCTGGGAGGTGATGGCCTAGTAGTATTATCACTAGATTATTAATCCGAAAACTCATTGCTGATGGAGGAAATTGAATTCAATAAAAAAAATCTGCTCAGGGTTACTCAGCAGCTGGGTTAAATGTAACCAAAAATTAAAGAGTGGTATCATGGGAAAACTGTAAGTGCATTGGTTTGTGAGAAACTGAAATTACTTAAAACAGCTTAAAATTTAAAAACAAACTTACCAGTTATATTGAAGAAATTACTTGACTTTGAGCAAGGAACGCTACCAAAAACGATGTAAGGAAGGAAATTAAAAAAGCAGGACTCTAAAAAAATGTAATCTCAAGATTAGTTCCAGTGCGAGTGAGTTTAAGATTATAAGAGGAGGATTAATTGATTGAACATAGACCCTTCCAGATCTGCTGAGTTTCTCCAGCATTTTCGTTTTTTTATTTGTAACAAGACTTCCCTATTTTAAATTCCAACCAACCTAGCTTTAAAGGAAAAATTCAGTTTGCTTTCTTCATTACTGGTTGCAGCTGTATTGTAATTGTTTGTATTTCATGCACAAGAACATCCAAATCCCAGTGTCCTATATTTTTTGTTTGGCGTTCTCTCTCCATTTTAAGAGAAAGTCAACCTTTTGATTCGTCCTCACCCTAAATTGCATGACCTCACCCTTCCCTACATTAATCCTCAATCCATGCCATCCTGTAAGCTCCTACCTTGTACAATCAACTTTTATGTGGCATCTTATCAGATCCGTTCTGGAAATCCAAATACACTACATCAACCACTTTGCTTTTATCAATGCTGCTTTGTATATCCTTTAAGAATTATAACAAATTATTCAAAAATTTCCCTTTCAAGTGGTTTTACTCTTTGTCCATTGTAGGTTTCAGAGTTTCCAAATGATGTGGAGGTCCGGGCAGTAATAGAGGGACAGATGCTGGCTAAAAGGGCATATGCTGAGAAGCTGGGCTTCAAAGTCTGTAAGTAAGAATGATGTAAGATGACCAAGAGCTCCATGTTTATTTAAAAGTTTTCACAAACTTTGCAAGCATCCAGAACATGCCTGTCTGTCACAAAAACAATTTGCTGGCAAAATTCAGCAGGTTTGGCAGTATCTGTGGGGGAAAAGCAGAGTTAATGTTTCAAGTCCGGCGGCTGTTCATCCGAACTGATAACAGCTAGGAAAAGGTGATATTTATGATTAGATTACTTACAGTGTGGAAACAGGCCCTTTGGCCCAACAAGTCCACAGCGACCCTCCGAAGAGCAACCCAGCCAGACCCATTCCCCACATTTAATCCTTGACCTAACACTACAGGCAATTTAGTACAGCCAATTCACCTAACCTGTACATCTTTGGACTGTGGGAGGAAACCGGAGCAAACCCACGCAGACACGGGGAGAATGTGCAAACTCCACACAGACAGTTCCCCGAGGTGGGAGTTGAACCCGGGTCTCTGGCGCTGTGAGGCAGCAGTGCTAACCACTGTGCCACTGTGCCGCCCTGTTGAAGACGAAGTTGTGGGGAGCTTGGGTGTGGGAGGGGGGTGGGAGATGCGGTGGTGAGTGGGGGAAGAGGTCAGTTGATAGGTGGTGATGGAACCCAGACAGAGAGAGAGTGATATGAAAGAGGTAGGGGGTTATTACTTGTACCATTCCGTTTCTGCCTGGAAAGAAGGCCTGAACCATTCCTATCCAACACCTGCCTGGCTGAGCTCATCCTCATTTGAACACCTTCTCCTTTAAGAACTCTCACTTTCTTCAGAATTAAAGGTATGGCCATGAGTATCCACATGGGGCTCAGTTATGCGTTCCACCTTTTCCTAGCTGCTATTAGTTCTGATAAAGAGTCACCAGACTCGAAACATCAACTCAACTTTCTCCCTACATACGATGCTAGACCAGCTGAGTTTCGCCAGCAACTTCTGTTTGGTTTCAGATCTTCAGTGTCCTTGGTTCTTTGTTTTGTTACATCTGTTTGCTGGCCCTGCCTGAGTCATCTGAATTGTCTTAGCTTGGTGTGGTTGAACCAGAACTGTGTTTAACACCCCAATGCATAGTTTCTAAAATAAGATTGATTTGTGCTTCTGGGCTTTTGATCAGTGGAGGGCAGAATATCGTCTAGGTCATTGTGGAAACCTTATACTTTGTTAGTGTGGAATGTTTAATGTTCATTTGAACAGACGTGGCCTAAAGTTGATTTGATGATATTTAGAAAGGCAGAGAATCTTAAAGCTTGGATGAAACTTAACCTGACTTACAGTGTAACAATATATTTTATGTTGCAATGAAGTTTATAAAGCTATTCTACTTATTAATTTACTGGCCAAGATTTTCTGACCCAGTGTTAATATTTTGGAAAATTTCCAACTGAGGCTGCAAACAAAATGGATGTGTTAATTGTATTGTATGTGATTGAGTGAAGAATTGATAATGCAGTGTTTTCTGTCCTACACACTTTGAGAATTGGTTGCAGGGCCTGCCTGTTGGGCTTAGGTGTCCAGAGTGCAGTGGTTGGTGGAAGGTGGCCACAAGATCAGTGTACAGCTAGGACTTGAGTAGTTGTCAAGGGAGTGCAGCTTTACACATACCATGACAGGTCAATGTCCAGATTTTTTGCAAACAAAAAACATTATTTTACATGAAGCATGGGAGTAAGGGCTGGCTGTCATTGCTCCCACTGGAGCAGATCCCCAGTAAAGTGGGAACAAGCGTTAAGAAAGTTGTTAACTCATCCACGTACCTCATCATTAATCTGCACTCAAGGGGAAGTTCATCAGATCATGGTCCTTTTTGGCTGAAGTAAGCAATAGCTGAAGACAGTGGATCCTGTATGGTGTAATTTCAACCAACTTCTATTCCACCATAATAATTGCTAAATAAGGCCTTTGAACTAGCACTTACAATCACACATTTGCAATGACGCAATTCTTTCTAAAATCATTAGTTGTATTATATTCCACAAAATTCTTTTATCTTTTTTATTACAAGTTGCACCGGGGAAACATGGGTCTCCTCTTATCTTGTCAGCAGAAAATTTCATAATCTGGATTTTAAACAATTGCTGTTTTGAACAAGAGTTTAAACACAGCTAAAAGGAAACAGGAGGTTGAAGTGTCCCATTTTGCACTTATCAGAATTAGGATGCAAGAAATAGACCTGAATAAAGGGACATCATTTTAGACAGCATGAGAAGAGGATACTGATCGGTTGGATCATCATTCATTTAGAGATGCAACAACAACAGTTACCTGTCAATCTTAATTCTCAGGCCAGGCAGATAGACTCTTTTGGCAAGGGTGGTGCCATGAATTGGCTGTCTCCATAACCCATTTTTTTGAACGAGATACAACATATATACATTAAACAGCATCCTATGTATTTGCATCTAAAGCTTCTAGCACATGCAAATTCATCACACTACAAGCTGACTGATGATCTTAAATTGGTTCTGATGTAACTATTATCACAGCCAGGATTGTTTGGTAAATGGTTTCCAATGGAAGAACCTCTCCCAATTGTGGATATACTTTTCTGACACTTATACGTGTGGGGTGGTTGAGGCATGCTGCCTCCTTTGATCAGAACAAGTTGTTGGATATGGTCCACTAGTCATTAGGACAGGTGGCTTACATATCTGGCATCACAGTGGTACTGAAATTTGTATATTATTATTTATTTATGTCGTAGGCAAAATATGTTTTGATCTGACACAGCATCCTGTTAATGGAGAAAACCACTAATGGATTTACTGCATAAAAACAGTGTGGGTCAGCTAGCTGAACCTGTTGTTCCAATTTTTGAGTACCCATGCCGGGTACTCTGCAGTAGACTGGGTACTGCTTAGGGCCAAAGGTAGTGGGCATAGGCCCTTCTTGACTTTTGAGTGATGATTTGATCAGAGTTTTGTTATTGTGCAGGAGAGTTTTGATATGACGTATCTCAATATTAAGGTTACACTTTGGGCTGGTGGCCAGGACGCTGTCAACTGTGGATTCAAATTCGCAAATGTATCATTTACACATCAAAGGTAGCCATGCGGTAGGAGTTTTGTGCTCTTTCCATCGAAGGTGTGTATCTTGTGGTATCCAAACAAACGTATTAGCAAGGGCTGGTTGTAAAGGAAATCCCAAAGCATTGCCATCTATTTGAGCACTCATGGTGTCTTGAAGCTGACCAGCAGTAACCTGCACAGCAGCTGCTTTTGCTGTCTGTTTTCAAGTATCTCTAGACTTTGGAATTCATGTAAAATGCATCTGGATGGGTACATGAATACCACGGGTTAAGAGGAATACAAGCCAAATGCTAGCAAATGGGATTGTATTAATTTCGGATATCTGGTTAGCATGGAGGAGTTGGACCAAAGGTTCTACTTCCATGTTGTATATCTCTAAACCCATAGCACAAGTTGCAAAGTTCATGAGTTTGATGAATGCAGATTCAGACAAGATGGCTCATCTGGATTGCAATGATTTAGTGACATCGTACAAATTACACCTTAAAGGAGCATGTTGGTGAAAAAAGTGAAAATTTCTAAGGACCACATGAATATATTATTGCTCTCAATGTGTAGGTTTTGTATGGTCTTAATGAATGTAGAATCTTTCAAAGTGTATGGGGAAAAGCTTAACCTCATTTAGAGCTAGTTGTATCAACTCAAACAACCACTTAGCTAATTCACGTTGTGCAGACTCAATCATAAAAAAAAGGTGTGAAGTTGTTTTATTCACTCATGGCATTTGGAATTCTCTAGCTGGGTCAGTATTTATTGTCCACCACTAGTTGCCACAGAGAGAGTGGTGGTGAGCTGCTACAATGAAATGCTGCAATCCATTTGGTGTAGTTATATTCACAGTGTCTTTAGAGGGACACTTAGGATTTTGACCCAAAAAAACTGAGGGAATGGCAATATATTTCCAAATCTGGATGACGAATGACGGGGAACGTTCAGGTGGTGGTGTTCCCATGTATCTGCTGCCCTTTTCCTTTGAGGTAGTGGTCATGGGTTTGGAATATACTGTCAAAGTAATCTTGGTGAATCCATGTATCTTGTAGATGTTACACTGCTGCTACTGAGCATCAGTTTGTGGTGCCAATCAAATAGGCTCCTTTGTTCTGGATGGTGTCAAGTTTCTTGAGTGTTGTAGGCGTTGCACTCATCCAGACAATTAGCAAGTATTCCATCGTACTCCTGACTTGTTCCTTGTAGATGGTCTGTGGGGAGACAGGATGTGAATTACTCACTGCAGGATTTATAGCATGTAACCTACTTTTGTAGTAAGTATTTAGTTACCACTTGCAGGGTTTAAACAAATAGATTTTTTGCTTCAGCAAGATCATAGAAATAGTGTGGACAGGCAGGTATTGGTTTACAAATATCAATGAAGTACTTTGAGGGGTTAGTAATAACACACATCACCTCCAGCCTCCCACATTGCCTTGATCTGCCCACTGTCACAATAGGGTTATGGCAGACACCATCTCTCTGGCCTCACATTCATCCTTGGAACATCTGGATAACAAGGACACTTATGACTTAGAGACGTCGGTGTTGGACTGGAGTGTACAAAGTTAAAAATCACACAAAACCAGGTTATAGTCCAACAGGTTGATTTGGAAGCACGAGCCTTCAGAGCGCTGCTCCTTCATCAGGTGGTTTGGAGAATAAGATTATTCTCCACAATCTTATTCTCCACAACCACCCGATGAAAGAGCAGCGCTCTGAAGGCTCGTGCTTCCAAATCAACCTGTTGGACTATAACCTGGTCTTGTGTGATTTTTAACTGAGGACATTTATGTCAGACTCCTATTTATTGACTTCAGCTCTGCCATCAACATCATAATTACAACAAAAATCATCTCCAAAATCTGAGACCTAAGACTCTGCTCCTCACTCTGTAATTGGATCCTTGACTTCCTGACCCTCAGACTGCAATCAGATTTAGATTTAGAAGTAGATTTTATTGTCACCTGTACTCAAGAATAGCAATACATGAGTACAGTGAAAAGTGTACTGGGTCGCTATTCTCTAGCTCCATCTTGGTTACAAAACCAGAATCTCAAGACAATCAGCAGAAATAAAAGAAAACCAAAAGGTAAGAAAAATGTCCAGAATTCGAAGTCTAAGTCTTATCTCCATAAAGGTGTTTTGAACCACTCATGCAGGCACTTGGGCGTAGCCACACCCCGAGATCTTTCATCCATTGCAGGAAGGAGTTGTGTTCTTGCCACCGTCACCTTCGATTGCTGGAGGACTTTGTCACCAGCCCCAAATGTCCTTGCTGTCATCTCCAATCGCTGGAGAGGCCACATTAATTAAAATTAATAAACCATCAAAATGTGATGGATATTCAAAAAAAACTAAGTAACATGGGATGAATACAATTATTCCAGTCAGCACAGAAATGCAATAGCTTCAGTCTACCAGAAGGGTGCAGTGAAAGACCATTGAGGCTTCAAACTATTTATACCATCCAAAGCAGTTCAGTTTCTTTCTTTGTCAGCATGTCAGCTTGATAATCTGTCATCTTGTGTAAATGTTTGGTTATTGTGTGTGTAGATACAAGCTCAACTGTTTGTATGTTTCTGTTACAAAAATTGAAGTACAACTTGTAGTCAAAGGATCCCTAGTATGCGTTTAGGATGGATAGGGAGCCATCCTCTTTGGTTCCCATCACAATTTATTGTTCCTGAATCATAGATTCTATTCCTTCTTCTGGCTACTATTACAGACTGAAGCTGACTATATCCAACCTTAGTGTCCTATTTGATGCTTAGTTGAGCTTCTGTGACTATATCCTCACCATTAGTACCAAGATCAGTCTATGTCCACCATCTAATCCTACTCAGCTCCACTACAACTCAGCCCATCAGCTGCTGAAATCCCTCTCAGTGGATTTGTTAAATTTATAACTGAACTATTTGAATGCCGTTCTGGCCAGACTCTGGTCTTCCACTCTGTAAAAACTGAAGCTAATCGCAAATGCCATAGCTCATATCCTAACTCTCAAAAGCCTCCTTAATGAATCAACTCTGTTCTCACTGAGCTACATTGGTTCCTCAACAACTTAATTTTAGAATTCTCATCCTCATGTCAAATCCCTCCAGGCTTATTTTCCATTTATAACCTCTATAATATCCTCCAGCCTTAAACCTTCCACAAATTGTGAAACTTGAAAGGGTTCAGAAAAGATTTACAAGGATGTTGCCAGAGTTGGAGGGTTTAAGCTGTAGGGAGAGATTGAATAGGTTGGGTCTGTTTTCCCTATAACATCGGAAGCTGAGGGGTGACCTTATAGAGGTTTATAAAATCAGGAGGGGCATGGATAGCATATGCAGACAAGGTCTTTTCCTTGGGGTGGAGGAGTCCAGAACTAGAGGGCATAGGTTCAGTGTGAGAGGGGAAAGATATAAAAGAGACTGAAAGGGCAACCTTTTCACGCGTGCATGGTCCATGTATGGAATGAGCTGTCAGAAGAAGTGGTGGAGGCTGGTAGTTACAACATTTAAAAGGCATCTGGATGGGTATATGAATAGGAAGGGTTTGGTGGGATATGGGCCGGGTGCTGGCAGGTGGGACTAGATTGGGTTGGGATATCTGGCGGCATGGACGAGTTGAACCGTAGGTTCTGATGCCATACTGCATATCTCCATGACCCTAATTCTTCATTCTTCCCATTTTGATCTTTGTACATCTCCACTTTTGTTCACCTCATCATTGGTGACTGGGCCTTCAGCCGACCAATCTAAAAGCTGTGGAATTGACTTCCTATTCCTCTCCGCTGCTACCACCCCCATTTCTTTTCTCCTTTAAGACCGTCTTTAAAACTAACTTATAGAACTTTAGTTAGGCCACATGTAGGCCACAAGCAAGGTTGGATGGACTGGGTTTGCTTTCACTGGGTTTGCTTTCACAGGAGATTGAGGGTGACCTGATAGAAGTTTATAAGGTTATGAATGACATGGATAGAGTGGAAAGTATGATGCCTTTTCCCAGTATGAAGGGGTCAATTACTAGGGGTTACAGGTTCAAGATATGGTGGGGGTGTGGTGGGGTTGGGGAGTTTAAAAGAGATGTGCGAGCCAAGTTTATCGCACAAAATGTGGTGAGTGCCTAGAATGTGCTACTACAGAAGGTGGTGGAAGCAGATACAGTAGCAGCATTGAAGAGCATCTGGATGAATACATGAATAGGAAGCGAATAGTGGGATATGGACCCTGTAAGTGAAGACAGTTTGAGTATGGAAAGGCAAAATGTGTCGGTGCAGGCTTGGAGGGCTGAAGACCCTGTTCCTATGTTGTATTAATGTTTGGTCTTTGGCATTTGTCGTTCTTTACCTTCGGCCAAGCTTTTGGTCCTTTGCCTTAATATGTCCTTCCTTGACTTGGTGCCATTTTTCACTAATTGTATTCTCGTAGGAAGATCTTCTATGTTAGAGGTGCTGTGAAAATGCATGATGGTTTTAAAATCCAGTACAAGACAATATTTGTGCATAATTCATTATGTTTAATCAATGTGGAAGCTTATAGCCTATAATGAAGCTCAATATTTCTTCTATACAACACAACGTATCCTTTTTTTGATCTCTTATGGTGCTGACAGTGATAGTAAGGAATGAGAATGAGTTGTGGCGGGTCGTGGTATTGTCAGAAGTTACCTGGCTGGCATTTGCCATTGCAACTGGCAGTTAGGAATTGTGCATTAATGTTTTTGACTAATGTATGAACTTCGAGAATTGAAAATATTGCTAAATTTGAAAGATGGAAATCAATATGACATTGAGGTACGCGTAGCGTTCAGAAAGCCACAGTGGGCTGAAAGCTGATGGTTTAATGCAGTATGTTAGGTATACCTAGGAGGTAAAAGGCATTGATTGTAAGGAAAATGGAAAACTTCAAAATGATCTAGAGTGTAGAAAAATTAAAGATAGCTCCAGGGATATGTTGTAGACCACAAAGTCTATAACAAGACCATAAAGGGAGCAGTTTGCAATATAGAAGGATGGAAAATGTATGTTTTATGAGAATAAGTAATTTAACTTAATAGTAGACTTCAACTAACCTTATATAAACAGACCACACCCAAATGTTTTTCTTTCAAGAGTTGCTAAATATAATGAGGAGAAAGTGAGGTCTGCAGATGCTGGAGATCAGAGCTGAAAATGTGTTGCTGGAAAAGCGCAGCAGGTCAGGCAGCATCCAGGGAACAGGAGAATCGACATTTCGGGCTTATGCCCAAAATGTCGATTCTCCTGTTCCCTGGATGCTGCCTGACCTGCTGCGCTCTTGCTAAATATAATGCATGACTGCTTGCTGATTCAGTATGCGAAGGAAGCTACGCGGAAAAGCCTTTTTAAAAAGAAAATTGTTCATGGGATGCAGGTGTCATATTGCCAATTGTTAGTTGTCTGGAAGGTAGTTAAGTGTCAGCCACATTTCTGTGTGTCTGGAGGCACATGCAGGTCAGATCAAGTAAAGATGGCAGATTCCCTTCGCTTAATAGCATGAGTGAATCAGATGGGATTTTAACAACATTTGAGTGTGGTCACAAGGTGGCTAGTAGGCCTTGTTATTCCAAATTTTTGTTGAGCTCAAATTTCTTCATCAGCCAAAGTACTGTCCCCAGGCCATTAGAGCCTGGGGTTCTGGATTACAGTCCAGTGATGCTATTCAATCACTTTCCCAAAATTTGGGGTTTGTTAAAGACACAATTGCAGATGAAATAGTAGTTATAGCCTTGGAGGACAGTAACCATAGACTAGATTAAAACATCAAACTTCACATCATTTGATTTCCTGCTCCTGTATTCCAGTCATGTGGCCAACCCTATCCTGGATTATGTCAAGCTTTGTGAACACTTTTGGAGTTACGCTTAGCCAGGCAAATGGAGAGCATTCCATCATACTAATGATTTGCGCTTGTAGGCAGACTTTGGTGAATCAGGAAATAACCTTTTCTAGTAGCCACTATATTTAGGTAGCTGGTGCAAAAAATGTTCGGAACACTATGCAATTATCAGTAAACATCTCCACTTTTGCCCTTATGATGGAGTGACGGTCATTGAAGATAGAAATGAGATAATCAGTCTCCAACAATAATAGCCATCTTCCTTTGTGCTAGTTATTCCAAATGGTGCAGGGCTTCCCCCGATTCTCACTGACTTCAGTTTTGCAGAATGCCACATTTCTTAATGCCACATTTGGTCAAATGTTGTCAAAGTCACGTCATTCTCACCTCTGGGGACATGCAAAACAAGCGGCTAATTTACTAAAATTCTTGGAATAGAAGTTAATATTACTCCCACAGTCTTTTCAAAGGTTTTCAAAATTGTAGTCATAGAAATTCTGTGAATGTCTGTGTTTTAAAATTCCTGAAGAAGGGCTAATGCCCGAAACGTCGATTCTCCTGGTCCCTAGATGCTGCCTGACCTGCTGCGCTTTTCCAGCAACACATTTCCATCTCTGATCTCCAGCATCTGCAGACCTCACTTTCTCCTATGGAATGACCTGCCACAGGAGGTGGCGGAGGCTGGTACAATTACAACGTTTAAAAGGCATCTGGATGGGGATATGAATAGAAGGGTTTAGAGGGATATGAATAGAAGGGTTTAGAGGGATATGAGCCAAATGATTGCAAATGGGACTCGATTTATTTAGGATATTTGATCAACATGGACGAGTTGGACAGAAGGGTTTGTTTCTGTGCTGTATATCTCTATGACTGTATGTACTAAGATATAGTGAAAAGTGTTCTTTTGCATGCTATAAAGGCAGATTGTGCCATACAAAGTGCGTTAGCGTGACAGAACAGAGTGCCTGTACTGCACGCAAAATAAAGCTTTTCACTATACTTCAGTACATGTGACAATAATAAATCAAATCAGAACACAGTGTTACAGCTATAGAGAAGGTGCAGAGAGAGAGATCAGAATTAACATTTGAGAAGTCCACTCAGAAGTCTGATAACTGCGAGCAAGAAGCTGTTCTTGAATCTGTTTGTACGTGTATTCAAATTTTTATATCTTCTGCCCAACCGAAGAGGGTGGACGAGAGTATAACTGGGATGGGAGGAGCCTTTGATTATGTTGGCTACTTTCCTGAGGCACTGGGAAGTGTAGATGGAGTCAGTGGATAGAAGGCTAGTTTGTGTGATGGACTAGGCTGTGTTCACAACACTGTATAGTTCATTGTGGTCCTGGGAAGAGCATTTATCACACGACCCAGATAGGATGTTTTCTATGGTGCATCAATAAAAATTGGTAAGAGTCTTTTTATGCTTGCCAAATTTCCTTAGCTTCCTGAGGAAGTAGAGGTGTTGTTGTGCTTGACCCAATGGCAATCAATCTATTAGGAAGAAGATAATGCCACTGAATGAACAAACTCAATTGACAAAATGTATCTGGTGATAACCAGCAAGAAATATGTTGCAACCTCAGCTTTTCACCATATTCATTAACGAAATAAATTATAGCATAGAAAGCCACATCCAGATCTGTTGATGATATTAACATTACCTGCATTGTAAGCAGGATAGATGGAAATGTAAAATTACAAAGTGATGGTAATCGATTACATGAACTGTAAAAGGATAGAAGAGGGAATTTACTGATGAAGGGCTTTTGCCCAAAACGTCAATTTCGAAGCTCCTTGGATGCTGCCTGAACTGCTGTGCTCTTCCAGCACCACTAATCCAGAAACTGGTTGCCAGCATCTGCAGTCATTGTTTTTACCTAATTTACTAAATGTGTAAAGTGAGATATATTGGAGACCCAATGAGAGAGTGAGTGATTGTCAGTGTCATGAATACACACAAAAATAATCAAAAGAACTAATGCTAACCATTATTTCTCACAGGACTAGAATGCAAGAACATAGAAACTATGATTTAGTTATTCAAAGCCCTGGTTTGGTGACACATGGGATGCCAGTTCTAGGCACCAAACTCTACAAAACAGAAATTGCTTGTGAAACTTAGCAGGACTTGCAGCATCTATGGAGAGAAAGCAGAGTTAATGTTTTGATTCTGGTGATTTATCATTCCAAAAGTTTATTTATTTAACAAGGACATATTGGTTTTGAAGGGAGTGCAGCATGTTTGTCCCAGAACGATATCTGGATCCAAAGGGTTAAATTATGAGGAGTAATACTATAGCAACTACAAAATGTCATGGGACTTTATTAATGGAAAAAATTGATACTGAGCCACATAAGATGATATCAATTAAAATAACAAGTTTATTTAAAATGTAGGTTTTAAGGAGGAAAGTAGCAGACTGGTTTAAGCAGGAAATTCCAGGGTTTCGGGCTTTGGCAACTGAAGGTATCCACTGAGGAAGGAATGATCCAAATTGGGGATGCTCGCCGCACCAGAATTATATCAGTGTAATTATCTCTAATCTGTTACCCTGATGTACTTATGTAAGGTATGATTTGTCTGGATAGAATGCAAAACAATACTTTTCACAGTATCTTGGTATGTGTAACAATGATTAATCAAATTAATTTGAAAAAGACCTTAAATTTCAAGATGTCACCTTCTGAGAGCATAGGGATTAATGGGTCTTGGTGCGTGTTAGGACAAAGATAAGAGAGTTCTGGATGACCTGCACTCGCAGAATGTGGGAGTCCAGCCAGGAGTGCATTGGGTCGAAAGATAATGAAGGCATGAACAAGGGTTCAGCAGTAGATCTCACACTTTCTTGAAAATGTAACTGGTTGAGGTTTTCAAGTTGTTAAATGGAACAGGTAGAGGAGCTGGAGTGAAGCTATTTACCTTGATTGGGGAGTATATGATCAGCCTAAGAATTAGACAGAAATTTCAGAAATGAAAACAAGAAACTCTTACACATGCAGAGGACAGTAAAAGTTAGCAAACCTTTTCAGGATGTTGGTGAGGCCTTTTCTAGAGTACTGTGAGCAGTTCAGGTTGGCCTGGCATAGGATGGATAATATTAAACTGAAGAGGGTTCAGAAATGATTTACGAGGAAGTTGCTGGGAGTGGAGAGTTTGAGATATAATAATGACTGGAAAGGCTGGAACTGTTTTCACTGGAGCGTAGGAGGTTCAGTGGTAACCTTATTGAGGTTTATAAAATCAGGAGGGGCATCGATAAGGTAAATGAAAAGGGTCTTTTCCCTACGGTGAGGGAGTTCAAAACAAGGAGGCATAGCTTTTAAGATGAGAGGCGAAAGATTTGAAAAGGACGTGAGGGGCAACTTTTTACACAGAGAGTAGTTTGTGTATGGAATGAACTGCCAGTGGAAGTGGTGGATGCAGGTACAGTTACATTGTTTAAAAGACATTTAGGTAAGTACCTGAATAAGAAATGTTTGGAGGGATATGAGCCAAGTGCAGGCAGGTGGATTAGTTTAGTCTGGGAACATGATGTGGGCTGTTTGGGCTGATGGTTCTGTTTCCATGCTGTGTGACTCAATGACTCTTAATAGTGGTAGAACAATTGATTATTTTAGAAATCTGCCAAAATCAGGTTTAATAACTAGATATTAAAGGAAATGTTGCAAATCAGGTATATGAAGTTAAGTTGCAGAACAGTCTCAATGGACAAAATGGCTTGCTTTGGTTCCCATAGTACTAATCTTGGACAAAAAACAACTTTGCAAAACAGTGATCAGAGTCTTCTAAAAAAAATCATATTAGAAAATCTCAATTTCAATGTAAGAAGTACATTTCTGAAATGAATTAGCCTTTTAGGAATACATTTACCTGATTAAAATCAAATGTGGTACTCATTGGTGGAGTCTGCTCCAAAGAAAATGACCAGAGCTTATCCAGCCTCTCCTCATAGCTATAATGATCCGTCCCAGGCAGTATTGCCTGTGCATCCGCTCCAGTGCAATCACATCCTTCCTATATTGTGGTGACTAGAACTGCTTACAGTACTCCCATTTTGACCAAAGCACTGTACATCTCTGACAAACCCTCCATGCTCCTATAATCTATGCCTCAAATGCATCCCATGTGCCGCCTTAACTCACCTATTAACCTGCCCACTCCCTTCAATTTCACATTGTTCTTGCAAATATTGGATAAAGGAGAAAAAAGCTATTTGAATCATGTACCCAGGAAATCTTCTTTGCCATACATTCTATTAATTGATATACTTTTTATACATGTGCATGTTAACACTGTTATCTACAGATTGCTAATGCATAATGGATGTTGTGTCTATATGCCAAACTGTGCCTAGTTGGAGACCAAGGTCTATATCAGTCTGGATCCAAGCCATCTGGTGAGACAGAGTTTATAGACTGCCCAGTCTTACAGCTCTTTCCACCTCCAGTGACACAGGTACTCCCTATTAATGTGCGCTTAGATAAGTAATAGCCACCACCATCTGTTTTTTCTTGACCTTTAACAAATATATTAATAAACTTAACAATGCGATTAATGAGACAATAACAGATTTTTCTCATTTTTAAATTGCAATTTTTGTAAGTCTTTACTAAACCAACCTAAAGAAATAAAATAAATAAATACAAGTTTTAATTTAACTGATCATTAACAGATCCATATACCCCGTTCTGTCAAGAAATTCCAATTGTCTAAACTAATGAGAAAACAATTAAAGGAAAAAATGTCATCTATGTTCTTAACACAATATATTATATTCTCACAATGAAACAAGACCTTCCTCTTCAAATATATCTGATAATTTATTAGGAAAAACATTTCTCTTTGTAAAACGGTGAAGACTAGTCTGAAAACAATAAATGCTGGAGTTCACAGCAGGTCAGACAGCAGCAATAGAGAGAGAGCAAGCTAAAGTTTTGAGTCTAGATGATTGTTCATCAAAGCTGAACTGCGAAGGGGTCAACATTTATGCTATAATTGGGGATGGAGATGGTGGGTGTAGAGTGCTGGGGGAGAAAGGATGTTGATAGTTCAGATTAAATAATCAGAATGAGAGAGTGACAGAACAATGGTGTGTCTAACTGTCAGACTTGAAAGAACAGACAGTCCCACTGGGCTGGATGAGAGGGGAGAGAGGACATGGTGACAGAGAATGTAACTAGCAAAACTAAAAGAAAGGGAAGGAATAATGTTAATTCACAATCTGAAGATGTTGAACTCAATATTAAGTCCATAAGATTGTTAAGTGCCGAGTCCGAAGATGAAATGTTGTCCCTCCAGTTTGCACTGTGATTCATAGAGTCATAGAGATGTACAGCATGGAAACAGACCCTTCCGTCCAACTTGTCCATGCCGACCAGATATCCCAACCCAATCTAGTCCCATCTCCCAGCACCCGGCCCATATTCCTCCAAACCCTTCCTATTCATATACCCATCAAGATGCCTTTTGAATGTTGCAATTGTACCAGCCTCCACCACTTCCTCTGGCAGCTCATTCCATACACGCACCACCCTCTCCGCGAAAAAGTTGCCCCTTAGGTCTCTTTTATATCTTTCCCCACTCACGCTAAACCTATGCCCTCTAGTTCTGGACTCCCCCACTCCAGGGAAAAGATCTTGTCGATTTACCCTATCCATGCCCCTCATGATTTTATAAACCTCTATAAGGTTACCCCTCAGCCTCCGATACTCCAGGGAAAACAGCCCCAGCCTGTTCAACCTCTCCCTATAGCTCAAATCTTCCAACCATGGCAACGTTCTTGTAAATCTTTTCTGAACCCTTTCAACTTTTGCAACATTTTTCCGATTGGAAGGAGACCAGAATTGCACGCAATATTCTGACGGTGGCCTACCCAATGTCATGTACAACCACAGCATGACCTTCCAATTCCTGTATTTGGTACTCTAACCAATAAAGGAAAGCACATCAAACACCTTCTTCACTCTCCTATCTACCTGCGACTCCACTTTCAAGGAGCTATGAACCTGCACTCCAAGGTCTCTTTGTTCAGCAACACTCCCTAGGACCTAACCATTAAGTGTATAAATCCTGCTAAGATTTGCTTTCCCAAAATGCAGTACCTCACATTGATCTGAATTAAACTCCATCTGCCACTTCTCAACCCATTGGTCCATCTGATCAATATCCTGTTGTAACCTGAGGTAACCTTTTTTGTTGTTCACTACACCTCCAATTTTGGTATCATCTGCACTTACTAACTGTACCTCTTATGCTCACATCCAAATCATTTATATAGATGACAAAAAGTAATGGACTCAGCACCGATCCTTGTGGCACTCCACTGGTCACAGGCCTCCAGTCTGAAAAACAACCCTCCACCACTACCCGCTATCTTCTATTTTCGAGCTAGTTCTGTATCCAAATGGCTAGTTCTCCCTGTATTCCATGAGATCTAACCTTGCTAATCCAGTCTCCCATGGGGAACCTTGTCAAACGCCTTACTGAAGTCCATATAGATCATGTTCACTGCCCTGCCTTCAGCAGTCATTTTTGTTACTTGAGGCATGCCAAGGACAGACATGTTGGCATGTGAGCAGAATGCCGTGTTAAAATGACTGGCTACGGGAATGTCAGGATCATGCTTGTGCGTGGACCAAAGGTGCTCTGCAAAGCGGTCACCCAATCTATGTTTGGTTTTTCCAATGTAGAGTAGTCCATACTGGGATCAGCGAATACAATACGCAAGATTGGAGGAGGTAGAGGTGAAATGCTGCTTCACCTGGAAAGACTGTTTAGGTACTTGAATGGTGAGCAGGGAGGAGGTGTACCTTCTGCAGTTACATGGGAAGGTGCCGTGGGAAGGGGTGTGCGGTGTTAGTGGCCGATGAATGGACTAGAGTGTCCTTGAGGGAATGATCCCAGCAAAATACAGACAGAGACTGAGGGGAGGATATGTTTAGTGGCGGCGTTCTGCTAGAGTTGTCCAAAATGGCAGAGGATGATCCTTCGAATTTAGAGACTGGTGGGATGAAAAATGATGACAAGGGGGACTCAAAAACGCTGTGGTGAGTGATGAGAAGGGGCAAGGACGGAAGCATGGGTGATGGGTCGGATGCGGTTGAGGCCCCTGTCAACCACAGTGGGTGGGAAACTACGGTTGTGGAAGAAGCAAGCGATGTCAGCAGCGCTGTTTTGGAAGGTAGTATAATCTGAACAGATGCGACATAGGCGAAGGATCTGGGAGAATGAGATGGAGTCCTTGCAGGTCGCAGGGTGTGATGAGCTGTAGTGAATGTAACTAATAGTTGGCTTTGGCAGTTACAGACGTGAGGAGTGTTGTAGCGCCTGCTGGAGGGGACACAGATAACAACTGTTGGCTTTGTAGTGGATGGCAGTGGGTAGTTTATTCCCTGAAATAGAGACAGAGAGGGCAAGGAAAGGAAGGGAAGTGTCGGAAATGGACGATGTGAAAGTTATAGAGGGGTGGAAGTTGGAAGCAAAACGAACAAACTTTTCAAGGTCCTGGCGGGAGAATGAAGCAGCAATGAAACAGTTGTTGATGTATCAATAAAATAGTTGTAGGAGGAGGCTTGTGTAAAACTGGGACAGGATTGATCCACATACCCCTTAAAGAGGCAGGCATAACTGGGAATCGTGTGGGTATTCATAGCTCCTTTGACTTGGCAGAAGTGAGATGAATTAAAGGAGAAATTGTTCAATGAGAGAATAAGGTCAGCCAGGCAGAGGAGAAAGGTGGTGGATGGAGAATGTTCAAGCCTCTGGTCAAGGAAGAAACCAAGAGCTCACACTCTGTCCTGGTGGGGATTGAACATATAGAGGGATTGGACCTCCATGGTGAACAGAAGGCAGTTAGGGCCAGGGAATTGGAAATTGTTAATATTGTTGAGGGCGTCAGAGGATTCGCAGATGCAGGGTCTGGACAAGTGGAGAGAGGTTGGAGTCAAGATAGGAGGAAATACGCTCAGTTGGGGTAGGACCAGGTTGATACAATGGGCCTTACCGGGACAGTTTGCTTTGCGGATTTTAGAAAGTATGTCAATGTGGGCTGTCTGGGGTTGGGAGACTCTGAGGTCGGAGGCAGTGAGGGGGAAGATTGCCGGAGGTAATGAGGCTGGTGACAGTCTTGCACCTTCCACACTTCATGTCAGCTGTGATGAAGAGTCATCTAGACTTGAAATGTTAGCTTGCTGTTTCTCCATGGATGCTGCCTGACCAGCTGTGATCTCAGCATTTGTTGTTTTCAGGACAAATTCCAGCATCTGCTGTAATTCGCTCCTACGTTGTATTTAATTGACTGCCACATCTCTTTGAGGACTGCCTACCCTGAAGAAGTTTTGCTCTTCCCTCTGACAGGAATTCCAGTTGTCTCCCCAGCACTCTATATTCCCTCCAAAGTATGCTGCCTGACCCTCTGAGATCTCTAGCAATTGTTGTTTTCAGTACAGATTCCAACATCTGCAGTAATTTGCTCCTGCAGTGAAAATTGTAGACAAAGCTTTTTACTGCGCCTGGGTACGCGTGACAATAAGTTATATTCAAATTCAAATCGGTCAGTTGTTTCAACCTCTCTTATTTTCGAAATCCTCTCTTTCCAACATTATCTTCATGCTACCAAGGTCAATTCTCAAAGGTTTCTCTGCAGCATTTTTTATAAAATGGACACTGTTCCCAAGAGACCAATTGTTCACATAACATTCTTTGCTTTTTTTCTCAGATGGCCTCCTTATATAAGATTTCCTTCAGATTTTAAACTTTTGTATTCCCACACCGATTGATTCTACTAGTACCAAGCAGTTAATGTGCTTTTGACTACCCATTGTACTGTACTTGGCTTTCCAGGCCAATTGAGAACATTCATTATTCAAGAGTATGAAAAACCCTGCCAAACTAGAATGTCAATCTGGAAGTTTGGCATATGAATCATCACTAGAAATTAATAAATTCATGTGTGGATAACACAAGGCTAGAAGCTCAAGTGCACATTTGCCTGAATTGAATTTTTTGAATAGTTTATTTGTTCTCAGAACCTCCGCAACCAGAGAATGTTTCAACCTGATCCTCAGTTCCAGCATGTCATAACTGGCATTGGCTTAGTCCATCTGCACAACCAGTTCAACTGACCAATCAAACACCTTAACTTATTTGTTTCTACCTTGGGTAGAGGATCTCTATGATCTGCCTGTATTTATTTGGCTACAATTGATCTGTTCATCACAAAGTCATTTGTGATTTCTGCTTGATGTTTAAAGCTGTAGTTGCAGGCTCTTGAAGCTTGACTACCAATCTTAAACTCCTTTTTTTTTAACCTTTCACGCATTACTTGAGTCCTGCAGAACTTTCCAACATAAATCATCAATATGCATCATAAAAATGTCTGCTGTATTCTCTTCTTAATGCTATTAAAACATCACTGGATTTACTTACAGCTAATTGCAACATACTTTCAGCAAGACCAACTAAACAGAGAAATATCATACCCTTGCTTCATCATTCAACCCTGAAACAGATTTATTTAATTTCCATAGCTTTCTTTCAGTTATATTTCATATTTAACTCACTGCCACTTCTTGGCATGCCCATCTTGAAGAAGTTCTGATCCTCTCTCCGGCAAGATCTTCATTCCAATCCTTTTTCTTGTCCACCATCATTAATTTCACTGTCTCAATGTTGTGTATTTACCATCTCCGAAGCTGAACGTCCTGTACTCAGCAAAGGTCTCAGTTTTACCCCTCTACATCCCCACCTTCATGAATTTCGGGCACAACATGATGTTGAACTCTTCTTCTGTGACTTTTGCCTCTGTGCCTACTTCTTTGGACAAGAGTCCTCTCCCCTTCCCACAGATCCCTTAGCCCATCTCCAAAACTGTCCCTCCACCTGGACCCCTCCGTCTGACTTTTTAACCTGCATTTGACCTGTTCATTGAGAACTGTCAATGTGACATTGGTTGCCTCAATTTCTTAGATCACACCCCCACCCCCATTCCAGCCTATCTACCCATGAACTGACTGCACTCAGATCCAACCTTGACTTTGTAATTAACCTGCTGATAAGGGTGGTGTTGTTGTCTGGCAAACTGACCTTTACATTGCAGGGCTGAATGTCAGCTCTCCGATACCTCCTCCCATCTCCCCAGGGACTGTGACCCTACTATGGAACATCAGGCCATTGTGTCTACTATGGTCACTAAAACCATCTCACCTGGTGTTGTTTCCCAATCCCACACAGCTTGCTTCTGTGTCCTTCCAAAAATCCACAAACAGGACTGACCGGGCAGACGCATTGTTTCTGCCTCTTCTCTCTGTTTGAGCCCTATCTCCACCTATTGTTCACCTCTTATCCCCTCCCCCCATCCTCTGCATTAAAAAAACATTTTCCTAGCTAGTATCAGTTCTGAGAAAGGGTCACTCGATCCAAAACGCTAATTCTGATTTCTCTCCACAGATGCTGCCAGACCTACTGAGTTGTTCCAGCAATTTCTGTTTTAGTTTCTGCTTCATAGAACATAAAACATTTCAGGGACACCATCACACAAACTGGCTAAAGAACTACAACAGAAACTGAAACACCTGATCAGTGGAGTCAACACAGGAATTCTTGGACATCATCAGAAATATACATATAGACAAGGAAGAAACTATGGTCACATTCGATGTAATGGCACTGTTCACCTCTATCGACAAAACCCTAGCCAGAGAAACAATAGCCAACCTGCTGGACATACAGAACAGACAACAAGACGGGGAACCTATCAACAAAGACTGCATACTCAAACTACTGGACCTATGCCTCACAACACATTTCACATCCAACAACCAAATATATGAACAAACCAACGGCACACTCATGGGCTCACCCATCTCTGGACTCATAGCAGAAGCTGTAATGCAAAGATTAGAACAAACAGTCTTACCGCAAATTCAACCCAAACTCTGGGTCAGATATGTAGATGACACCTTTGTAATCATTAAAAACTCAGAAATAGAAAACACACACCGGTTCATCAACGCCACACTACCAGGAATCAGATTCACTAGAGAGGAAGAAAAGGACAACCAACTCCCATTCCTAGATGTGATGGTACAGAGAACACCGAACAGAGATTTCACCACAAAGGTATACAGGAAAGCCACACACACAGACCAAGTCCTGAACTATGAAAGCAACCATCCCAACACACACAAAAGAAGTTGCATCAAGACACTGTTCAAAAGGGCCACAACACACTGCAGTACACCAGAACTGCAAAAAGAGGAAGAACTCTACAATGTATTTGCCAAAAACAGACACCCCCGCAATTTCATCAACAGATGCCTAAGGGAAAGACAACAGAATGAAGACACGCCACAACCCAAAGGACTAGCCACGTTACCATACATCAAGAACATTTCTGAACTGAAAGTCAGACTACTGCGACCACTAGGACTCATAACAGCGCACAAACCAACAGCCACTCTTAGACAACAACTCACCAGGACAAAGGACCCGATACCCAGCATGAGCAAAACCAACGTAGTGTACAAAATCCCATGCAAGGACTGTACAAAACACTACATAGGACAAACAGGAAGACAGCTAACGATCCGTATCCATGAACACCAACTAGCCACGAAACGAGACGACCAGCTATCCTTAGTAGCCACACACGCAGATGACAAGCAACATGAGTTTGACTTTGACAACACTACTATTGTAGGACAAGCCAAACAGAGAACAGCCAGGGAATTCCTAGAGGCATGGCACTCATCTACAGATTCTATCAACAAACACATCGACCTGGACCCAATATACCGGCCACTGCAGCGGACAGCTGGAACTAACAACCGGAAGCGGCAGAGACAAACCACTATAAATGCAGGAGGAAACATCACAGAAGGCTTCACAGGAGGCTCTCAAGCACTGAGGATGTCACCTAGACAGGGGACGAAACGTCTGCAACACAAATTCCCAGCTTGGCGAACAGAACCACAACAATGAGCACCTGAGCTACAAATCTTCTCATAAACTTTGAACATTACAGCGCAGTACAGGCCCTCGATGTTGCGCCGACCTGTCATACCAATCTGAAGCCCATCTAACCTACACTATTCCATGTACATCCATATGTTTGTCCAACGACAACTTAAATGCACTTCCTTACAATATCACCAACAGGCAGTGAGGTGATTTCCTTTGAAATTGCTCCCCCCTGCAAAAGTGCATCAATTGACTTACTTTCTCAGGAACATGTTGCTAAAACTGCTAAGATCATTTTGAAGATCACTTTCCTGCCGTAGGTGAACCACTTACTAACACTAAGATCTTTATTATTGAGCTTTGTTCCTGAGCCATTAGTTTTGCTTTAGTCCCCTGCATCCCATCAACGAGCATATTTTCTTTGTAAATCTAACATGTGCAAAAAGAAACATAGAAACTCAGAGTTGGTGTATGTCATTCGGCCCTTGGAGCCTTCTCCACCATTCAGTAAGATCATGGGGTTGATCCACATTCCTGCTTTCTCTCCATGATCTAAAAATAAGGCTGGCTGTTCCCCGTCTGGTAGACTGTGGATATGCCAAATTCTTTCCAGCTCTTCAAACTTCTTTGTTTGACATTCTTATCAACTTATCTTCTCATTTGTTTGCAGCCATAAAGTTTTCTCAATCTTTAGACCCATTAGTATCTCTAATGCCTTTCTTCTATTGATAGTTATTATGTTTAATTATTCTGTACGTATCTCAGCATGATGATAGTGAAGCAAGGATCCTGAGCTGGGGTTTGTCCACTCCAAATGCTTTTATTTGTCTCTCTTCTTTTTTATCTCCTTTACTTACCTCTTGACCCAAGCTTGGATTACATTAGGGGTAGTGAGGAATTCCAGTGTGGACCTGGTGGTGTGTGGGCGCAGCAGGAGCCTTGTGGCGGTGGTGTGTGGGCACAGCAGGGTCCCCACAGCGGTGGTGTATGGGCCCAGCAGGGGCCCCGCGGCGGTGGCTGGTAGGCCCCATGGCAGTGGCAGGTGGGCCCAGTGCGGGCCTGTGGGGGCTGCAGGTGGGTTCAGCTTGGGCCTCTTGATGGTGAATAAGCCCTGATTTACTTTTCGGGGTGACATATGACCTGGCGTCAGAATAGGCGACTTTATTGTCAGTTGCATCTGCTGCTGACAATGGCGGAAGATCACCATGGCCACTTTGAGGCAGACCCAATGGTGAATGATGCAACTGTGGCTTTGGTGGGTCTGGCGCAGGTGTTGGCGAGTCAGTGACTGAGGAGAATCAGCCCAGTGGCAATAGGCGGTACCTTCAACATTGGTTGGTTCCAGTGTAGATGGTGACGAGGGAGTGGGATGAGACGAGGATGGCAGTGCAGGCGTCATTGATGATGATCTGGCTCAGGACTGATGTTCTCTCTCGAAGTTTTATATTTCCATTTTTTTCTGATTCTTAAACTATCCAAAATGGCACCAAATTGTGGCAACAGTGGAAATGCTTTTCAATATAATTTATTGTTTTTCTCACTGTAAAATATGCAAGAATAAAATCATTCATTCACTCTTTAATGTTTCCTGCCTCACTTAGCCCCTTAGTTACTTATTAGTTTGGCAGTGCTTTTGATATCTGCTACCATGAAGACTAATGCAAAGTTTTTATTCAATTCCTTTGCCATTTTCTGGTTCCCAATTATTATATCCCCAGCCTCGTTCTATAAAGGATCTATATTCACTAATGCATCTCTCTTACTTTTTATGCACTTAAATTGACTTTTTAAAAGATGCATTCATTCGTGGGCCGAGGGCATCGCTAACAAGACCAACAAGCCCATTCCTAATTATCCAGAGGGCAATCACATAGCTGTGGGTCTGGAGTCACATGTAGGCAAGACCAGATAACGATAGCAGAACATCAGTAAACCAGATGGTTTTCTCCCCCCAGCAATTGACAATGAATTCATAGCCACCATTAGATTCTTAATTTCATTGTATTCAAGTTCCACCACCTGTCATGTTGGGATTTGACCCCTGGTCATTATCTGTGTCTCTGGATTAGCCGTCCAGTGTTCATTCCACTAGGCCGTCACTTACCCACACCTCCCCTTGCTGTCTGTTTTTATATTACGTCCTAGTTTTAACTCAATTTAGTTAAGCAAGGGGTGTAATGTGTTCAGGGGCTGACTGACTCTGGCAGAATCGAAACTATGCATCACAGTGACAGTGGTAGCACTGTTGATGACACTTTCCATCACTTTGCTGATGATTGAGAGTGGACTGATGGGTGGTAATTGTCCAATTTAGATACATCCTGTTTTTTTGTGGAAAGGAATTACCTGGATAATTAAGTGGATTGTTGGATTGAAGCCAGCGTTGCAACCGTACTGTAACTGCTTGGCTAGTGCAGCTATTTCTGGGGCATAGGTCTTCAGTGCTATTGCCATAATATCATCAGGTGTTGGCTTAAGTGAGCTGGTTTACAGGTTTAACAGAAAAGGTGGTTGAGGAACACCTGGCAGAAATTTAAGAAAGTAGTTCACAACTGACAGCAAAGCTATATTCCAGTGACGAGGACGGACTCTGGGAAGGGGTTGAACTGACCTGGTTAACCAAGGAAGTTAGGCATGGTATCAAATTCAAAGAAAAAAAATGCACAATCTGGCAAAAATTAATGGTAAACCAGAGAATTGGGCAAGCTTTAAAAGCCACCAAATGAAGACAACAAAAAATACAGGGAGAAAATAAACTGGGCAAGTTTAGTAATAGCAGAGTATTTAGAAATACACATTGAAATCAACTGAGACAACAAAGCTTCATGAAGGGGAAATCATGCCTGATAAATTTATTAGAGTTCTCTGAAGTAACAAGCAGGATAGATCAAGGGGAACCAGCAGATACAATTCATTTTGATCACCAATTAGGTTTTGTTATGTTTCATTAGGTCCTGCATATAGCCTACTTAAGATAAGAGTCATGGTGTAGGGAGTATATATTAGCAGGGAGAGAGAATTGGTTGACTAATAGAAAATTGAAAGTTTAGATAAAGAGGTCATTTTCAGGATGGCAACCTATAATTAGTGGAATGCTGCAATGGTCAGGGCAGGAGCCACTTTTATTTACAGCATATTAATACATTGGATGAGGAAAGATAATGTACTATTGCCAAGTTTGCAGAAGTGAGTGGGTAAAACCTTAGCAGATTAAAAAAATTGTTCATGGGATATGGGTGTCACTGGCTAGGCCAGCATTTATTGCCTATCTCTAATTACCCAGAGGACAGCTCAGAGTAAGTCACATCGCTGTGGGGCTGGAATTGCATGTATGCCAGATCAGGTGAAGAAAGCTATTTCCTTTCCTAAAGAACTTGAATGGACTAGGTGAGTTTTTACGACAATCAACACTGGTGCGAGGTCATCATTAATGAGGTGACTTTCTAATTCCCAATGTTTATTAAATCCAAATTTCACCATCTGTTCGTGGGATTTCTGAATCATTAGTTTCTGGATCATTAGTCCAATGACGACATCATTCTTCCTCAAATGGACTATGTTGTGAGAAAATGTGAGGTTATACAATTTGGCAGGAAGAATAGAAGGGCTGAATATTATTTAAATGGGGAAAGACTGCAAAAACTTGCGGGACAGAGGTGTGTTTGGGAGTTCTTGTGCATGAATTATAAAAAAGCTACTGTCAAAAGTTTAGTGGGTAGTTGGAAGGCAAATGAACTGTTTGTTGGCCATTATTTTGATGGACTGGCGTACAAAGATAGGAGGTCTTGCAAAAATATACAAGGCAGTAGTCAGAGCGCAGCTGGAATACTGTGAATAGCGTTTGTCCCCATATTTAAGCAAAGATACTGAAATTTGAGGCAGTCCGGAAAAGACTCACTAGATTCATCCTTGGTATGGAGGGATTTTCTTACGAAGGAGAGGCTGAGTAAGTTGTACTTATACTGAATGGAGTTTTGAGGAATGAAAGGGGACTGTATTGAAACACACAGATTCTTCAAGGGTTGACAGAGTCAGCCTGTAGAATTCTTTACTGCAGAACGCTGTCAAGGTTTGGATGTTAAGTATATTCAAAGTTAAAAATCACACAATACCAGGTTATAGTCCAAGACGTTTATTTGGAAACACACGCTTTCGGAGCGCCGCTCCTTCATCAGGACCACCAGGCTTTTAATCTGTAAATGAGTCAAGAGCTATGTGGAGAAGTAGAGTTAAAGATTATCAGAATAGCCATGATCTCAAAGAACTTGTTGAGCTGGATGGCTTACGTCTGCTGCTGCATCTTCATGTTTTATGGCCCTTAGCCTTTGCAGCATCCAGTGTCTTCAGCCATTTTTTTTATCATATGGAGTAAATTGGATTAGTTAAAGATCCAAAATCTGTGATTTTGGGGACTTCTGGAAGTAGTTGAGATGAATCATCCATTTGGCACTTGCAGCAGAAGAACATATAAATCAGGTTTCTGATTTTCCACATCTTTATTCTCAATCTAAGGAGCTTAACTCCTGTCCCTAATCTTGCATATTTCGCCAATGTTTGTACTTACCGGGGGCTTTTCCTGTCCTTCCTGCAATAGTGGCTTTCCTTTGTACCCTGCCCATTTAGAATATATGTTATTTTGAGGCCGAGTTTTGATTGTTGTCCCTGGAGAAAATGGCAGCATCCTGTGTCTTTGTGTCTAATCACGCCAACTAATCTCAAGGAATATACCTTAACAACTTGGTTGTCATTCTGCAAAATTGTTATTTTTACATCACTACCTCTAACCTTAGCTGGATGTTTCCATTCTTTTTGCTTTTCCTTTTCATAATATAGAGCTGAAAATGTGTTGCTGGAAAAGCGCAGCAGGTCAGGCAGCATCCAAGGAGCAGGAGAATCGACGTTTTGGGCATAAGCCCTTCTTCAGCCCTTCTTCTTCATTCCTGAAGAAGGGCTTATGCCCGAAACGTCGATTCTCCTGCTCCTTGGATGCTGCCTGTCCTGCTGCGCTTTTCCAGCAACACATTTTCAGCTCTGATCTCCAGCATCTGCAGTCCTCACTTTCTCCTTTTCATAGTATACCATGTCCCTGGAATAAAGTTCATTTCTGATGGTCCTTTATGATTCCTTAAGTGTTGCCAAATTGTCTCTGAAACCTCCCCCCCAATGAATGGTCTACTGCCGCCGGCCTCCCCCCCAAAATGGACCATTCATGTGCTCAGAAAAAGTGTGGAACTAATTATAATCTTTTCTCAAGCAGATGGTTGTTCATTACCGAAGGAGTTTTTGGATTCCTCTCAAAAACAAATTGACATGGACTTTATTTAATCCGACCATGTTCAGTGAGTTCTTTGCATTGATTTCCCCATTGCCAGGGCAGATATTAATTTCCAACTTAGCTAGTCGACAGGATTTTATGAAGCACCTCATTTATTACAATGTGATATATTCCACACAAACCATAACGAAAGGGACTGTCCATTGCTATGTTCATTACCAGAGTATTCATCTTTTTATACATATACCCAATGGCAAATTTCCGAACTCATTATCAGGAGTTTAGCCAGTGTCCCCAGTCTGGTCCCTGTCCATTGTTTCACCACCCTGTCCATTCTTTTCACTGTTACCTAATGTAGTTGTCATGTCTATGAAGTGCAAGATGAAGTATTTTTCTCTTACTCCATTCATTCATAACTGTTTCTACAACTTTGTTAAGACTCTTGCTGACTATAGGCTGTGATGGCATCCTCCTGTATTTCTTGCTTATCTCATCATTGTTCCATCTATAAATTTAGTATCCTCATCATGGCTTAGTCTTGTATCCTTTAATATGACTTTAACATGTGAGACGATGGCTGGGCAAACTGCCAGTGTAGTTGAGATAATTAGCCTCTTTTTCCGTATATCTGCTATCACCTGATGCTATAATCCGCTTAATATTTTGATTTGTGAAGTTAGGTCTTGTTAAGAGAATATAGTAAGTCCAGATTGTATGAACAACAAAATCATTATCTTGTTGTGTTCTATGTCTATTTTTATTTGATCCTTTTTTTTATAGATGGACTGCACAATTAGCGGTCATATTCCAAGAATCTTTAGACTTTGGAGGAATTCCTACAGATTGGAGGGTAGCTAGTGTAACCAAAGTATTTAAAATGGAGGTAATTTCTCAACCAGTGAGTCTGATATCGGTAGTGGGTAAGGTGATAGAGTCCATTGTCAAAGATTTTATAGCAGAGCACTTAGAAAACACTGGTAGAATCAGACATAGTCAGAATGGACTTACATAGGGAAGTCATGCTTGACGAATCTACTAGAGTTCTTTGAGGTCATAATTTGTAGAGTTGGTCAGGGGAAGCCAGTAGATGTGGTTTATTTGGACTTTCAGAAGGCGTTTGACAAAGTCCTGTATTAAAGTTCCCGCCTCAGGCGACTCTCTGTGGAGTTTGCACGTTCTCCCCATGTGTGCGTGGGTTTCCTCCGGGTGTTCCGGTTTCCTCCCACAATCCAAAAATGTGCAGGTTAGGTGAATTGACCATGCTAAATTGCCCGTAGTGTTAGGTGAAGGGGTAAATGTAGGGGAATGGGTCTGGGTGGGTTGCTCTTCGGCGGGTTGGTGTGGACTTGTTGGGCTGAAGGGCCTGTTTCCACACTGTAAGTAATCTAATCTAATCTAATCTAATGGTTAAGTTACATTAAAGCATGTGGAATTAAAGATAGTATATGAGATGGATAAAAATTTGGTTAGCTGGCAAGAAACAAAGAGTAGGAATAACTGGGCCTTTTTCTGAATGGCAGGCAATGACTGGTGGGGTACCGCAGGGACCAACACTAGGACCTCAGCTGTTCACAATTTATGTTAACTATTTTCTAATCAACCTGTTCAGAGATGTTATTACCCACCTCTGGAACAGGTGGGACTTGATTTAGATGAGGGAATTAAATCTAATATCTCAAAATTGGTAAATGACACAAAGCTGGGAAGGAGGACAAGCTGTGAGGAGGATGCACTTGTGCTGCAGTGTGATTTGGACAGTCTGAGTGACCAATCTTAAAATGCATGGCAGGTGTATTATAATCCAGATAAATGTGATGTTGTCCATTTTGATAGCAAAAATAGAAAGGCAAATTATTATTTGTATGGCAATAAATTGAGAGAAGGGAATTTTGATCGATATCTGGGTGTCCACGTGCGTTAGTTACCGAAAGTAAGGGTGTAGGTACAACAGGCAGTAAAGAAGCCAAATTGTATGTTGGCCTGCCTGCATAGTGAGAGGTTTGAGTACAGGAACAAGAGTGTCTTGCTGCAATTGTATAGAGCATTGCTGAGGTCACAGATGGAAGATTATGTGCAGTTTTGGTCTCCTTATCTGACGAAGGATGTTTTTGCTAAAGAGGGAGTACAGCAAAGGTTTACCAAAATGATTCCTGGGATGGCAGGACTGGCATATGAGGAGACATTGAAATGATTAGGATTGTAATACCTTGAGTTTAGAAGAATAGGGGGAACTCATTACAATCTATAAAATTCCAATAGCATTAGACAGATTAGATTTAGGGAGGGTGTTTCTAATGGTGGGGGAGTCTAGAACCAGGCATTGGAGGTTAAGACAAGGAGTAAATCTTTTAGGATTGAGATGAAGAGAAATTTCTTCACCCAGAGAGTGCTAAAGCTATGGAATTCACTATCACAGAAAATGATTGAGGCCAATACATTGTGTTTTCAAGGAGGAGGTAGATACCAGAATCAAGGGGTACGGGTGAGGATCGGATTAGGGTATTGAGTTCAATAATCAGTCATAATCATATTGAATGGTGGAGAAGACTCAAAGCATCAAATGACTTACTCCCACTCGTATCTTTTATGTTTCTATGTAATAGTAGAGTATTTATCAGAATAAATTTAATTTCAAGAGGAAGTGGTTTATCACAACTATGTTACAAGGAACTATTGTTCTTTTTGGTGATTTCAACTTGTTGTCATCCCAAACCTGAATCTAGAAAACCTCGTAAGTTCCTTAACCTTATTCCAGTCCTTATTATTTATGGGATGTAAACAGTATTTTAACTAATTCACTTCATACCACACATTGTGGACTAGGTTAGAGTAATAATCTCTAGATTACTACCTGACCTGTGAGCTCAGCAGAAGTTAAAGTTTCTAGAACAAGTAATAGGGCAGAGAATATGGAAAGTCTCAGTAATCTAAATTCAGGCACAACAGATAAGGGGACAGTTATGAGGAGGGAGCAGTCAACATAGGACTGAGGGTGTTGTATTTAAATATATAAAGTATACAAAACAAAATAAATGAGCTTGTAACACAGATTGAAATTGGAAGGTATGATTTTGTGGGTATCACAGACACATGGGTGCAAGAAGATCAGAGCTGTGAACTAAATATCCAAGGATACAGGAAAGATAGGCAGATGGACAGAGATGGCAAGGGTTGTCTGGTTCATAAGAAATGAAATTAAATCAAGAGCAAGAAGTAATATAGAGTCTGAGGTGTGCAATCTGTATTGGTAGAGTCGAGGAAGTACAAAGAGAAAAAGACCCTGATGGGAGTTATGTACAGGCCTTCGAGCAGTAGTCAAGATATGGAGAAGAAAATAAATCAGGAGATAAAAAAGGCACTATCACACTCATCGGACACTTCAATATGCAGGTGGACTGGGTAGTGTATCTCATGAAAAAGAGTTCACTGAATATCTGTGAGATCGATTTTGGAACAGCTTGTGGTAGAGCCCACTGGGGAACAGGTAATTCTGGACTTAGTGATGTGTAATGAGGTAGATTTGATTAGGGAGCTGAAGTGAAGTAATGAACCTCTGGGGGCAGTGATCAGAAAATGAGAGAATTCAGTTTGAGAGGGAGAATATTTGACTCAGATGGAATGGTATTACAATTGAATAAAGGTAACTACAAAGACATGAGGGAAGAACTGGCCAGAGTTGAGTTAAAGGGAGCAGCATTAGGAGGAGTTTCTGGGGGTGATTTGGGAGGCACAGCAGACATTCAACCCAAGGAAAAAGAAACGTATTCAGAGGAGGATGAGACAATCATGACTAACAGGGGAAGTCATGGACAGCGTAAAAGCGAAAATCAAGTGTACGATGTGGTGAAGACTTGTGGGAATCCAGACTCAGAGTCATAGAGATGTACAGCATGTAAACAGACCCTTTGGTCCAACCTGTCTATGCTGACCAGATGTCCCAACCCAATCTACCACCTGCCAGCACCTGGCCCATATCCCTCCAAACCCTTCCTATTCATATACCCATCCAAATGTCTCTTAAATGTTGCAATTGTACCAACCTCCACCATATCCTCTGGCAGCTCATTCCATACACGTACCACCCTCTGCGTGAAACAGTTGCCCCTTAGGTTTCTTTTATATCTTTCCCCTCTCACCCTAAACCTATGCCCTCTAGTTCTGGACTCTCCAACCAGAGGGAAAAGATCTTGTGTATTTATCCTATCCATGCCCCTCATAATTTTGTAAACCTCTATAAAGTCACCCCTCTGCCTCCGACACTCCAAGGAAAACAGCCCAGCCCTATAACCCAACCCTGACAACATCCTTGTAAATCTTTTCTGAACCCTTTCAAGTTTCACAACATCTTTCCGATAGGAAGGAGACCAGAATTGCACGCAACATTCCAACAGTGGTCTAGCCAATGTCCTGTACAGCCACAACATGACTTCCCAACTCCTGTACACAATACTCTGACCAGTAAAGGAAAGCACACCAAACGCCTTCTTCCCTATCCTATCTACCTGCGACTCCACTTTCAAGGAGCTATGAACTTGCACTCCAAGGTCTCTTTGTTCAGCAACACTCTCTAGGACCTTATCATTAAGGTGTATAAGTCCTGCTAAGATTTGCTTTCCCAAAATGCAGCACCTCGCACTTATCTAAATTAAATTCCATCTGCCACTTTTCAGCCCATTTTAACTTTGACTTAATCAGAAAAGAGAGGTTGGCTGCAGCAGTAAAACTGTCAACTGCTTTTTCTGGCCAGTTTTCTTGGAGTATGATGATCACATCTTGATGTTACATTGCAGTAGAAGGCTGTATTTCCTTTCTCAGTGTTAAATTGATTGCCAGCCTTTAACAGTCTATATATTCTCTATTTGACCTGTTTACGAAGCTCTACATGAAATGTCTCTGTACTCTGCGTGGATAAACTGGAAAGCATGACTCCTTCATTCAGCGTACCTCTCAATCTCTCTCTATCCACACAAATGTGCACATCCATATGCTTGCACCCTTCCCTTTGGTTAAGTGCATTAGCTTTGTGCCATGTATGCCCCTACAACATAGCTCTATTGCACCTTTGACCTTGATGGTTTTCCAAAGTCATCCATATGCCTGTAATTTTGCTGAGACTCTGATATCTTCATTTGCACCAAGTATGTAGGGAATGGTTTTGGGAGAGAGCTAAACGAGTAAAATTTAACAGCTACGAAACTTTGATAGTTGTACCAACTTAGAGGGATCGGCTCAAACCCTTTAACGCAGACCTAATGACTGAATCCCCCAAGTTGAATAATATTTCTGCCCGCACAATTTTTGCACGGATGGTAAAAAATTTTGATTTAGTCAAAATGGGATTAGAGGCCTGAATCTGGATGTTCCATTCATGAACATGGCCCTTACCATTTTCTTTGGAGGGGAGCGGTTAGTTTGGAGTTGCACTTTGTACATCCATAGATCACAGAGGCAACCATGGTAAGGTGCAGGTGCCTTCAGATACATGGAATCTTTGTTAGTGGAATGTCCAACAGATGCGTTGTGCACTTTGGATCTCTTGTGAGAACATCTAAACTGAGCAGAGTTCTTTGGACAGGTTAGGTACCAGGACACCTTTGTGAGAGGTAAGGTGCCTTTGGAAGAGGTCAAGTATCCTTGGCAGTTGCGAAATTAGACATGAATTATGTATAAAAATGAGATAAATTCATCAGAATGGTCAAGGAAGATGTTAAATCATTGAATCCACTGCACTTTAAATGTTTGGGGGAAAACGGTCTGTGGCATTTGGGAAAAAATGTTTCTTGACTCTAGATGTAAGGTTGAGGAGTATCATTTTAGGATTAATGCTGCCTGTCTGCTTTCACAATAATTATTAATACAATGGTACATATCAGCTCACAATTTCACATATAGTTTCAAATAGTTATACTTTGAAGTGGCACTATACATACAAATGCTTAAAAGGGATTAAAGAGAGTGAACTTTTTTTAATTGGTAAGTTTTAAAATAATTAATTCATTATTGTCACTACTTTATTTAATCTTGGTATTAGTCCTGAGATCTCCATATAATGATTGCTTCAAAAGGAGATTACAGCAGTGCATTCAACAGAAGGACGTCGTTAAAGTAACCTTAAGATGTCTGACTCTAATATATGTGCTTCACAGAAGAGGTCACATGACTGTGGCAAACTACGAAGTTCATGTGTAGATGATTGCATTTCAATCTAAAAATGTGTATCTTATCTTGTACATTTTAACTTACACAAGTTACCAAATATAAACATGACTATTCTCATGTCGTACCAGTTCATTATTCCACTCAGTCTGTGCATACTGAAATAACTGCACAGCTGCCAGTATCTTGTCACCAAGTCACACTTTATTTACTTGTGTACAGTACACTAGATGTGGCCAGCCAGCTTGGAGCCAGTCTCCTGAATTGAGGAGATTCTAAATTCCATGTTTATGAGGCTTCCTAATTGGCAAACCTGATCAAGGATCATGTAGCCAAGGAGATCCACCTGATTCCAATCAATACACATATGTATTGCAGACATTGTCCTAAAATCATGCTGGTCTCTGAATGATATGCGGCTGTGTTGTAGTCCTTGACTGTTTAGCTGGATGTTATAGTTTCGCCAAGGAATGTCATTCATGTGTTACTTGTTGCAGTGCAGTTTTTGTTCCATTTCTGTTGTTGGATTACTGTGGACCTAAGGCTCTGATGGTTGATGTCTGATTTGTGCAGGTCTTGCATTCACCTCTTCCTGTTGAGGAACAGCTTCGCCAGTTGAGTGTATGTGCTTATGGTTGCGATGGTATATCTGGATGTTCACTTCCACCATGTATGATCAAGATGACAACTGCTTCACGCAGGTCCCAAATTGTCATCTGGGATGACTTTTGCTGAGTGTATTGAAGATTTGTGCCCTGCCTGGCTATTCAGTGTTCAACTCTGTCAATGGCTCAGCAGTCTTGACAAAATGAAATGTAGCTTTCTGCCATTTCACCCTGATTTTGTTACTCACACCTGTTTTATCAGCATTTTCATCCAATATCTCTCTAGTGGCCACCTGTACTTGCTTGTTGTTCTTCTTTTAAGCCAAACACTTGTGTGAAAAATGATTCAGTTGCCTGCAGTTAGAACACTGCTTTCCCCATGTTCGATATGCCGCCTCTTCCTTTGCATGATGTCCTCTGCCTGTGATTGGAGGATCTAGCAGAACAATGGAAAACCTGAAGTGATTTGACATGAATGTGCTGATGGTTAACAACCTCAGCACTTCTCCATATGTCAACTGCTGTTCTGAGTGTGAGTTTCTTTTCTCTTCGGAAATGTGCTGACACGGTGTGATCTCTTATGCCTAATACAATCTTGCTATTAATAAGATTATCATTTAATTGTGCAAATTCACAGGTTTCTGTATTGAATTATGTGCTGATCAATGGATATTAGCTTATTTTGATTCCTAATATTGAATACATGGGAGGTGATGGCCTAGTGGTATTATCACTAGACTATTAATTCAGAAACTCAACTAACGCTCTTGGGCCTCGAATACCGACATAGCAGATGGTGGAATTTGAATTTAATTTTAAAAATCAGTATCTAGTAATCTACTGATGACCATGAAACCATTGCTGATTTTGGGGAAAAATCCATTCTGGCTCACTAATTTCATTTAGGAAAAGAAATCTGCCATCCTCACTTGGTGTGGCCTACGTGTAACTCCCAACTTCCATGCCTCAACTACCCTCAGAAATGGCCTAGTAAGCCACTCAGTTCAAGGGCAGCTAAGGACAAGCAATAAATGCTGGCCATCCAGTCGCCCCCACAAGTAAATACCACAACATTCAATTGGGGTTCAAAATTTTTAAAATAACTGTCATGTGTTTTTTTCTCTGCTCTTCAAAGAGATTTAAGGTTGAATATATTTTAAGACAGTCTTTCCCAACAGGGATAAAAGTGCAACAATTTGTAACTATTCTGGTTTGCTCAATAAACCTGTTGCTACTTCATAATTCTGCCATTACATACAGAAGAAATTCTGGTTTTGCTTCATGTTCCCTGTCATTTAACAGGAGCTGGTAGGAGAAAAGCTTAATTTATTTTCTCTTATCCTGTGTTTTAATTGTTGGCTGCTTCATTGATCTTAGTTTTTCTTTTCACTTTTTTTTAGTGGCACCTCAGTTCTGAATGTACCTGGCCTCCCTGTCAGCAGCTGCACTCGTTATAGTCCCAAAGCTGTCACTTTGTTGTCAGTTCTTAAACCATTTTTTCAGGGTACAACACAGCAATTGTATTAAATGTTAGGACTTTATTGAAGTTAAGTTGTCTGTGTACTGTGTGTGTGCCTCATAGTAGCGGTCATATAACAGTGGTAGACTTAGAGGGACATTTGTACGTGATTGCATTTCATTGCAAATAGTAGATACTGGATGAGTTGGAATGGAGAGTATAAGGGTGTGCAGGGTCTGGGTTTCTATTGTTGACACTAAGCAGGCATAAGGGCTATTAAGGACCATGAAGGAGGGATATAGGTTGGCTTGATGTTTGGGATGGATGAGTGACTAGGTTGCCATCGGTTAAAATGGGGAACGTTGAGAGCCGTAGGGGGTTGGTTAGGGACATGAGGTGGCATGGGTTCTAATGGATGGATGGGACTGAGGGGGTGTGAGGGATAAGAGTTGAGGGCTATCTTCTGTTTTCTTACCTTGTTCCAGCTATCTTTTTAATTAACTAAATGGAGCAGCGAGGCAGGCCTCTGTCACAGCCATCCTCCATACTTCAGCCCCTATGTCTGCCTCCACACTCTCTCCAGGAGCAGCCTACATGACTGTCATTGCATCCCACATGGACATTTTCAGCACCGAGCTTTGGAAATTCTCCTGACTTTGCATTCATGAAGCAAAAGAGAAAATTCAAGCAGAACTTTCTGTTATGTATAGGTTTGAAATCTTTGCTGCAATAGAGAAAAGGGCAATTAATTATCAACTTGAAAGAAATACTTTCATATCAGTCCCATTGGGAGAAATACAGAAAGCAAATACCCTCTTTTGTTCGTTTGAAAAAGAAAATGAAATTGAGATAATTCAAAAGAAGGAGTACATTTTAGGTCAGTAAGCCTGCTGATTTTCACTTTCTCTTTGATTAGCACCATATATACACTTCCTTCTGAAAAGATGACCTTCAATGATTTACGAGCAACCTGCAGTTCCATGTATGAAAGAAAGAGTCCTTGATTTTGCTTAAACTTTTTTTCTCAACAGCAGAAGTACAGAGCTTTATATAATATCACGAACCATCTGAAGTAGTTTGTGCAATACAATCTCAAATAATAACTTGAACAATGATGATAGGAGGTATTGAGGCTTTCATAAAATGGTAGTTTAGTAAAATGGAGCAGTTTTGTAACTGCAGACCATTTGTGCGTTTACGTAATAGTTTATGGAACTTCACTGCTACCAGTGAACATGGGGACTAAAATGTTGAATACAGGTACACAATCCTTTATCCAAAATGCTCAGGACCAGCTGGTTTTTGGAATTCAGCATTTTTCAAATTTCAGAATAAGTGACAGTCTGATGGTGAAATTTTAAAAAAATGTATTGAATAACAGATTCACTGTGAGTACTACGGGCCCTGAGGCAGAATTGAGGCCTATCAGTGCTGGCCATGCCCACCCATGTCACATAGAACATAGAACATTACAGTGCAGTACAGGCCCTTCGGCCCTCGATGTTGCGCCGACCTGTAATACCAATCTGAAGTCCATCTAACCTACACTATTCCATGTACGTCCATATGCTTGTCCAATGACGACTTAAATGTACTTAAAGTTGGCGAATCTATTACCATTGCAGGCAAACCATTCCATACCCTTACTACTCTCTGAATAAAGAAACTACCTCTGACATCTGTCCTATATCTATCATCCCACAATTTAAAGCTATGCCTGCACCAGAGTTTTGTACAGCTGTAGCATAGCCTCATGGTTCCGGAACTCGTTCCCTCTATTAATAAAAGCTAAAACACTGTATGCCTTCTTAACAACCCTATCAACCTGGGTAAAAACAATGACTGCAGATGCTGGAAACCAGATTCTGGATTAGTGGTGCTGTAAGAGCACAGCAGTTCAGGCAGCATCCGAGGAGCAGTAAAATCGACGTTTTGGGCAAAAGCCCTTCATCAAGAATCCTGATGAAGGGCTTTTGCCCGAAATGTCAATTTTACTGCTCCTCGGATGCTGCCTGAACTGCTGTGCTCTTCCAGCACCATTAGTCCAGAATCTGTCAACCTGGGTGGCAACTTTCAAGGATCTGTGTACCTGGACACCGAGATCTCTCTGCTCATCTACACTACCAAGAATCTTACCATTAGCTCAGTACTTTGCATTCCGGTTACTCAGACCAAAGTGAATCACCTCACACTTGTCCGCATTAAACGCCATTTGCCACCTCTCAGCCCAGCTCTGCAGCTATTCTATGTCTCTCTGTAACCTATAACATCCTTCGTCACTATCCACAATTTCACCGACCTTAGTGTCGTCTGCAAATTTATTAACCCACCCTTTTATGCCCTCATCCAGGTTGTTTATAAAAATGGCGAACAGCAGTGGACCCAACACCGACCCTTGCGCTACACTACTGTAACTGGACTCCAGGATGAACATTTCCCATCAACCTCTGTCTTCTTTTAGCAAGCTAATTACTGATCCAAACTGCTATATCTCCCACAATCCCATTCCTCCTCATTTTGTACATAGCCTACTGTGGGGAACCTTATCGAAATCCTTGCTGAAATCCATATACACCACATCAACCGGTTTACTTTCATCTACCTGTTTGATCACCTTCTCAAAGAACTCAATAAGGTTTGTGAGGCACGACCTATCCTTCGCAAAACTGTGCTGACTATCCCTAATCAAATTATTCTTTTCTCGATGATTATAAATCCTATCTCTTATAACCTTTTCCAACACTTTACCAACAACTGAAGTCAGGATTACTGGTCTATAATTACCAGAGTTGGCTCTACTCCCCTTCTTGAATAGGGGAACCACATTTGCTGTCCTCTAGTTTTCTGGCACTATTCCTGTAGACAATGACGATTTAAAGATCAATGCCAAAGGCTTGACAATCTCCTCCCTGACTTCCCAGAGGATCCTAGGATAAATCCTAGGGGACTTATCTATTTTCACACTCTGCAGGATTTCTAAAACCTCTTCCTCGTGAACCTCAATCCCATCTAGTCTAGTAGCCTGTATCTCAGTATTCTCCTCAACAACATTGTTGTTTTCTAGAGTGAATACTGTCAAAAAATGTTCATTTAGTGCTTCCCCTATCTCCTCTGACTCCACACACAACTTCCCACTATATCCTATATCAGCCCTAATCTTACTCTCGTCATTCTTTTATTCCTTAAATACCTATAGAAAGCCTTAGGGTTTACCCTGATCCTATCCGCCAACAACTTCTCATGTCTCCTCCTGGCTCTTCTGAGCTCTCTCTTTAGGTCTTTCCTGGCTACCTTGTAACCCTCAAGCGCCCTAACTGAGCCTTCACATCTCA
>NC_057714.1:111799854-111812065 GCF_004010195.1 Chiloscyllium plagiosum | reverse complement strand
GGATAAATCCCATCCTGCCCAGGGGACTTATCTATTTTCACACACTGCAGGATTTCTAATACCTCTTCCTTCTGAACCTCAATCCCACCCAGTCTAGTAGCCTGTATCTCAGTATTCTCCTCGACAACATTGTCGTTTTCTAGAGTGAATACTGTCGAAAAATATTCATTTAGTGCTTCCCCTATCTCCTCTGACTCCACACACAACTTCCCACTACTATCCTTGATTGGACCTAATCTTACTCTCGTCATTCTTTTATTCCTTGAGTATCTTTAGAAAGACTTAGGGTTTACCCTGATCCTATCCGCCAACAACTTCTCATGTCTCCTCCTGGCTCTTCTGAGCCTTGACCAACAATGCCACACTTCCCCCTCTTTTACCATCTTCTCTGTTCTTAATGAAACATCTAAATCCTTGAACCTGCAACAACCATTCCTGTCCCTGCTCTATCCATGTCTCCGAAATGGCCACAACATCGAAGTCCCAGGTACCAACCCATGCTGCACGTTCACCCACCTTATTCCGGATGCTCCTGGCGTTGAGTTCAAACCAACTTCTTGCTTGCAGGTGCCATCTTGCGTCCCTGAAACTTGATTTCGGACCTCCCTACTCTCATCCCTTTCTATACTCGTCACATCTAAGTGACATGCATTGAGTGGGTGTGGTGTTCGGTTAACTGTTTGCATACAAAACAACTTGTTAATGAGATAAAAACTTCACAAGAAAGCTTTTGGATTTTGGAGCTTTTCAGATTTTGGGATTTTGGATAAAGGGTTGTCTACCTGTACTAACTCAAGGGTTTAAAGGGATGGGGGAAATAAACACAACACGGTGGGTCAGTGGTTAGCACTGTTGTCTCACAGCGCTAGAGACCTGGGTTCAATTCCCGCCTCAGGCAACTGTCTGTGTGGAGTTTGCACATTCTCCCCGTGTCTGCGTGGGTTTCTGACGGGTGCTCCGGTTTCCTCCCACAGTCCAAAAAAAAATGTGCAGGTTAGGTGAATTGGCCATGCTAAATTGCCCGTAGTGTTAGGTGAAGGGGTAAATGTCGGGGAATGGGTCTCGGTGGGTAGTGCTTAGGCAGGTCGGTTTGGACTTGTTGGGCCGAGGGGCCTGTTTCCACACTGTAAGTAATCTAATCTAAGATAAAAAGTACGAGAGAAACTAATCGGGCTACAGATCAATAAGTCCCCTCGATATAATGGGTCACATCCTCGCACTTTAAAGGAAGTAACTACATAGATATTGGATGCACTTGTATTTTTCAGGAATCCTTATGTTCTGAAAATTCCAAGAGGTTTGGAAAAACTGCCAACGTAATACCCTTGTTCAAAAGGAAGGCAGACAAAAAGCCAGTTTCTATGGCCCATTTGGGTGGCACAGTGGCTCAGTGGCTCAGTCTCACAGCATCAGAGACCAAGGTTCGATTCTAGCCTTGGGCGACTGTCTGTGTGAGTTTGCATATTGTCCCTGTGTCTGCTTGGGTTTGCTCTGGTTTCCTCCTGCAGTCCAAAGATATGTGGGTCAGGTGGATTGACTATGCTAAAATTGCCCATAGTGTCAGGTGCATTAGTCAGGGGGGAATGGGTCTGGGTGGGTTATTCTTCAGTGGGTTGGCGTGGACTTGTTGGGCCAAATGGCCTGTTTCCATACTGTAAAGAATCTAATCTAACCTAGAAGACAGATAAGGGGGCAGTTTTTGGATGGCAATCAATAATTAATGGAATGCCTCAGGGATCAGTGGTGGGGCCAAAATTATATAACAATATATATTCAGAACTTGGAAGAATGAAGTGAATATACTGTGGTCGAGAGTGTGATGCTGGAAAAGCACAGCAGAAGAATCAATGTTTTGGGAATAAGCCCTCATTCCTGATGAAGAGCTTATGCCCAAAACGTTGATTCACCTGCTCCTCAGATGCTGCCTGACCGGCTGTGCTTTTCCAGCACCACACTCTCAACTCTGATTTCCAGCATCTACAGCCCTCACTTTCTCCTGAATGTACTGTAGCCAAGTTTGCAGATGACACAAAAAAAGTTGGAAGTGCAGATGACACAAAGAGCCTGAGGAGCGATATAGACAAGTTAAGCAAGTGGGCAAAGATTTGGTAGATGATGAGGGAAAATGTGAGATTATGCACTTTGGCAGGAAGAATAGAGGGGCTGAATATTATGTAAATGGAGAAAGATTGCAGAAAGCTACAGAACAGAGACATATGGGAGTCCTCAAAAAACTAGCAACTAAGTTCTGTAGTTCGTAGGGAAGGCAAATGGAATGTTGGCCTTTATTTCAAAGGGAACATAGTATAAAAACAAGGAAGTCTTGCTAAAACCAAACAAGGCTGTAGTCAGACGACAGCTGGAATACTATGAACACTTTTGGGCTCCTTATCTAAGTGAAGATACAGTGGCATTTGAGGCAGTCCAGAGAAGTTTCGCTGGGCTGATTCTGAAAATGGTGGGATGGTCTTGGCAGGGGAAGTTGAGTCAGCTGGGCTTATACTGAATGGGCTTTGGAAGAATAAGAATCAAATGTTTCGAAAGATTCTGAGGCGACTTGACAAGGTGAATACTGGAAGGTTGTTTCCCCCTGTGGGTGAGTCTAGGATTTGAGGGCATAATCTCATATTAAGGGGTTGCACATTTAACAAAAATGAAGTTTTTTTTCTCTCTGGAGAATAGTGAATCTATGGAAATCTTTACTGCAGAGAGCTGTCAAGACAGGATCATTAAGTATAATGAAGGTTGAGATCGACAGATTTTCAATCAGTGAAGGAATCAAGGGCTATGGAGATAAACAGAAAATATTTTAGGCTTAGGCTGTCAAGTGGCAATCAAGTGACATTCAATGGCATTGTCAACACTAAATCCCCACAATCAATATCCTCGACCAACCCACCCTCCCCTCCTGGCACCTTCCCCTGCCACCACAGGAATTGCAAAACCTATTCCTACACCGGCCCCTCACCTTCGTCCAAGGCCCCAAAGGAGCCTTCCACATCCATCAAAGTTTCACCTGCACTTCCACACATGTCATTTACTGTATCCATTGCTCCCAATGTGGTCTCCTCCATATTGGGGAGACAGGACACCTTCTCGCAGAGCACTTCAGAGAACATTTCCTAGACACCTGCACCAATCAACCCCACCGCCGCATGGCTGAACACTTCAACTCCCCCTCCCACTCTACCAAGGACATGCAGGATTTGGGCCTCCTCCATTGCCACTCCCTTACCATCCAACACCTGGAAGAAGAACGCATCATCTTCCGCCTCGGGATCTTCCAATTCCATGGCATCAATGTGGATTTCACTAGTTTCCTCATTTCCCCTTTCCCCACCGTATCCCAGATCAAACACTGCCCTCATGACCTATCTTACCTGTCTAACTTGTTTCCCACCTCTTCGTCTACCCTTTCCTCTGAACTATCGCCATTACCCCAACCTCCATCCACCTGTCGCACTCTCAGCTACCTTCCCCCAGCCCCAACCCCCCTCCCACTTATCTCTCCACCCCCTCGGCTCACAGCCTCATTCCTGATGAAGGGCTTTTGCCTGAAACATCAACTGTCTGGCTCCTTGGATGCTGCCTGACCTGCTGTGCTTTTCCAGCACCACACTCTCGACCCTAATCTCCAGCATCTACAGTTCTCACTTTCACCTAGAATTTGAACTGGAGTACTCTTGACAGGATAAGTGCTGAGAGGATGATTCCCCTAATGGGAAAGAGTAGGACCAGAGGCCATAGTCTCAAAGTAAAAGAGTACGTATTTAAAACTGAGATGAGAAGGAATTTCCTCCCTCAGGAAGTTGAGTTTTTGAAACTTCTTGCCACAGAAAACTGTGGGGGTGGAGGGGTGGGTGGGGGCAGAGTCCTTGCGTATATTTACAGCTGAAATAGATAGAGTCTTGATCAGTTGGAGTATCAAGGGTCATGGGGAAAGGACAAGAAAGTGTACATGAGGAATAAAGGATCGGCCCAACCAATAAATGGCGAAGCAGGTTTGAGGGGCTGAACTGCCTCCTCCTGTTCCTATTTCTTATGGTTCTATGGTCTTATGAAAGTGAAGTTGAGAAAGATCAGCCATGAACTCATTGAATGGCGGAGCAGCCTCAATAGACCAAATGATCCATCTTTGCTCCTAACTCTTGTGGCCTTATGGACAGAGCTCCACTTTGCAAAGTATCTTACATGTGTTTCTAGCTGGCACAAAAGAGTCTGTGCTATATCCTTGCACATCTCTTCTTCCTAATCATTCATCTTTTACCTCTCAGAATTAAATTAACAAAGTACTGTATGTATTTACCTTTTTACCAGTCATTGAGATGTTCATTGAAATTTTTTTTGTAAATATATTTATTACCAAATTTTTTTAACTTTACAAACGTATAAAATTATTGAAAAATACAATTAATAACAAATATCAGTATAACAAACGGAAAAAAACCCCACAAATTACAATACAACTACTGTCTACTAACTACTAACCTACCCTCTAATACAAAACACACCCTAACATTGTGCAAAGCAACACCAAAAACACCCCAAAAAACCCACAAAATACAGAACAGCTATGCTCGGCGCAAAACTCCCAAACAAAGGAACAGGAGCATTGTATATATACCCATATTAACTTAGGAGACCCCCTCCAGGGCCCAGGGCTTGACAAAGCTAACCATTCTGGTTAAACAAACGCCCTAGTTAAGATAACTGACAAATCTATATCCAAATAACTCAAGTAGGGCTGCCATGTCTTCTAAAAATGGTCTGTTGAGTGATGCACGTTTGTAAAACAGTCCAAGGGAATGTGCTCCATAATTAATTTCTGCCATCCCAGCAAGTCCGGTGGGTTCTCAAATACCCAGTTCATCAGAATATTCTTCCGTGCACAGTATGCAAGAATATTAAATAGTTTCTTCCCATTCCCATCTAAAGATGGTAAATTTGGTAGACCTAAGAGGAGAGATAATGGGTCTACTTTGACTTCAGTCCTCAATACTCTCCCTATCTCTCCCGCCACAGCGCTCCAATAAACACAGAGCCCATGGCATGTCCAGAAGCAATGGGTAAGAGTACCTACACTTATTTTACATTTGGGGCATACTGAAGATGCCCCTTTTTTAAACTTCGCCAGACGGTCTGGTGCCAGATGAGCCCTGTGCAGAAGTCTAAATTGCGTAGCGCATGTCCTATTACAGATTGAGGTCTTTCGAGTATTCTCCCATATGTTCTCCCATGTTTCAAAAGAGATCTCTACTCCTAGCTCTTGCTCCCAGACCTCACATAACCGGTTAATATTCTGCCAGGCCCTGCCACCCAGCAGGCAATAGAGGGCACTAACCAAAAGAGTGCTTGTGGAACGTAGCAACAATCTGGCTGTATTGGCCTTATAGGGCTTAGTGAGAAGCATAGTCTTCTTTGGATGAAATCCCTAACCTGAAAAAAACAGAAACGATCTCTGTTGGGCAACCCATATTTTTGGCTCAGTTGCTCAAAAGACATCATAACCTCCCCCTCAAACAAGTCTCCCAAACTAGAAACTCGTCTTGTTGCCCATAGTTCAAACCCTGAGTCCATCATCCCTGGTCGGAACCTTGGCATGCCAACTGTAGGTGTAAGTGGCGAAGTCTTGGATAAACAACCCTCACTCTGACGCATCGCCCTCCATGCCTTGACTGTACAAATGATAATGGGGTTCCGGCTGTGGTCCATAACTGTCCTCATCTTATTCATGAACAGAAGGTTAGTAAGAGGGCACTTTGCCTGGGAGGCCTCAATATCCAGCCATATTGAGTTTGGATCGTTACCTACCCAATCACAGACAAAGGACAGCAGGGAACTCAATTGATATCTCCTGAATCTGGGAAATCAACCCCTCCCCCTCCTTGAGGCAACTGCAATTTCATAAGTTTGATGAGGGGTCGCCCATGATGCCAGACAAAAGAACCAAACCACCTCATAAAGCTCCGTAGTGTTGACCTGGGAAACATTATCGGAAGCATACGCATGGGATAAAGCAAATGAGAAAGGACATTCATCTTAATGAGAGATATTCGGCCCAGCCATGAAATTGGAATAGTTTCCCATCTCTGGAGATCTCACCTAATGTTGTCGAGCAAGTGAGCAAAGTTAGTCTGAAATAACAGATCAAACTTGGGCGTAATAAAAATGCCTAGGTATCGGAACCCTGCCTGTGACCACTTAAAAGGGAACTTAGGGTCACCTTCAACTTCTGGCATATCCTTATGGTTCCTCAAAGGCATAGCCTCTGAATTTGCAAAGTTAATCTTATATCCTGAAATAGCCCCAAATGAATTGATACATTGTATCAAATGGGATACAGAGGTCACCGGGTTTGATAAAAACAGAAGGACGTCATCCGCATACAGTGTAATTTTGTGTGCCCTCAATCCCACTTCCGGAGCGGTTATGTGGACGTTCCGACGAATGGCTTCTGCCTGCGGCTCTATCACCAACGTAAACAACAGCAGTGAGAGGGGGCAGCCTCGCCGACTACCCCTACCAATCCTAAAATTCCCAGAGTTCATTCCCAGAGGTGATGACTGCGGCCAGAGAGTGGCGATATAAAACCTCCACCCACCTAGCAAAGACTCCACCCAACCCAAACCGTTCTAAGACATAAAAAAGATACAGCCATTCCACCCGGTCAAATGCTTTCTCTGCAAATAGAAAATCACCAACCCCTGAATCGATCGTTGCTGACAAGCTTGGACCATATTCAGCAACCTTCTGATACTATTAGAGGACCTACAGCCCCTTATAAAGCCTATATGGTTCTCTTTAATAATATGGGGCAACACCCTTTCCAATCTCAGCGCCAGGATCTTGGACAGAATGTTGAAATCTGAATTTAATAGAGAGATGGGCCTGAATAAGGTACAATCCTCAGGAATCTTCCTCCTCCCAAGAATTAAGGAAATATTAGCTTATTTCAAAGATGGTGGTAGGCATTCATGCATATAGAAGTGATTGTACATCTCCAACATCGGCCCTATAAACTCTTTATAAAACTCACCTGGGAGACCATCAGGACCAGGCGCTTTCTCACTCTGAAGTTGCCTAGCTGCCTCCTGTATTTCCTGAACTGTCAAGTGGGCAATAAGGAGAGAGGCCTGTTCAAAGGTTACCCTTGGGAGGTCCAGGTTCTTAAAAAAGGTCTCCAATTTAGCCTTCCTGTCCTTGCAACCTTCAGACCGATACAATTCAGAGTAAAAGCTCCGAAAAGCCTCATTAAGGACCCTGGCGCTGTCTCTGATTGCAGTAATGGATTGGGGAGCATGCTTTTTCCTAGTCAGGTATGCTAAATACTTTCCTGACCTATCCCCATATTCAAACAGCCTTTGTCTAGCAAAAGCAAGTTCTTTCTTTGCGTTTTGTGTCAGTATTGAATTCAAGGCAGCCCGGAGGGCTGTGATCCACTGTAGCTTAGTCACCGAAGGCCACGCAAAATGTGCTGCCTCGGCAGCTTTCAACCACGTCTCAAGTAGATGCTGCAGTTCCTCCTTCTGTCATTTCCGGTTAGCCTAATAGGAAATAGCTAATCCCCTAGCAAAGGCCTTAGCAGTCTCCCATAGCATAGACGGACTGCTAGCCGTGCCTGAGTTGATTGTCAAGAATTCCTGAAACTCCTTCAAAAAGTATTCCACAAATTTGGAATCCTTAAGGAGAAAAGGGTCCAAACACCAGTGCTGCAAACCTAGCCCTTCACTCTTGGTCTTAACCTCCAAACATACTGCCACGTGATCAGAGATAGCTATATTCCCAATTTTACAGCACATAATCGAATCCAGAAGGGCCGAGAGAGCCAGAACAAGGTCAATCCTTGTATGACATTTATGTGGATTTGGAAAAAAGGTGAAGTCCCTGCCGGTAAGGTGAAGACATCTCCAAATATCCATCAGCACTAATCAAAAATTTGAGGGGATGCGCCAGAGGATAGTAGACATTTAAAATGCCATATTCCTCCCCGTGTATCAGGGCTTTAAGTATCACAAACCGTCCCTGCTCATCTTTCATCTGCTCGAATAATGTGAACGGAAGATTTTTCTGGATAAGTACCCCCACTCCCCTACTTTTAGTAGTAAAGGATGAAAAGAAAACCCCGTCATCACCCCTCTGTTGTAATTTCAGGTGTTCCCCATCATCAAGATGGGTTTCCTGCAACAAAGCGATATCAACCCTGTCCCTCTTAAGGCTAGAAAGCACTTTTTTTCCTTTTAACAGGCGAATGACTTCCCTTAATGTTCCAGATGCACCATTTAATAAGACATTTAGCCATATCCCCTTTCAGAGACCCTTGAACCCCTCAGAGGGAGAACCCTGCTTACAAAGCGCCAAGCATAAGTAAATAAAGACTCATAGAGTTGAAGAACTATATATACAAAAACTATTCTATCACAACTACAAACATCTATTACTATCAAAAAACTACAAAGAAAACCAACTATAAAACCTTGAATGGAAGACTCTTCCCTCTGCCCATAGGGGGCACTCACCCTACCCATCCCCTCCTTCAAAGCTCCTTCAAACCCGGACTGTGCCCCAGCCTTAGGCCAGAAAAAAAAACAAGGAGATGATCCTTAAATCAACAGAAAAAAGACCAAGTCAGGATGAGCACTCCACCCATCCCTGGCTTCATGTCACCCCTACTTGTGACTAAAAGGGAAACAGAACAAACAAAGAAAAGGGGAGAGACAACAAAGAACATCCACAAAATTTCCCATCAGAAAATCCAGCTTTATTAAAGAAAAATAGGAACAACTTATTCTAAGGTCTTTCCCCCCCCCCTTTCCAAAAAGGAAATTATTAGGGAGAAAGAAAGGAATAAAGAAAAGGAAGGGAAAACATGGGGAAAGATAGAAAAGAGAACAAACATTAACCGTATTCTTCAGGCCAATCCATCTATTTTAAAGTGTCTACAAAGTTTTTAGCTTTATTCGCTGAGTCAAATTTATAAACTGAGTCCTCATGGCTGAAACGGAGCCCTGCGGGGTATCTCATGCAGTACTGAATGCCCAGGTTCTTCAGCCTCTTTTTAACTTCATCGAAGGACTTCCTCTTTTGAATTACAGCTGCAGAGAAATCCTGGAAAAACATGATTTCTGTACAGCATCTTTTCCCAGGGATCTGGAAGCTTCTATGACTTTTTGCTTATCCTTATATGAATGTAAGTGCACTAGGAGCGAGCGGGGGCGCTGCACTGGGCCTGACTTGTGCACTGTAACCTGATAAACCCTTTCAATCTGTAGCCTGCTGGACTCGATGTGGAGGCCCAAAGATTTCGGCAGCCGGTTTTCAAAGAAGTTCATTGGCTGTTCACCTTCAGGGAGCCCAATTCAGAGATTTATCCTCTGACTTCGATTTTCGAGGTCATTGATATGGTCTCACAAGGCCCACACCTCTCGCTCCAGCACCTGGATCCGACTGGCTGAGGACTCAATTGCAGCTTCCGAGGCATTAGTTCGATCCTCCACCTCCTCCAGCCTCTCCCTGAGGCCCTGGATCTCCTGCTCATGCTTCTGCAGCATTGATGCGATAGGTTGGACCTGGGCACGAATCTCCTCAATCTCAGTGCCAACTTTCAAAGTAAGTTTCTCCATCGCCACAGCCAATTCCTGTGTCTGTCAGGTCCCTGGGGGGGCATTCAGGAGAGGCTGCTGCTGCTGCAGTCTCTGGTGCTGCTGTTTGCTCGCTCCTTTTCCCTTTGGCATCCTTTCCACTCCCAAATATTAATAAATATGTGTTCTGTAAGGTTTTAAACTAATAATTCCATCACATAAGTTGGTCAGGGATGGCAAAAAACACCAGTATGCCTTAGCTGTTGGGAAGAGCTGTCCATAGCAGTTCTACAAAATTGCCGCCATCTTGCTAAGTCCCTGAAATGGTTTTTGAAGACATGACATATTTTCTATAGTAGCTGCATTTAGGGGTAGTCACAGTCCTAACTTCAAACCATTTTCTACAAAACAAATTATTTTCTAAACACTGAAATTCTAACTGTGCCTCTTCTGTCTTGCTTTTGTGCTTTGAAACTGGTTATGCCACATGGGCTGAATTAGCTATGTTTGAATAACTGAGATCTGTGGCCTAAACTTTGGTGTTGATTGAGTTTGCAGATTGAAATTATTTACAACTGGAGTTATATGTTCCCAGTGTTGGTGGAAAGACAGCACTGAGGTAATAGCTGAGATGTCAATGATCCATTTATTTTATAAAGGCAGATTTATCAATAGAGATGATAAGGTGTTCTGATCACAGTTTACAGTGTAAAACAGTTGTTTAATATCGACGTACTGATGTTACTGGGCTAAATGAAATCTTTAACGTTTCCTCATTTATGGAAAATCCTGAGAAATCGATCTCCAGAAAACCCTAATAGAACCATTATCTAGAAGCTTTCTTGGTTGAAAGACATAAAGTTATAACCTAGTGATCTGATGTTGCACACAGCGGGATAGAACAGCCCCAAGATAAAAGGCATTTTAAAAGTTTCTCCGAGTGATAAAGATTATTAGTTCACAGAACACGCTTATGCTGTCCAGAACAAGAAGACTTTGTTTCACATCGAAGCAGAGAGGCATGTTTTACCCTACAAACCTTGAAATTTGAGGAAGAATTCCACCACCCAAGAAGATACATTGAGTAACTTAATGTATGTCAAACAAGAAGTTTAATTGGTCTCAAAGATCGCTGGCTGAACCCAGAAAGAAGCACACATCAATTGAAGTCAGCTACATTGCTAATGTAAAACAGTTGTTTAATATCGACGTACTGATGTTACTGGGCTGAATGAAATCTTTAACGTTTCCTCATTTATGGAAAATCCTGAGAAATCGATCTCCAGAAAACCCTAATAGAACCATTATCCTAAAACCACTGGTGAACTCTTAATGTGGTCAGTCCAGAGAACAGAGTCACTCAGTGAAGAGATTGCCAAAAATACACAGCCGATGCTACTGAAAACAGCAAAACCAACAAATGCTGACAGCAGTTTAAAGACCATTCATCATATGAAAAATCTTCACCGAAATCTACCTTGTCACAAGTCAAATAAAGTTTGCTTATTTTGCCAACTCAGTTGTTTTACGTTACAAGCTTTGAGGATACTAAATATCTTCCAGACAGGACAGTAATGCACCAACAAGATTGGAGGAGATCATCCTCAAGCAAATGACTACCTACTCATCCTAGTCTAGAAGAATTTCCAAAGAAAGAGACATGGAGAGGAGAAGGGATAATGGTAAACTTGGTATTCTTGTTCAAGCAGTTATGTAATAGGTTAAGCAGGGAAGCAAAGTTAGGGCAAAATGTATAAAGGTAGTTGGTTTGAAATCATTAACTTAGATGCTTCAGAATAGCTTCATCATTGATGTATAAATGGCTGTCACTGAAGAGCTAGTCATTTCCAGTTTGCTGGTTGTTGGTCAGTTGTGCAATCACATGACCAATACCTAGTTATGATTTCTTAGGAGATAACAAAGTTCTCTTACCCTTTGTTAATGTAGTTAACCAGTCTTAAGCTAAGATAACCTTCTATCTTATGTCATTATGTCATAATTTACTTATTATTTATGAAGAGCTTATATTGGAAATTTTGAAGTGGCTAATCCTAATAGACTAGTATTACAAGAAGGGTAGGTGACAGAAAGTCTGTGCCAGGAGGATCTTAGCAGAACCAGGTACGAGATACTGGCATTTCTTAGAACAAAATGACAAAGCAGTTCTTACTCCTTGTGGTCCACAGAGAATTTGAAAACAAGCAAATTTTAAAACTAACTTGGATGACTTAGAGTCAAAGAGTCATAGAGATGTACAGCATAGAAACAGACCCTTCGGTCCAACCCATCCATGTCGACCAGATATCCCAACCCAATCTAGTCCCGAAAACAAGCAAATTTTAAAACTAACTTGGATGACTTAGAGTCATAGAGTCATAGGGATGTACAGCATAGAAACAGACCCTTCGGTCCAACCCATCCATGTCGACCAGATATCCCAACCCAATCTAGTCCCACCTGCCAGCACCCGGCCCATATCACTCCAAATCCTTCCTGTTCATATACCCATCGAAATGCCTCTTAAATGTTGCAATTGTACCAGCCTCCACCACATCCTCTGGCAGCTCATTCCATACACGTACTACCCTCTGTGTGAAAAGGTTGCCCCTTAGGTCTCTTTTATATCTTTCCCC
>NC_057714.1:111693710-111795843 GCF_004010195.1 Chiloscyllium plagiosum | reverse complement strand
CCCCCCACCTTACTAGTTTAAATCCTCCCAAGCAATTCTAGCAAATTTCCCTGCTAGTATATTGGTCCCCTTCCAATTTAGGTGCAATCCGTTCTTCTTGTACAGGTCACTTCTACCCCAAAAGAGATTCCAATCATCCAAAATCGTGAATCTTTCTCCCATACACCAACTCCTCAGCCATGCATTCATATGCTCTATCCTCCTATTCCTGCCCTCTAGCTTCTCTGGCCAGATGACTCCTCTGTACTGCTGTTGCTGCTTACAGGCAACTGCATGTGCAAGAAATATCATGGTAAAAATGAGTCACTATGCCAAATAAAGTCTGTCCTCTACCTACCTTGGGAAACTTCATCAGGATCTGAATTGCTAATGAAAATGTTTTGGCGCTTTCAAGAGTTAGATACTCAATTCTGATTTTTTAGCAGTACCTTCCCACCTCTTCCACCAGCCCCAGTACCGCCTGGTCCCCACTCCAACTTGCAGTAGGGTGGCATACCGCTCCAAATGGTATGGTTTATTGTGAGGGAAATTGAATACAAAGTAAGGAGGTTATGTTTCCATTGTACAGGGCACTGGTCAGACCCATTTGGAGTCCTGCTTACAATACTAGTCACCACACTTACGGATGGATACTAAGCAGTTTAGAGAAGGTTTACTCGTCTAATACCTAGAATGAGTGGATTGCCTTATCTGCCCTATCCATACTTCTCATAACTTTATATGCTTCTATTAAGTTGCCCCTCCACCTCCAATCCTCTAGTGAAGACAATCCAAGCTTGTCTACCCTCTCCTTATAGTCAACACATTCCAAGCAACATCCTAGCAAATCTCTTTTGTGTGGTTCCCCAAAGCATCTTTCCTGTAGTGTGGTGACCAGAACTGTACACAATATTCCAAATGCGGCTGAACTAAAGTTTTATACAGCTGCAACGTGACTTCTCAATTTTTACTTTCAAAGCCTTGGCTGATGAAGGCAAGCATGTCTTATGCCTTCTTTACTGCCTTATCCACTTTTGTTGCCACTTCAAGGACCTATGAATTTGCACTCCAAGATCCCTCTGTATAATGCTCCAAAGGGTCCTGCAATTTACTGTATATTTTTCTCTTGCATTTGACTTCCCAAAAATGCATCGCCTCACATTTATCCAGATTAAATTCTCTCTGCCATTTCTCTGCCCAACTTTCCAATTGATCTATTGGACAACTATTCACACTCACTATCCACAATTCCACGAATCCTGTGTCATCTGCAAATTTACTAATCAGATCATCTACATTTTTATGTAAATCATGTACCCTGTATATAGACAGCAGAAGTCCCAGGACTGAAGAGCTACCATCAGTTCTGAGGAAGGGCCAGTCGACCCTTTAGTTAACTTTGATTTCTCTTTACAGATGTTGCGAGACCTACTGAGCTTTTCCAGGAGTTTATATTTTTGTCTCAGAACTGATTCTTGTTGATTACCACCTGTCATAGATCTCCAGTGAAAAAAACACACCTATCCTTCTATGACCAAGCCAATTTTGTATCGAACTTTATCAACTCACTGTGGATTCCATGTGACTTAATCTTCTGGACCTGCCTACCGTGAGGGACCTTGTCAAATGTTTTAGCGAAGTCCATGTGGACAACATCCACTGCTCTACCCTCATGAATCATCTTTGTCACGTGCTCAAAAAAATTCCATCAAATTTGTGAGACAAGACCTCTCCTGTATAAAGCCACACTAACAATCCCTAATAAGTCCATTCTTTTCCAACTGCAAGTAAATCCACGTAAATCCTGTCTGTGAGACTTCTCCAGTTATTTTCCTACCAGTGATGTAAGGCTTGCCTGCCTTTAATTTCCTGGATTATTTCTGTTGCCGTTCATAAACAAGGAACAACATTAGCTATTCTCTTGTCTTCTGGGACCTAGCCTTAGGCTAAAGAGGATACAAAGATCTCCATCAATGCTCTAACAGTCTCCTCCCTTGCCTCCCTCTGTATCCTGGGATGGATCTCATCAGGCCCTGGGGACTTATCTACCTTGATGTTTCTCAAGACACCTAACACTTCCTCATCCTTAATATCGGTATGCCCTAGAATATCAACACATCCCTCCCTAATCTTACTACCATCTATGTTCCTCTCCTTGGTGAATACTGATGCAAAGTATTCGCTAAGGACCTCACCCACTTCCTCTGGGTCCACACATAAATTCCCTCCTTTCCACAATCAACCCTTTCCCTAGCTACCCTCTTGCTCCTAATGTACATATAAAATGCCTTGGGATTCTTCTTCATCCAACTTGCCAAGGTCATACCAGGGCCCCTTTTAGCCTTCTGAATTCCTTTTCAAATTCTTGCTTTCCTCCTTCCTTTATATTCCTCAGACTTACTTGAAAACTTAGGACTGCAGATACTAGAAACCAGAGTTTAGATCAGAGTGATGCTTAAAAGCACAGCAGGTCAGGCAGCATCCGAGGAGCAGGAAAATCGACGCTTCGGGCAAAAGCCCTTCATCAGGAATGATGAAATCTACAAGATCTTGAGGGGACTTGATTGGACTGATTATGGAGAGGATGTTTCCTCTTGAGGGAGAATATAGAACAAGAGCTGATAGTTTAAAAATAAGGATTCACCCATTTAAAATAGATGAGGAAACCTATTTTGCCTGTATATTGAGAGTCTTTGAAATTCTCTTGCTCAAAAGGCAGAATCTTTAATTATGTTTAAGGCAGAGGTGGATAGATTCTTGATTACTAATTGGGATGAAAAATTGTTGGGAATATGCAGTTCTGAGGAAAGGTCGCTCGATCCGAAATATTAATTCTGATTTCTTTCCTCAGATGCTGCCAGATCTGCGGAACTTTCCAGCAATTTCTAATTTTTATGCAGGAATGTAGAGTTGAGGTTAAAATCAGATGAGCCCTAATCTAACTGGTTGGTGGAGCAGGCTCTAACGGCCAAGGGGCCTACTGTTGTTCCTGGTTTGTGTGCAAAAGAGGTATTCCTTTTTGCCTGACTATCCTGCTAGATTTTACCTGGCAAGCTGATACTTATAGCTTCAGAGGTTAGCTTCAAATTCCAGTGGTGGTGGAGGCCTTTAAATCATTGGTAACTGATCACTTAAGGTACATGATTCGTCCCAGGGCAAGAGTGCTGCTTGATGCCTCCCTGATACTAGTAAAATTGGAGTAAGGGTGGGCGCGCATGAATAAAAGGTGAGCATTATGTTGTAGAGCACCACGTATTTGGTTAGCGGACGGGGCACAGTGGAGGAGTTCTATAAATTTCTGCTCCATTCCCTGGGTGGGGCAGTCCAGAACTAGAGGGCATAGATTTAGGGTGAGAGGGAAAATATTTAAAAGGGACCTAAGGGGCAACTTTATCAAGCAGAGAGTGGTGTGTGTATGGAATGAGCTGCCAGAGGAAGTGGTGGAGGCTGATACAATTGCAGCATTTAAAAGGCATTTGGATGGGTATATGAATAAGAAGGGTTTGGAGGGATATGTGCCGCGTGCTGGCAGGTGGGACTAGATTGATTTGAGATATCTGGTGGGCATGGACAATTTGGACCAAAGGCTCTTTTTCCACGCTGTACATCTCTATGACTCTATGTCTATAGATAATTTAACCAGGGACAATAAGTGTGAAAGATTGGGTCAAATGCAGTCTTTTTTAAAAAATGATTAGTGTTTCAAAACCTGAGTGACATTTCTTCCCCATTCATTTAGAAGCCTAATAAAGGTTAATTAAATACCTGAAATATATCCAATAAATCTATTGCAGTTTGTCAGGGGTTTGGCAGTGCAAGATCAGGCTTGCCTCCATGAAAAGTCATTATCACATTGATTCCTGTTAATTTCCATTCAATTGGTGGAATCCTGAGAGATGCAGAATTCTTCAACTTAAACCCAGTTCAAATAGAAGTACTTCTTCTGGAAGGTAATTAGAATTCAATAAAAATGTACTAAACCCAGTGATTGGGAGCTATTCCCCATTAACTTTACTGTAATATCTTCCAGATGAATCTCACTGGAACAAGTAATAAATAATTGCTTGGATTTTTAAAATTCATTCTTGGGATGTGGGCATTTCTGGCCAGGCCAGCATTTATTGCCCATCCCTAATTGCCCAGAAGGCAGTTAACTGACAATCACATTGCTGTGGGTCTGGAGTCGCATGTAGGCCAGACCAGGTAAGGCCAACATATTTCCTTCCCTAACGGACATCAGTGAACCAGATTTATTTTTAACAATTGCCAGTGGCTGCATGGTCATCAATAGATTCTTAATTCCAGATTTTTAAATTGCCATGGCGGGCTTTGAATCCAGGGCCCCCAGAATATTATCTGGGATCTGGCTGTCCCATTCACTTGCTCAATGACTTTTCTCAGCAAGGGCCACTGTATCTTTTGTCAATCAGCAGTTGCAATCCTTTATCTAAAATTAAGCCCTGGAAACAATTTGGCAACACAAACAGCTGCCAGATAAATGCTTTTTGGGGGCCATTGAGGTATTTGGAGTTGGGTGTCACTGAGTGGGAGGGGTAGCAGGTCACTCACATCTAAGGCACTAGGGTGTCTCTCATCAACCAAATTCCTGTCTTATGTCTAGTCTGTCAATTTTCACAAATCAGTTCAGCGACCCTTACCATTTGGCTGGGGCAACGTCTTTTTTTCATCCTGCTTGGAGCTGAGATAATTACAACCCAGATGGAAATAGATACTTTAATGTTCAGTGAGGCCCTGAAATAGCAAGCTTGCTGGTAAGGTTTAACTTGGGCCTTTCCCCAGATCTTAAATTAGGCAGAGATGGGAATGGGGCAGCACAGCTTCCAGGATTCCACCACCCTGCCTAATTAAGTTGTCTTGCTACCTCTGCAGCTCCAGACTCAGACTGGAAGATTCTGCACAATGTTCCTGTTTTTAATTAGAAGGTAGGTTGTATTCCATGGCGTGGATGGATGGCTGGAAATTGGTTCAGCTGAGGTTTCTTCCCTTATTCAATGAGATGCCACCTTGTTCCGGGCACTTCACAGAATCGAGTAGCTGATGGGACCCGCACATAGAAAGTTGCTTTGCTCTTGTCTCCCTCTTCATTCCTTATCCTTTACACAGGATTTCTGAATCTCTATTCTTACTGCATTTAAATGAAATGTACATTTTTGTAATAAAAAATGTGCTGGAAATACTCGTACCTGTAGAGAGAGAAACAGAGTTAATGTTTTATGGCTGTGCATTAGCCCTATTATTTCCAGGATTTCCTGTTGTTATTTTGGACTTTCAGCAGCTGCAAAATTTTATGCCTAGCCCACTAATAGAACATAGAACATTACAGCGCAGTACAGGTCCTTTGGCCCTCAATGTTGCGCCGACCTGTCATACCAATCTGAAGCCCATCTAATGTACATTATTCCATTTTCATCCATATGCCTATCCAATGACCATTTAAATGCCTGTAAAGTTGGCGAGTCTACTACTGTTGTAGGCAGTGCATTCCACGCCCCTACTACTCTCTGTGTAAAGAAACTACCTCTGACATCTGTCCTATATCCTTCACCCCTCAATTTAAAGCTATATACCCTCGTGCTAGCCATTACCATCCGAGGAAAAAGGCTCTCACTGTCCAACCTATTTAACCCTCTGATTATCTTATATGTCTCAATTAAGTCACCTCTCAACCTTCTTTTCTCTAATGAAAACAGGCTCAAGTCCCTCAGTCTTTCCTCATAAGACCTTCCCTCCATACCAGGCAACATCCAAGCAAATCTCCTCTGAACCCTTTCCAAACCTTCCAAATCCTTCCTATAATTTGATGACCAGAACTATGTGCTGTTTGTAACGATAATGCCGACTACATTCTATTGTTCGAAAATTTAATTGCTTGTAATTTTAAAAATTAATTACGAGATACGGGTCATTCCGTTATAACGCGTGTTTCATCAATGTGAATTTGCTGTAATGTGATTGATGATTTGGGGATGCTGTTTCTACAGCAGAAATTTTTAACATTGGCTGTAAAGAAATTACAGCACCATCACTTTAAGCGCTGTTTCTAAAGTGTGATTTTTCTATAACACAGCATTGCACAAAAACTCAACCATACCATTATAGAAGAACTGACTGTCGTAGTTGTGAGTATGTTTGCTGAGCTGTGAAGTTGATTTGCAGTTGTTTCGTTCCCTGTCTAGGTGACATCTTCAGTGCTTTGAAGCATCCTGTGAAGCGCTGCTCTACTGTGTCTTCTGGAATTTATTTGGTTTTGTTCCTGCTTCTAGTCGCCGGTTCTGGTTGCTAATTGTAGTGGCCTGTATATTGTGTAATGCCCAAAATGTCGATTCTCCTGCTCCTCGAATGCTGCCTGACCTGCTGTGCTTTTCCAGCAACACACTCTCGATCTCCAGCATCTGCAGTCCTCACTTTCTCCATATGGGGTCTTGGTCCACATATTTATTGATGGACTTCATGGATGAGAAATTGTCTGGCTGTCCTCTGTTTAGCTTGTCCTATGATCGTTATGTTGTCCCAGTCCTTGTCATCTGTGTGTATGGCTATAAGGGACAGCTGATTGTATCACTTAGTGGCTACTTGATGTTCATGGATGCAGATTGTTAGTTGTCAACCTGTTTGTCCTATACAGTGTTTCAAGCAGTCTTTGCATGGAATCTTGTAAATTACATTAGTCTAGCACATGATGGGTACAGGGTCTAGTGTTCTGGTGAGTTGTTGTCTAATCGTGGCTGTCACATTATGGGCTGTCATGAATCAGAGTGGTTGGAGAAGTCTGACTATCAGTTCCATGATGCTTTTTATATAAGGTAGCATGGCTAGTGTGTTGGGTCACGTTTTTTGTCTGCTAGGCATCTGTGGATGAAGTTGCAGGAATATTTGTTCTTGATTAGATTAGATTAGATTAGATTAGATTAGATTAGATTACTTACAGTGTGGAAACAGGCCCTTCGGCCCAACAAGTCCACACCGCCCCGCCGAAGCGCAACCCACCCATACCCTACATTTACCCCTTACTTAACACTACGGGCAGTTTAGCATGGCCAATTCACCTAACCTGCACATCTTTGGACTGTGGGAGGAAACCGGAGCACCCGGAGGAAACCCACGCAGACACGGGGAGAACGTGCAAACTCCACACAGTCAGTCGCCTGAGGCGGGAATTGAACCCGGGTCTCTGGCGCTGTGATGCAGCAGTGCTAACCACTGTGCCACCGTGCCGCCCACAGTCTTGGTGAAGACTCTGTAGAGATGTTCTTCTCTTCACAGGTTGCGACTGTTGCAGTGTGTTGTAGCCCTTTTGAACCGGGTCCTAATGCAGTTTCTCTTGTGTGTGTTCAGGTGGTTGCAGTTGTAGTTGGGGATCTAGTCCATCTGTGTGGCTTTTCTGTACACTTTTGTGGTGCGTTCACTGCTCTGTGTTCTTTCTACCATCACATCCAGGAATGGGAGTTAGTTGTTGGTTTCCTCCTCTCTTGTAAATTTGATCCCTGTGAGCATGGTGTTGTTAATCCGGTGTGTGTGCTCGGTCTCCGTTCTCTTAGTAATTCTTCCAGGTATCTGAACCAGAGTTTAGGTTGGACGTGTGGGAGGGCTGTTGGTTCCAGCCTTTGCATCACTGCATCTGCTATGAGCCTGGAGATGGGTGAGCCCTTAGGTGTCCCATTGATCTGTTCATATATGTTGAATATGAAGTGTGTCGTCAAGCACAGGTCTAGTAGTTTGAGTATGCAGCCCTTGTTGATAGGTTCCCTGTCATATTGACTGTTCTGTTTGTCCAAGAAGTTGGCTATTGTCTCTCTGGCGAGAGTTTTTTCAATTGAAGTGAACAGTGCTGTTACATCAAATAAGACCATTGCCTTGCACTTGTCAATGTTTATGTTTTTGATGTTGTCTAGGAATTCCAGTGATGATTGTATGGAATGTTTGGATCTGCTGATAAGATCTTTCAGTTTTTGTTGGAGATTTTTGGCAGTTTATGTAATGGAGTTCCTGGAAGTGCCACAATGGGTCTAAGTGATATGTCTGGTTTGTGTGCTTTGGTAAATCCGTAAAATCTTGGGATGTTGTTACCTTCTGGTTTCATCCTTAGTAGGTCAATCCTGGTTATCAATCTTTTTTTTGTCGGTTCCATAGTGTATTGTTTATTCTACTGGTTAGCTGTGGCATGGGGTCACGCTCCCTCTGTAGGTAGGTATCGGTATCTGCAAGTAGTTCCTCTACTTTCTGAATATATTCGGAATTGTCCATAATAACCGTCATTCTGCCTTTATCCGCTGGTACTATGATTGTGTTCTTGTCATTTTTGAGTGTTTTTAGGGCTTCTGTCTTTTTGGTGTTGAGGTTGTTTAATTGTATTTTCTTTGTTAGTAAGGGTACAGTGATTTGTCTGACTGATTGCTATGTCTCTTCAGTTAGTCCGTTAATTCTGAGCATACATTCTAGTGCAGCTGGGAAGTCTGTTGTTATTGTGCCCCTGTGATTGCCGTTGAGTCCCCTGGCTAGTACAGCTTTTCCTGTGGCTGTAAGCTATCTGTTGGAAATGTTTCTTACCCAGGTGTCTGTTGCGTTGTCTTCTCTGCAGTTGGTTAGCTTAGTCATTTTGTCTTGTAGTGCCGTTCTCTGTCTGTATGTGGTTCTGTTATGTCCAATAGTGATGGCCTGTTTGGTTGTTGGAGTCCATTTCTGATTGATTGTTTTAGAAATTAACTGTTTTGGCACACAATTTCTTGTCTGCACCTGTGTAGTTCGTGTAATCATAATTGGATCATCCTGGGACTATTTTTCTGACTGTTTCTCTGGCTTGTGGGTTGTTGATTGGTGGTCTGTATCTGACACAGAGTGGTAGCATTTGATTCCTTTGGCATCTATGTAGGATTCGGAGTTGTTCATAGGTAGTGCTTAGGCGGTTGGCACAGGATTCCCATTTCCTTGCTTGCCTTGGCGTGTTTCGCCCACAGGAGTTCAAGGTTTGCATAAAGATTTGTAGTTTGGATGCCGGTTGCTGTAGTTGTGGGTATGTTAGCTGAGCTGGGAAGTTGATTTGCAGATGTTTCGTCCCCTGTTTAGGTGACATATTCAGTGCTTTGGAGCTTCCTGTGAAGCGCTGCTGTACTGTGTCTTCTGGAATTTATTTGGTTCCGCTCCTGCTGCTCCCAGTTGCTGGTTTCGGTTGTAGGCAGACAACTAGCAATCCGCATCTATGAACACCAACTAGCCACTAAACGCTATGACCAGCTGTCCCTAGTAGCCATACGCACAGATGATAAGAACCACAAATTTGACTGGGACAACACTACAAACATAGGACAAGCTAAACAGAGGACAGCCAGAGAATATTTAGAAGCATGGCAGTCATCCACAGACTCCATTAGCAAGCACATAGACCTGGACCCAATATACCAACCACTCTAACGAACAATAGGAACTGGCAACTGGCAGGAACGGAACCAAATAAGTTCCAGAAGACGCAGTATAGCAGTGCTTCACAGGAAACTCCAAAGCACTGAAGATGTCACCTAGACAGGGGGCGAAACAACTACAAATCAGCTTCCCAGCTCGGTGAACATACCCACAACAACGACAAGTGGCATCCAAACTACAAATCTTTACATGAACCTTGAAGAACTGACTGTGTTGGTTGAATATGATGGATGCAAGGGGAATTTCTGTTTACACTTACGGCCATGGAACATCTTTTATTATTGTTAATGGAAAAGCAAGTGTCGTTTGAAAAATTATGATTGGATATGGGAAATAAAAACCCTGGAGTAGGGTCTTGCTTCATGTAAGAATCTTTGATTAGTTCCTCCCAAGAATAAAGGCAGAGTGGCCGGGTGGCAATGCTACTGTACAGGTATAAAGAGTAATCAATTCAAATCCCATTGTGGCAAGTTGTAAAATTTCAGTTTGTTGCATCAGGTAAAATGAGTAAGAAAATTGCTGTCACAAAAAACGAACTGGTTCATCAACCTGCCAGCCTTAGTTTGGCCTGTAGGTGAATCCACTCACATATGTTGTTGATTCTTAAGACCTCAAGGTCTTTCCAGTGTTGCCTATACCTCAAGAACAAACAAAACATTGCATTGTTGTTATCTGCAAATGCCCATTCATTTTTCAAGGTGATTGTTTGTAATCTAAAGCTTTGGGATTGCTCTGGAGAATAAAAGATTAATTTTCCAGACACTGCTGCAAGCTACCCAGGAGAAAAAAATTAATTATACACATTAACAGAAATGTGTTTTCTTTCTCATTCTCCTCAAGCACTTGTGTTTATTCTAAAGCAATTGGAGGTGGTGAGTGAGAACAGAAGGCTGTTTGACTGCACGATGTGCTTGGCTGCAGAATGTGATGAAAGCTTTAGGAATTCATTCACCCAAAGTTGGCAACCACATTAATAATCTGCATTTTGAGAAAGATAGACAAATACAGCAGTCAAAATCATTTATGATGTACAATATTACAGATTAACACAGTTTGTTTTTACAAAATCTGAATCATTGCCACCTAGATTTAGCTGTGATCATCCCATTTAGGTAAGTGGTTGTAAATGTTTAAAGAGCAAGTGCAAATGATTTTATTTGTGACATTGGAATTGTTTAGTTCAATTCTGAGAAAGATCTGGATTAACGTATGTAAGTACAGGCAGTAAATTAATGCTATAAAATTGCCTCAGAAAAAAAAACGTTTATAGCATTAACACAATCTATGTCTAATTCATTGCTCATGACTCAATATCACAATCAGTCAATGAACTGATTAATTAATTTTCCTTTGATTCTTCAGTATTTTCTTCAAGTTCAGAATTTATTTAAATGTTTTTCAGGAAGTAAAATGTCTGCAAAGCATTAATGATCTTGTGAAATGTGAATTTAATTGGAAAATAAATTTCAGTAAGTAGATATATGTGAGGTAATGCATTTTGGAAGCTGCATGTTTGAAAATCATGAGTCACACGGGATGTAGAGTTATAGTTGCCAAATCTCTGAAAGTAGTGTTACACATTAATAAGGCTGTCACAAATGAAAACCAAGCACCAGAATTCATTTGTAAAGGATAATAATGCAAACGTGGTCATGTTAAACTTTGTTAGACTACAATTGGTGTATTGTGTACAATTTGTTTTTCATTTGTTGGATTAGATTCCCTACAGTATGCAAACAGGCCATTTGGCCCAACAGGTTCACACTGACCCTCTGAAGAGAACCCACCCAGACCCATTCCCTCTGACTAATGCACCTAGCACTATGGGCAATTTAGCATGGCCAATTCACCTGACCTGCACATCTTTGGATTGTGGGAGGAAACCAGAGCACATGGAGGAAACTCACGCAGACACGGGGAGATTGTGTAAAGTCCACACAGATAATCACCCAAAGCAGGAATTGAACCCGGGTCCCTGGGTGCCACCCCATGATGAGAGTACTGTTGGCAAGAGTACCCTTTATTGCCTTCTTTAATTGCTGTGAATATGGGGTCCTTGCCCCATTTATAAAAAATGATACAGGACTTGGTAGAAGGAAGATTCACACAGATGATACTAGAACCGGGAGGTTCTATCTATAAGAAAAGGTTGAATAGGCTGTAGTTAACTTTCTGGAAAATGCTAAGGGTTGACTTAGAGCTATAGAGATGTACAGCACGGAAACAGACCCTTCGGTCCAACCCGTCTATCCTGACTAGATATCCCAACCCGATCTAGTCCCAGCTGCCAGCACCTGGTCCATATCCCTCCAAACCCTTCCTATTCATATACCCATCCAAATGCCTTTTAAATGTTGCAATTGTACCAGCCTCCACTACTTCCTCTGGCAGCTCACTCCATACACATACCACCAAAAGTTGCCCCTTAGGTCTCTTTTATATCTTTCCCCTCTCAACCTAAACCTATGCCCTCTAGTTCTGGACTCCCCCACTCCAGGGAAAAGACTTTGTCGATTTATCCTATCCGTGCCCCTCATAATTTTGTAAACCTCTATAAGGTCACCCTTAAGAGAGATCTTTAAGATAACAAAAGGATTTGATAGAGTAAACGTGGAAAAATGCATTCATGAGGAAGAACAAAAATAAAAACAATAAATACAAGGTAGACATTAATATATCCAGCTAGAAATTCAGAATTATCTTACCACCAAGAATGATAACTCAGAACATGAGGAATAGAATATATGCAGGTAAGTGGAAGATAAGTAAAAGATCAGTGTTCATTTGTAGTGTCTTTCATAGCCAGTGAATGTCACAAAGCTCTTTACAGCCAATGAAGTACTTCAGAAGTGTCATCACTTTTGTAACATAGGAAATGTAGCAGCCAATTTGTGCTCAGCAACTCTTACAATCAATAATGCAATAATGACCAGACGATCAGTCTTTTTGAGGTGTTGTTTGAGGAATAAATATTGGCCAGGACATCAGGGAGAAATTGCTGCTTCCTCTTTCCAGTAGTACCATGGGACCATTTACTTTTGGTTGAGAGGGCAGATAGGGTTTTGGTGGAATGTCTTAACTGGGAAAAAAACATTTCTCGCAGTGCATCACTCCCTCAGTATTGCTCTAGGAGTGTCAGCCATGAATTTCATACTGAAGCTTGAGGCTTGAACCAGAAATCTTCTGCTTCAGGTAAGTGTGCTACCAGCTGAGGCAACAGCTGACAAATTCAACTTTCTCAATCTCAGGATGCCTCAAGTGTATTACAGCCCAGGAGGCATGTTTGATGTTTGTAGTGATATAGGAATTGCAGCAGACAATTTACACACAAGTTTCCAGAAAGGACATGTTGGTGAACATTTTTAAATTTTTTGTCACTAAAGGGGATTCTTAACTTAATTCATCTGCTGAATTTATACTGTTTAAGTACCAAATTATGGCGAAGATAGATTTATGTCTAGAGAAGCTGAGTTGGAAGCACTGTAAAAAAAGCTGGTGGTAAGAGTTCAATTTTTTTGGTTGTTACTATAAGGTATGTTTACTCTTCTGTAAATTGGTTACATTGAGGCAATCCCCATGGATGCATATTCTGGTAGGTTTTAACTGCATCTGGCCTCTAAAAATTCAGATTAAAAAATGACATTTATCCATTACAAAAGTTGCTTTCACTTGTTGGTCCTTATGCATATATTTTGATGTTCAGTTTACTTGATATTCATTATTTTTGATACTCTGTGAAATTTGCAGATTGCGTAGCAAGACTTGTAAAGCTTTTAAGTGTGGATATCAATGGTTTTTAAGGGTTAATGGAGAATTATAGACTTCTTTGTTTTATGTGTTAAATTTCTCATTTCAATCCAAACAATAGATACAAGCGTGAACATACAAATCAGCAGCAGACATAGGCCCACTCCTGGAGGCTTCTCTGCCATCCAATAAGATCATGGCTGATCATTTCTGCAAATCTGCACTCCCACCTTATCCCAATGCTGCCTTTGACAAGAACCAATTTACCTCTGCCCTAAAAATATTCAAAGTGTTTGATTCCATGACGTTTTCTAGAAAAATGCTCATGACCCTATGAGAAAATGTGTTGCCTCATCTCTGCATTAAATGAGCAACTCATGATTTTTAAACAGCGATCGTTCATTCTTGATTCTGCTAGATTAGGAAATATCCTTACCATGTCTACTCTGTCAGGATCTTCTATGTTTCAATCCACATTTTAACCTTCTTAAACTCCAATGGATGCATGCCTAGTCTGTTCAACTTTTTCTCAATTTACAATCCCCCCACCCCCATTCTATGTACTGATCTAGTAAACCTTCTCTGAACTGTCTCCAATGCATTTATATCCTTCCTTAAATACCAAGACCAATACTGTACACAGTACTCCAAATGCAATCTCACCGATGGGCTCTGTAACTGATGTATAGTCTCCCTATTTTTGTACTCAATTCCCATCAGAATAAATGATATTTTATTAGATTGTTGAATTAGTTGCCTGGGGATTAGGTTTAGCCATATAAATACTGTGTCTCCAAGATCAAGTCACCTTCTGACCCTCACTGCAATGACCTCTGTCTACAAGGTACAATTCAGTAGGGTGATGGAATACTCCCCACTTGCCTTGAAGAGTGCAGCTTGAACAACACTTAAGAAGCTTGATACAAGCAGGGATAAAACACCCCACTTGATTTGCACATCATTATTCAATCTCTTTACCACCGACACTCAGTAGCAGCAGTGTGCACCTTTCACAAGATGAACGGCAAAAAATTACCAAGGGTTCTTTGACAGTATCTTCCAAACCCACAACCACTATCACTAAGAAGGGCAAGGGCAGCAGATACATTGGAACAGCACTACATACAAGTTCCCCTCCAAATCACTCACTATTCTGACCTGGAAATATATCGCTTTTCCTTCAGTGTCACTGGGTCAAAATCCTGGAATTCCCAAACTAACGGTCTTGTGGTTTATCTGTCTCCACCAAATGGACTGCAGCAGTTGAAGAAGGCAATTCACCATCACCTTCTCAGGGAGCAGTAGAAATGGGCAATAAATGTTGGCCTAGCCAATAAATAACAAAAGAGGGGAAAAAAAAGTTACAAATTACTTCAAAGACACTTTTAATAAAATCCACATTGAAAATTTACCAAAAAACACGAAGGGATATGGAATGATTGAGAAAATGGTGAAGTGACTGGAAAATTGATTGGAGGAGAGAAAAAAAGAGACCAGCAGTTAATTTGTTGGAAGTGTGTGATGGTGTCCCATAGCGTCCACTTCTGAGGCTACTACTATCTGCATCAGTGATTTGTATTTAGTCCTAGCTTGGAAGTTGTTATATCAAGATTTGCAGATGGTAAATAAGAGGTGTATGTAATTAATTTCTTTAAGGAACCAAAGAAATATACAGGGAATGGGAGAAAAAGTGGTAAATGGAGTTCAATGACTGAAATGCTGATGGTCGGCATGGATGAGTTGGACCGAAATGCCTGTTTTCATACTATATGACTCTATGACTCAATATTGAGTTCCACAACCTCAAAGCATTACATCTGTCATCAATTTTGCACATTTTACATTCATATCTCGTTTGTACCTCGTTGACTTTGTTCTCAGCACAGCGAACTGATTTTCTGCTTTTCACATTTTAATTTCCACCCATTTTATATTTCGACATCCCCTTTACCATGAGCATTCCCTTTGTCTTTTGCTCTGGCCACCCTCACAATCAGGATTAGAATGGTGCTGGAAAAGCACAACAGGTCAGGCAGCATCCGAGGAGCAGGAAAATCGACGTTTCTGGCAAAAACCTTTCATCAGGAATAGAGGCAGGGAACCTCCAGGGTAGAGAGATAAGTGGGAGGGGGCTAGGGCTGGGGAGAAGGTAGCTACGAGTGTAATAGGTGAATGGGGATGGGGTTGGAGGTGATAGGCCAGAGAGGGTGGGGGAAAGTAGCAAAGAGTACAATGGGTGGATGGAGGTGGGGATGGAGGTGATAGGTCAGAGAGGAGAGTGGAGCGGATAGGTGGGAAGGGAGATTGGCAGGTAGGACAGGTCATGAGAGCTATATTGCTACATTGATGACTCCATCGGCGCCACCTTGTGCTCCCACAATGAGGTTGAACAGTTCATCCACTTCACCAACACACTCAACCCCAACCTTAAATTCACCTGAACCATCTCTGACACCTCCCTCCCCTTCCTGGACCTCTCCGTCTCCATTAATGATGACCGACTTGACATTTTTTACAAACTCACCGACTCCCACAGCTACCTGGATTACACCTCTTCCCACCCTACCTCCTGCAAAAATGCCATCCCGTATTTCCAATTCCTCCGCCTCCACCGTATCTGCTCCCAGGGGGACCAGTTCCACTACAGAACACACTAGATGGCCTCCTTCTTTAGAGACCGCAATTTCCCTTCCCATGTGGTTGAAGATGCCCTCCAACGCATCTCATCCGCATCCCGCACCTCCGCCCTCAAACCCCACCCTTCCAACTTTAATGAGGATAGAATGCCCCTGGTACTCACCTTCCACCCTACCAACCTTCGCATAAACCGCATCATCTGCTGACATTTCTGCCACCTACAAATGGTCCCCACCACCAGAGATATATTTCCCTCCCCACCCCTTTCCACGTTCTGCAAAAACCGTTCTATCCGTGACTACCTGGTCAGGTTCACGCCCCCCAACAACCCACGCTCCTGTCCTGGCACTTGCTCCTGCCACTGCAGGAATTGCAAAACCTGCGCCCACACCTCCTCCCTCACCTCCATCCAAGGCCCCAAAGGAGCCTTTCACACCCATCAAAGTTTCACCTGCACATCCACCAATATCATTTATTGTATCCGTTGCTTCCAATGCGGTCTTCTCTACATTGGGAAGACTGGACACCTCCTTGCAGAGTGCTTTAGGGAACATCTCTGGGACACCCACACCAATCAACCCCACTGCCCCGTGGCCCAACATTTCAACTCCCCCTCCCACTCAGCCGAGGACATGGAGGTTCTAGGCCTCCTCCACCGCCACTCTCTCACAACCAGACGCCTGGAGGAAGAACGCCTCATCTTCCATCTCGGAACACCAATGTGGACTTCACCAGTTTCCTCATTTCCCCTCCCCCCACCTTACCCCAGTTCCAAACTTCCAGCTCAGCATCATTTATCTCTCCTTCCTGGAGGCTCCCTGCCTCCATTCCTGATGAAGGGTTTTTGCCGGAAATGTCGATTTTCCTGCTCTTCGGATTCTGCCTGACCTGCTGTGCTTTTCCGGCACTACCCAAATCTAAACTCTGGTTTCCAGCATCTGCAGTCCTCACTTTTGCCACCCTCACAATCAGTTTCACTTGTTCTCGGTTTTATCACACAATGTTTAGAATGTACAAACCAGTAGGCAATGATGAGCTAGTTAATGCCTCAGTTTGAGTACTTGTGCATCCCACTATAGAAAAGAGAGTCTATTGTGATGCTATAATATCGACAGAAGAGGTTTTCTGAGAAGCAAAGACTAGAAAAGTTAAACCTTTTTCCAGTTGAACAACAAAAATTAGATGGCAAAATATTAACTTCTACAAGATATCAGGGAAAAATAAAAGCAGATTATTTATGGCAATTGGGGATTCGAGATTAAGGGGTGAACATGGAGAATTAAATGCAAGAGATTTAAAATAGATGGCAGGAGAAAATGCTGAATGCAGAGCATTGTAAATTTCTGGAATTCAGTTCCAGGTTAGAGGGTAAAAGCTATATCAACATTCAAGATTACATTTGATTGGTGGATGAAACAGAAAAACTGAAGGTGTATAGCAACTGGTTGATAAATATGATAGCACAGTACAATTTCCTTCATACAGAGGGAAAATTGCATGAACAATGCTAACATAAACAGAACTTGCTGGAAAAACTCAACAAGTTTGTGGAAAGAAATCAGAGTTAATGTTTTCAGGTTAAGTGACCCTCAGAATTCAACTGCTAGCTTTTCCTGCAATTTTTGATTTTGTTTCTGATTTATAGCGTCCTAATAATATTAACATGTTTGATTGAAGAATAATAGTTATTTATAACAGGTGTGACAGTCAGAATTAAAAATATATTCAGTTTGCAATCAAAACACAAAGTACTAGAGAAATTAGCAACTCCGACAGCAACTATGAAAAGAGAAACAGAATTATAGAGTCTTACAGCGTGGAGACTGGCCCTTTGGCCCAAATTGGTCCATGCCGACAAAATTGTCCATCAATGCTTCTGAACCTTTCCTATTCATGTATTTGTCCAAATGCCTTTTAAATGTTGTTAATGTACCTGCCTCAGCCACTTCCTCTGGCTGCTCATTCCATATGTATATCACCCTCTGTGTAAAAAAGTTGCCCCTCAGGTTTCCTTTTATTCTTTCCCCTCTAAACTTAAACTGATGCCCTCTAGTCCTTGATTCCTCAACCCTGGGAAAAAGACTGAGTGCATTCACCCTATCCATGCCATTCATGACCTATACACTTGTTTACGATCCACCCTGAGCCTCCTACATGTAAAGAAAAAAGTCCTAGTTTGTCCAACCTCTCTCTATAACTCAGACCCTTGAGTCCTGGCAATATCTTTGTAAATTAATTCTGCACTCTTTCCAATTTAATAACATCCTTCCTATAGCAAAGTGACCAAAACTGAACACAATACTGTGGCCTCACCAACCTCCTGTACAACTGCAATATAACTTCCCAACGTCTACATTCAGTGCCCTGACTGATGAAAGCCACTGTGCCAAAAGCCTTCCACATCCATCAAAGTTTTACTTGCACATCCACTAATATCATTTATTGTATCCATTGCTCCCGATGCGGTCTCCTCTACATTGGGGAGACTGGGCACCTCCTAGCAGAGCGCTTCAGGGAACATCTCCGGGACACCCGCACCAATCAACCACACCGCCCCGTGGCCCAACATTTCATCTCCCCCAACCAACCTGCCGAGGACATGGAGGTCCTGGGCCTCCTTCACCGCCGCTCCCTCACCACCAGACGCCTGGAGGAAGAACGCCTCATCTTCCGCCTCGGAACACTTCAACCCCAGGACATCAATGTGGACTTCAACAGTTTCCTCATTTCCCCTTCCCCCACCTCACCCTAGTTCTAAACTTCCAGCTCAGCACTGTCCCCATGACTTGTCCGGAATTGTCCTACCTGCCTATCTCCTTTTCCACCTATCCACTCCACCCTCTCCTCCCTGACCTATCACCTTCATCCCCTCCCCCACTCACCCATTGTACTCTATGCTACTTTCTCCCCACCCCACCCTCCTCCAGCTTATCTCTCCATGCTTCAGGCTCACTGCCTTTATTCCTGATGAAGGGCTTTAGCCCGAAACGTCGATTTCGAAGCTCCTTGGATGCTGCCTGAACTGCTGTGCTCTTCTAGCACCACTAATCCAGAATCTGGTTTCCAGCATCTGCAGTCATTGTTTTTACCGCCTTCACTGCCCTGTCTACCTGTGACTCCACTTTCAGACAACTGTGCCCCTGAATTCCAAGGTCCCTCTGTTCCACGACATGCCTTAAGGCCCTACCATTCAGCATGGAATTCCTACTTTGACTTTCCAAAATGTAAGACTTCACACTTATCTATATTAAAAACTGCCATGTTTTCAACCCACTTGCCCAGCTGATCCAGTCCTGCTGCGATTTCTGATAACCTTTCTCACTGTCCATAATACCTTCTACTTTAGTGTCATCTGCAAGCTTACTAATCAATTAACATTTTGAGTCTGGAATATTTTCTTCAGAACTGAAAAGAGCTAGGAAATGGTGTTTTTTTAAAATGTTGTTGACGAGTAGGAGAGGAGGAACAAGTGGAACTGATTATGAGGGTGGCTAGAGCAAAAGATAAAGAGAATACTCATGGTAAAGGGGATGTCGAAATATAAAATGGGTGTAAATGAAGATGTGAAAAGGAGATAATCAGTTTGCTGTGCTGAAAACAAAGTCAACAAGGCACAAACGAGATGTGGATGTAATATAAGCAAAATGGTTGACAGGTGTAATGCTTTGAAGGTTGTGGAACTCAATATTGAGTCATAGAATCATACAGCAGGGAAACAGGCTCTTCGGTCCAACTGATCCATGCCGACCAAACATCCCAATCTGACCTAGTCCCATTTGCCAGCATTTGGCCCACATCCCTCTAAACTTTTCCTATTCATATACCCATCCAGGTGCCTTTTAAATGTTGTAATTTTACCAACCTTCATCACTTCCTCTGGCAGCTCACTCCATTCACACACCACTTTCTGCTTGAAAAAGTTACTCCTCGGGTCCTTTTTAAATCTTTCCCCTCTTACCTTAAACCTATGCCCTCTAGTTTTAGACTTCCTCACCCCAGGAAAAAGACCAGGGCTATTCACCATATCCTTGCCCCTCATGAATTAATAAACCTCTATAAGGTCACCCCTCAGCCTCCGACGCTCTATGGAAAAAAAACGCCCCAGCCAATTCACCCTCTCCCTATAACTCAAACTCTCCAACCCTGGCGTCATCCTTGTAAATATTTTCTGCACCCTGTCAAGTTTAACAACATCCTTTCTATAGAAGGGTGACAAGAACTGTACATAGTATTCTATACGTGGCCTCACCAATGTCTTTTACAGCCAAAATATGATGTCCTAACTTGTATACTCAATGTTCTGACTAATGAAGACAAGCATGCCAACTGCTTCTTCACCACCTCCATCCTAGGTCTCTTTGTTTGGCAACACTCCCCGGATCCCTACCATTAACTGTATAAGTCCTGACCTGATTTGTCTTACCAAAATACACCACCTCAAGGTTTATCTAAATTGAACTCTATCTGCCATGCCTCCACCCATTGGTCCATTTGATCAAGGTCCTGTTGTACTCTGAGATAATCTTCTTCACTATCTACCACACCACCAATTTTGGTGTCATCTGCAAACTTACTAACCATACCTCTTATATTCATATCCAAATCATTTATATAATTGACGAAAAGTAGTGGACTCAGCTCTGACCCTTATGGCACACCGCTGGTCACAGGCCTCCAGTCTGAAAAGCAACCCTCTACCACCACCCTCTTTCTCCTACCTTCAAGCCAATTTTACATCCAATTGGCTACTTCCTTCTGGATTCCATGTGATCTGACCTTGCTAAGCAAGCCACCATGCTGATCCTTGTTGAATGCTTTGCTAAAGCTTATGTCGACCACTCTGCCAGCATCAGTCTTCTTTGTCACCTCTTCAAAAAAAACTAAATCAAGTTAGTGAGACATGATTGCCATGTTGACTATCCCAAAACAGTCCTCGACCTTTCAAATGTATGTAAATCTTGTCTCTCAGAATCCCCTCCAACAACTTACCCATCTCTGACATTAGGGCTCACCAGTGTGTAGTTTCCTGGCTTTTCCTTCCAGCCTTTCTTAAATAATGGCATCATATTAGCCAACCTCCAGTCTTCCAGCACCTCACCTGTAGCTGTTGATGATACAAATATCTCAGCAAAAGGCCCAGCAATCACTTCCCTAGCTTCCCACAAAATTCTGGGAAGTACCTAATCAAGCACATCCCAGTGATTCATCTGCCTTTATGTGCTTTAAGACCTCCAGCATCTCCTCTTCTGTGATATGAACTCTTTTCAACACACCACTATTTACTTCCCCAAATTCTTTAGCTTCTATGTCCTTCTCCACTGTAAATACTGATGTGAAATATTCATTTAGTATCTCACCCATTTCCTGTGGTTCCACACACAGCTGGCCCTCAAGTTTGTAAAGTGCTGAAGTAGAAAATTCAGCTTGCATTGATCTTTGTTGGAACACTGTAACAGGCCTAGGATAAAGATTTTAGCTTGACAGCAAGGTGGAAATGGCAAGCAACTGGAGGTGGGAGTATTTTCTATCGACAGAAAGAAGGTGTTGCACAAAATAGTCATCCAAGCAACATTTGGTTCCACCGATGGAAAGTAGACCATCGAGGGACTCCCTATTGAGTTCTACGAACTTCAGAGCATGACCTCTGACCTTTATCTTTCTTATGTCCACTTGCACTTATTTTCACACTTCCATTTACATCCATTTTACATCTCTATCACTCCTTTACCAGCATTAGCACTGCCATTTGTCTTTTGCTGCAGACGTCCTCACAATCCATTCAACACTGTCATCTTCTGCCTCTACCAACAACAGAGCCATTCAACATTCCTTTTCAGTTTTGAAGTACAGCCATATAAGATTTGCAACATTAACTCTGATTCTCTCTGCACAGGTGCTGATGGACTGCTGAGTATTTCACATATAGTCAATTTTTATTTCAGATTTCCAGCATCCATAGCATTTTTCTTTTATCCAGTATGCAGTTCTGACCTTTGATCTTGCAAGCTCACCATTTTCTCATTGTATGAGCACCAAATGTGAAATGGAAAAGATAGAGTGTCTATTATATTGCACCTTTGTGTATGCAGAGAACACCTAAAATAACAGAATTCGTAGAATCCATAAGCATTGACTTGAGAAAGCAAATGCTCTCAGTAGCTAGAAAGGGTTGATAATAAATTTTACAAAGAATACATACTGACATATATCATCAGTTAGGGCAAGTGAAGACTTGCTCTTACCTTTGATGGAATTCATTTCTGTAACATACGTTAGCATCGAAAACCAATAGCAGAGCTTGTATCTCCTTTTGCTTCCCACAGTTGACTGGTTGCAAAATGTCAGTACATTTGAAAATTGGATTGGATTGGAAACTCCAAAGGTTCCCGACAGATTCCAAATAACATTTGGAGGTTAACGGTGGTTGATTTGCAGATTTCTGCAGCCTGTCAACCACAGCAACATTCACACATAAATAATGTTGTAGCTGTGGCTTGAGTTTTGTGTAACTCTTGAAACATGCATGATTAATCAATGCGCACAGGCATATCAGCACTTGATGGAGTCAGCATCGATTGATGATTTTATTAGCATGTATAGACTAAGGTTAAACCTCCGAGTAACATTGTAAGATAATTCCAAATGGTATCTATCTCAGTATTGCATGACAGCAATGTGAAATGCAGTGATATTATCAGTAATAATATCACTGCAATGTTAACAGTGGCCATATGGGTTGTGAATTGTGCCTTCAGCAGCCACTCTAGTGTTTCCTCCAAAAGCCCATCAACCCTTCCACCATAGGGACAATGGTAGAGCAGCAGTAATGTCACTCGCCTAGTAATCCAGAAGTCCATGTTAATATTTGGGGGACGAGTAGGCAACTGATTTAGATTCAATGAACTAATAAACTCAATAGTTAGAAAATTTTGAAATTGAAAGCTCATCCATATTAGTGACCATGAAATTGTTAACAGTTGTTGATGTTTTAATTATCAGACCTAATATCTTCTTTTGCAGTTCACTGTCAAATTATTTTTGGTAACAATCCTCTGAAGCAACTTGGTATGTTTTACAACTTTTAAGGTAAATTCAAATTATTGTTGTATTTTCCATTGTATTTGGATAGTTTCTCTATGTATTGAATGGGAATTAAGACAGCTGTGGCTTGGTTTGTAGCACATTTGTCTTTGAATCACTAAGTTCTAGTTTCAAGCCCCATTCCATAGGTGGAGTGATTAGCTCACTGGTTAGTACTGCTGCCTCACAGCACCAGGGACCTGGATTTGATTCCATCCTCGGAAGACAGTCTGTATGGAGTTTGCACATTCTCCCCGTGTCTATGTGAGTTTCTGCTGGGTTCTCTGGTTTCCTTCCACAGTCCAAAGATGTCGATTGATCACGCTAAATACCCGTTATGTCCAAGCATGTGTAGGTTAGGTGGGTTAGGTGGGGAAATGCAGGATTACAGGGATAGGGCAGAGGGATGTGTCTGGGTGGGATGCTCTTCACAGGGTTGATGTGAACTCAGTGGGCTGAATGGCCTACTTCCCCACTGTGGATTCTAGGGCTTAAGTACAAAATTTGTAAAAAGGGTTGCTGGATCAGAATCCTAACATCATATCATATCCGTTTCCAGGTGAGTGAGAGCCCCACTGGAAACGTCAAATAAATAATAAAAATATTCAAACAGGTTATAACTGTTTTAGCCAATCTTTCTAGTTTTAACAGCTAGCACACCTATTTCCCAAGATGTCAGCAACTGGTCTGAATGCAAACTGGGTAGTTCTTCATTGAAATTCACTAGCTGGGAAACCTTTGGACAGTGAAACTGCAGAATTTCATTGCATGTGCGAGGCTGATACTTTGCAGTACTTCTTTATGGTTGCTTCCTGATTGCTTGGCAGGTGATTGTCAACTTCTTTGAGGTCAGCTGATTTGTCCTCTGCGACGCACCTTCAGCTGAACTTGCGTCCTGTCAGCCTTCACCATAGCATGAGAGAGATCTCTACAGCTCTACCTCGAGCCTCTGATGAGAGCAAGAGAAGCCAAGCAATGGCATTGGCATCATCAGCCAGAGCAACTCCAGCAATCGTAGCTGCTTTTTCCTAAGCTATGTGCAAAATGCAATTCCATCCTGAAGGAATGAGATTCCCACAAAATCAAGACCCACAATTTTAGGATCAACTTCCAGTGTCTCAGGAAGCTCAGGCTTGCACTGCAGACTGTTGCGAACATTTATACCCTCCTGGAACAAACTCTCTTTCCAGATGGGCCAGGTGAGCTTATTTTGCCAGTGGCTGTCAAGTTGCCTGACACTGTAGGGCGACCACACTCCATCACAGCCCCACTATAATATTTTGCCTGTGCATGAAGTAATATATTCTCTTCTGCAAGGAGAGAAAGCTAAGAGGTATGAGTGTTAAAAATTTCTTGTGTAGACAGGAGAGGAGGACATTTGTAGACGGTGACTGTGAGGTATGGGTAAGACAGCAAGCAATCTGGGCTGAGTGTGGATGTTAGCTGTTCATATGGGAATGTGAGGTGTCTTGAGAGAAAGGAAGGTGTGGAGCTGCAAATGCGTTCTGAGGAGCATAATGCACCTGAATGCTAGGCAAGTCAATGTGGTGGACATGGCACCTTAGAAAGTAATGGAAGTCACCTGTTGTACTCTCTGAGATCCATGGTGCATTGTCTCCAGGTTAGAGGCACCACACAACTGCTATTGATTTCCTTGGTAATTTCCATCTGAGACATTGATGGGTGGAAAGCCTGGCCTCTTCCACCCATTTGTGGAAAGGTCATCTCAGTGCATTTCCCTCAGACACCACTGCAGGACCTTTAAGTAAGTGTGAGACAGAAAGAGACAATTGTTAAACTTCCCAGGGCTTTCCTCTATTCTGAGATTGCTTCAGTCTCAGGAATCTAGATGATACTTTGTAATGAAGTCCCTTTAATGAGCACTCCTTCCTTTCACAGAATTGAAATATTATTCCACCTGTCCCTCTCATTGACCAGGGATTATCAGGATAATAATGCTTCAGTGTATGTTAAAGAGCTACAGAGATGCATCCTTATGGGACCTGGGGAGGGAGGCTGGAGGTAAGACTGAGAGAGAAATCTTAAAGCTTCCTCTATAGCTAGTGTTCCTGCCTCTAGCTGATCTTGCTACAGATAGCTGAGAAACAAATGTGATTACCTTACTGGCAGCTAGCCACAAGGCTCTAGATTGGGGATATTGCCAAGATCTTCCTAGGCAGTTTGATCCCATGCTGCAGGCAAAACTCTAATTGCCTCAAGGACAGTTAACAGTCAACCACATTGCTGTGGATTTGGAGTCACACGTAGGCCACACCAGGTAGGGATGGTAAATTTCTTTCCCTAAAGGACTTTGATGAGGATATGGGATTTTTCTGACAATTTACAATGGTTTCATGGTCATCAATAGACTCTTAATCCCAGATTTTTTTTATTGAATTCAAATTCCACTATTTGCCATAGTGAGAATCAAACCTGAGTCCCCAGAATATTATCTGGGTTAATCTTGGCTAACTGTTGGAGCATGTATCACTGTGTATTCTCCTGCATAATGATAACCTGGTAGCTATGTTCACAAATGCCCTCTTTATTCGGTTAGGCTACCAGCCAGAAAGGACCAGACTCCTCTTGTAGCTGGATAACAATTGCACTCCCCATCATTATTTTGATAATGCTCCTCTTATTTGACTGCATCCAATAAGATTGCAGGATCTGCTTTTGGTCCTAACATCAGGACATTGTGAAAGCTGCAAGATTCCACCTGGGCAGCACGGTGGCTCAGTGGTTAGTACTGCTGCCTCACAGCACCAGGGTCCCAGGTTCAATTCCAGCCTCGGGTGACTGTGTGGAGTTTGCACATTCTCCCTGTGGTGTGCTCTGGTATCCTCCCACAATCCAAAGATGTGCAGGTCAAGTGAATTGGCCGTGCTAAATGGCCCACTAGTGTTAGTGTTAGGAGGGAAATGGTTCTGGGTGGGTTACTCTTTGGAGGATCGGTGTGGACTGGTTAGGCCAAAGGGCCTATTTCCACACTGTAAGGAATCTAATCAAAGCCTGGCGGAGCTGTCGCTGGGAATCCAACCTGCTACAGGGATCTGTTGATTCAACTGGGACTACTAGTTACATTTTTTTCCAGCATTGCTCACTCTCCCAAAATAGAATCTCAATTTGCAATACTGTTCCTTGCTAACTTCTAGTTTGTTATGTAAATCTGTGTTTTGAAACTTTGATTTGATTTGATTTATTATTGACACGTACTGAGATACAGTGCAAAGTATTGTTTTGCATGCTATCCAGATAAATCATACCTTACTTAAATATATAAGAGTAATAGAACAGAATACAGAGTACAGTGTTATAGCCACAGAGAAGGTGCAGAGAAAGATCAACTTTATTATATGAAAAGTCTGATAACAGTGGGGAAAAAGCTGTTCTTGAATCTGTTGGTATGTGTTTTCAAGTTTTAGTATTTTCTGCATGATTGAAGAGGGTGGAACTGTGTGTGTGTGTGTGTGTCCTTTGACTATGTTAGCAGTGGGACAAGTTGACCTAGTCAATGGAAGGAAGGCTGGATTGCAGATGGACTGGGCTGCATTCACAATTCTGTGCAATTTATTGTGGTCTTGGGCAGAGCAGTTGCCATACCAACTGTGATGCATCCAGATAAGATACTTTCTATGGTGCATTTGTAAAAATTGGTAAGAGTCATTGTGGACATGCCGAATTTCCTTCGCCTTCTGAGGAGATAGAGACATTGGTGTGCTTTTTTCACTGTAGTGTCGACGTAGATAGACCAGGACAGATTGTTAGTTATATTACTTCTAGGAACTTGAAACTCTCGACCAGAATTGTTTGGTGTTTCAGCTTAGACATGGTGGGCTGAATGGCCTGTTTCTATGATGTATGAATTAAACAGAAATGTGAAATTCTGCAGTTTGTATTTCAGATTTCCACCATCTGCAATATTTTGCTTTTATAATTTCTTCATGATATTGATTGAGGGATAAGGATCGGATAGGACATCAGGGATAATTTACCTATTAGAGTCATAGAGTCATACAGCACAGAAACACACCCTTTGGTCCAACCAGTCCATGCTGAACATAATCCCAAACTAAACTAGTCCCACCTGCCTGCCTCTGGCCTATATCCCTCCAAACCTTTCCTGTTCAAATATCTATCCAAATGTCTTTTACATGTTATAATTATACCCGCATCCACCACTTCCTCAGGAAGTTTATTCCACACGCGAACCACCTTCTATGTAAAATATTTACCTCTCATGCCTTCTTTAAATCTCTCTGCTCTCATCTTAAAAATTGCCCCCAAGTCTTGAAATCCCCCACCCTAGAGAAAAGACAACTACCATTAACTCTATCCATACCTCTCATTATTTTATAAACTTCTATCAGGTTGCTTCTCAACTTCCGACGCTCCAGTGAAAAGGTCCCAGCAATCCAACCTTTCTTTATAGTTCAAACCTTCCTTACCTGACAACATCCTGGTAAATCTCTTCTGAACCTTCTCCAGCTTGATAAAATCCTTCCTATAACTGGGTGACCAGAACTGGAAACGGAATTCCAGAAGAGGCCTTACCAGTGTCCTGTACGACCTCAACATGACTTTCCAACTCCTACACTCAAAGAACTGAGCAATGAAGGCAAGCGTGCCAAGCACCTTTTTAACCACTCAGTCTATATATGATGCAAACTTCAAAGAATTACATGCCGGACCCCTAGCTTCCTCTGTTCTCCAGCATTATCCAAGGCCCTGCCATTAATTGTCTCAGCCTTAACCTTGTTTGTTGTTTCAAAATGCAGTACCTCACATTTATCCAGATTGAGCTCCATTTGCCAGTTTTCAGCCCATTGACCAATTTGATCAAGATCCCTTTGTAATCTTAGAAAACCTTCTTCACAATTTTGGTGTTATCCAAAAACCTACTAACCAAGCCTTCTATATTCTCATCCAAATCATTTGTGTAAATGACAAACAAAAGAGGACCCTGAACCAATTCCTGTGGGACACCGTTTGGTCACAGACCTCCATTCCAAAAAGCAACCATCCACTATTACTCTCTGTCTCCTGCTGGTAAGCCAATTATGTATCCAATTGGAATGTTCACCCTGAATCCCATGTGACCACATTTTACTAATTAGTATACCATGCAGAACCTTAACAAACGCTTTACTAAAATCCAAATAAACAATGTCTACTGCTCTGCCATCATCAATCTTTTTGGTAACTTCCTCAAAAAACTCAATCAAGTTTGTGAGACACAATTTTCCTCACACAAAATCATGCTGACTAACTTTAATCAATTTTTGTCTCTCTAGATATCCATAAATCCTATCTTTTATAATTTACCCACATGTGAAGTCAGACTTACAGGTCTGTAGTTCCCCGGTTTCTCTTTGCAACCTTTCTTAAACAAATGTACAACAACATTAGCTACCCTCCAGCCATCAGGCACCTCACCCGGAGTTATAAATGATGCAAATATTTCTGCAAGGGGTCTCGAAATTTCCTCCCTTACTTCCCACAACATTCTGAGGTACGTTAGATTAGGTCCCAGAGATTTATCCACTTGTACATTCTCTACAACCTCCCGAACTTCCTTTTCTGTAATGTGAACTGTCTTTAAAACATCAACGTTTATTTCTCTGCATTCTTTAGACTTCATTTCTTTCTCCAGTAAAAGCTGATGCAAAATATTCATTTAGTATCTCTCTCGTTTTCTGGGGTTCAACACAAAGACAACCTCCTTGATCTTTAAGAGGCCCTGGCCTCTCTATAGTTACCCTCATGCTCTTAGTGTTTGTAGAATCTGTTTGGATTATCCTTAACCTTATATGCCAATGCTATCTCATATCCCCTCTTTGCCTTCTTAATTTTTTCTTAAGAATGCCCCTACACTCTTTATATTGATTAAAAGATTCAATTGATCCAAATTGTCTATATCTAAAATAAGATTCTCTTTTATTCTGGACTAAAACCTCAATATCTTTATTCATCCATTGTTCCTTAATCTTACCAGACTTATCCTTCACTCTAACAGGAGCATAATGCATCTGAACCCTTGTCTTCACACGCTTGAACACCTTCCACTTGGCAGATGTCCTTTTACCTGCAAATAGTCATCAACACAGTGCCATGGAATCTATTACATCCAAATGGAGCCACCAGGTTGGCCTTAGTTTAACATCTCACCTGAAGGACAGTATTTTAAACAGTTTCCCTCAATGCTGCACTAAAGTTATAAAGTTGATTTCTAGGTTCAGGCCCTGGAATTGAACTTGAGCACATAACCCTGAGAATTAGATGTGAGTGTTACAAATTGAGCCACAGCTGACACCATGAAGTAGATATAAGTCTCTCTGGATGTAGGTTTGATCGCTGAGCTGCAAGGTTCATTTTCAGATGTTTCGACGCCATACTAGGTAACATCTTCAGTGAGGCGAAAGTGAGGACTGCAGATGCTGGAGAATAGAGTCAAGATTAGAGTGGTGCTGGAAATGCACAGCAGGTCAGGCAGCATCCAAGGAGCAGGAAAATTGACATTTCGGGTAGGAACCCTTCATAGGAATCATAGTGCACCCTGATGAAGGGCTCCGGGCTGAAACGTCGATTTTCCTGCTCCTCGGATGCTGTCTGACCTGCTGTCCATTTCCAGCACCACTCTAATCTCAACATCTTCCGTGAGCCTCCGGATGAAGCTGGAGTTCGTATGATGATATGTATGCGTTTGACTGTGGAAAATATATAAAGAACTGTTCTTATTTAAACAATGTGAAGTACATATACTTCAGGTTTAGTAGCATCTGTGGAAAAAGAGCTGGTTACTTGCCATTGCACTCGAGAAGAATGTGCTCTAAAACTAATACATTATTTCTGTGATCACTGTTTCTAAACTTCTGCTCAGAATGTTTTTTACATACAGACTGTAATTACAAATCTGGCCCACTTGGCAGCGTGCTCGGTCTGTGAACATTTTGACAGTCATACAAAGTCTGCAAGATTAAGCCTTTTTTTATTCATCCCAATAAGTTTTAGTTTCAAATTTTAATCTTTTAGGGAATATTTTTGCACTTAAACATTAAACATACCTGTCCTTTGTTTAGGCTAAATACATTAATCCATGGTCCAGAGGAATGGTCAGTCTGATGTTTGGAAGCTGAACCTGCAATAACATTATTATACTGGCGTATGTAAACATTGAGTTATTAAATGGATGACAAGGCCATTTAAAGGGAATAATTGCAGCACTACGGCAGGTGGATTAAGGGGATTGGTGGAAGATATCAGGTGGTACCAAGGTCTGATTTTCTTCTAAGTAGGGAGGGTGACTGTTGTTAAGGAAGAAGTTGTTTCATTAGTTAATGGGTGAGATTAAACCCAGTACAGAATTTAATTGAACAATCTGAGCATTAACCCAATCCTGTAACAACAATGCAGATAGGTGGATCATAGTGCAGGCAGCTGCCTATCTAGCAAAGGTTAGCAAGACTTCTGTAAAATGAACTTTGACCATTTAGAGTGTCATCCACAAACGTAGCAGATTTTGCAGATACATGCTGATGCTTGGTAAAGGCCTTTTCCATTGACAAATCTTGACACAGTCAAGTTGTTCATCAATAATTAGAACAATATTTCAATTTGCATTAAATTTTGTTTCAATTTTAATTAATTATTGGTGCTCACTTACTTGTTACTTATTATTACTTCTAATTGGTAAATGATAGACATTTTCAATGCACTTCTAGATGAAATATTGTGACCTATTCAGTATTTCTAATATGTAATAGATGTTTCAACATTTTTTAAGCTCTTGGCCACGTTCAATAAATTTGATTTTATCCAAAGCACTGTTGGTCATATTTTAACCTGTTCACCCTTGGTTCTGGTGAGTTCCGTTAATTTCCAGTCCTTCAGCACCTCAATTTTAAAGTCCTTTTTTTTCAAATTTCTCGACATCATCCATCCCAACCACTGCATTTCCCTCAATTTCCTCAATCTTCCAAGATCTCTGCACTCCTTTGATTCTGGTTTTGTATATCCCTGTTTTAATTGCTCTACTAATTAGAGATTGTTCTTCAACTGCCTTGATCCTAAGCTCTGGAATTTCCTCCTTTAACCTCTCTACCCCTTCCTTTCCTTTCCTCCTTCAAGACAGTCCTTGAAATCTCCCTCTTTAACCAATCTTTTGGCCATCCGCCTTGGCCTCCTTATGTGGCTGTGTGTTGTGTTTGTTTGATGACATTCCTGTGAAGCACCCTGGAAATTTTTGCTATGTTAAAAGCAGTGTACACAAGCAACTGATAGTTGTCAATGCTCCTCAGGTGGCATTTGTACATTATTAACCTGTAGTTCTTCGGTGCCTGCAGTAATTATGTACTTACGCCAAGCCCTTGGAAATTTAAAGAAAATTGATTACTATTTATAGATTTCTTTTACAAATGAAATAATCATCTAGCCCAATATCTGCTGCTGTAATGCATAAGTTATCTTTTATTTATCTTGGTGCCTGCCCTGACCCCCAACTCCATTTGTGGTTTGGCCCACCTTCATTTAGTACGTCCTGGCTTTGTTTTGTTTACTCAATTCCATTTACTGCCTAGATTGGAAGTTACACTGTGGCCCCCACTAATGTCTTCTGGAACAATGGTTTACTTCTTTGAGAAGAACCATAGGTAGGCCAGCTGTACTGAGGAAAGGATAAAGAGTGGAAAGGCACCAGTGATATATACTTCATCACTTAAGGGAGTTGACCAGTGTTTCTGTGGTCGTTGATATGAATCTAGGTGTGTGGCCTCCCTGGTACCGGATCAAGGATGTCACAGAACAGTCGCAGAGCATCCTGCTCCTCCTGCCATCAGGATTCAGGGAACCAGGTAGAAAATTAGCAAACAGGACTTCAAATGGAGTAATCTTTGGATTACTGCTGGTGCCACATGTGAATGAATACTGAAATAGTAAGATAAGTCAGATGAATCCATGTCTGGAAAAATGGAGCAGGAAAGAGTGTTTCAATTTCCTGGGATATTGGAACTAGCTCATGGGAGATGGTATCTGTGCAAGCCAGGTGGGTGGCACCCAAACAGAGCCAGGATTGAGTTCCTCATGAGGCACTTTGCTATTGCTATTTAAACTAAGTCTGTTTGAGAGTGGTGACCAGGAGAGAACATTAAAAGGTAATGACTGGGTGCAACAAAAGACAGATAGTACTAGAGTAGAAATTATTCAGTTATTACATGGAGTAAGGGAGAAACTTAAAAATTCTAAATCAGAGTTACACTGCATTTTTGTGAATGCACAGAGTATAGTAAACAAGATTAGTGAGTTTCCAGCACAGTTAGCCATGTGGAATTATGATGTTATGGTGATAACAGAGATCTGACTGAAGAAAGCACAGGCACTGAGTGTTAAATATTCCTGGTTACAAGGTGTTCAGGAAAGATAGGAAAGGAAGAAAAGAAGAAGAGGTGGTGATGTTGATCAGTGAATGTATTGCAGAACTGGAGAAAGAGAATGTCTCAGAGGATTCAGGGACAGGATTGATTTGCCTAAAACTAAGGAACAAGAAGAGTGCAATGGTTGGTGTAGCCTCCAGATCACCAATTAGTGGGAAGGATAGAGTAAGAAATCTGCAGGGAAATTACAGAGAGGTACAAGCATTGTCGAGTAATTATAATGGGGGACTTTAATTGCCCAAATATAATCTGGAACAAATGATAGTGATAAAGCAGAGACAGACAAATTCTCTTAGATTCCATTCTGGAAAATTTCCTGCAGCATTATATGTCCAATTGAACAAGAAAGGCGACATTGTTAGGTTTGGTCTTCGAATCAAGGTGGGCCAAGGATCCACAGTGGGCAAACACTTAGGGGTTGGTGATCATTGTATTATATAGTTTAAGATTACAGTGGAACAATTGTGGGAATGTTATAGTTTATGGATTGTATTATATTAATTGAATTTGTAAGAACGTAGGAGAAATGAAAGATCTTCTAATTAGAGATCATTTGGGAGTAGCGATCACAATATGGTAGAGTTGGTTTGAGGGAGAGCAAATCAGTCCTCAAACTAGTGTCATCCAATTAAATAAGGGCAATTGCAGAGGTGTGAAAACAAGCTTGGAAAATAGACTAAGGGGAAAGTCAGTTGATGAGCAGTGGAAGACATTTAAGCAAATATTTCGTAATGTTCAGCAAAGGTTTATTGCACACAACAGAAGGAACTCGTTGAGAAGGATGACCTACCTTAACAAAAGCAGTCAAGTATTGTATCCAATCAAAAAAAAGGCATATAAAGTGGCAGAACCAACCAGCGGATTGAGAATTTTTTTAGAAGTCAGCAGCAGATAACTTAAAAGCTAGACAGTGAGCATCCAGGTAGGCTCAAAATGAGTGAAAACTAAGAGAACAAATGAACGGGCTGGAGATGCAGCCTGGTCCAGTCTGTGAACTGGCATTTCATCCCTGAATTCACAAAGCCCTGCTGCAGGAGTACGGTGATAGCGGCCATTGTGCCCCAATGGGCAACATTGAAGTACAGATGCATACTGTAATTGGATTGGAGATGTGCAGTGAGGTTTGGCACATGTCACATGCCAATTCCTATGGATGTGTGGTATATGAAACATGGCCTGAAATGTTTGTGGCTGTGTCCAACATGGAGCTACTTTGGAGCAAGCAGCCAACTGAAGTTGCCTAGTACCTACTCCAACTCACACGTTGAGTATTCTCGGCTTTCTAGTTTGCTCGCTGCAGGTGCTAGGATTGGAAGTTGCAAATCAGTAAGGTGAGATGTGCAGTTTATAAGGTCATCAGCAAGCAATAATACCCCTTAATAGGCAACTTGCCATTGCGTGGCAAGAATCTCATCTTGACAACTGGAACTTTGTTAAAAAATGCAGTGAGTTTTTCCTGGCATTTAGATGGGCGTCACTGGATGACTTGTAGGCCTCTCACATTTCTCACCATAACTCACGTCATTCAGGCCCCTATAAACTCTGCCCTCTCTTTCTTTTAACAATTGAAGAGTGGACAAGGTGAGGACCCTGTGACAGGCAATCAGCGTCACGTGAGTGAGGTGACGAACCTCACAGAGAAGCACATAGACTGGCAATGCACCCGAGTGGAACTCAGGACATAAAGACAAATATTTTTCTAATTTACACATAAGTAAGAACAAAGGTAAAATAAAAGTAAGGGATCCATATTATATTTAATTATGATATGTCTGGAAACCCTAGACACTCTTGGTGGTCTGGATGACCATGTGTGCCGGAGGTGTCTCTAGCTGGAGCAACTCAGATACTGGATTTTGGAACTTGAGCAGCACGTGGGACCCCCACAGTGGGTTCACGAGGCTGGGAACTTCATGCAGAGCACGGTGTTTCAGGGTGTGGCCACCCTGTAGTTTCAGGAAGTGCAGGCAGAAAGAGATTGGGTGACTGGCACACAGAAGAAGGCGACCTGGGGCAGGTAGTGAGGGAATTTCCCAAGTGCATCTCACTTGCAAACTGTTTATCAGCCTTGGAAATCCTGTATGGAGGCTCCTCAAGCCTGGCGTGCCATTAAATAGGGTTATGGCTGATATTCTTGAGGCCAGCCTCATGCCAGCGCATCTCAGCCCTCAACTCTCTGGTGTTTCAAAAATCTATATACGTGCTCTTTAAATACTTTCGGTAATATAACCTCCTACAACTCTCTGGGTTAGAGAATTCCAGACATTCACTACCCTCTGGGAGAAGAAGTTCCCCTGCATCTCAGTTTTAAATAAATGTCCCCGCATCCTGTAACTGTTTCCCTATTTTGAGGTTCCCACACGATTGGAACCATTGTCTCAACATCTACTCTGTCAAATGCCCACAGAATCTTGTTTGTTTTAATAAATTCACTCTTTATCCTTGTTAATACTAATGCATAAAGACATAACCTATTTATCTATTCTTGGTAAGTTCACCCCTATATCTCAAGAATCAGCCTGTGACTCTCTTTTGAATAGCCTTCAATTTTTTTTTATGTACAGAGACTTAAATTGTACACAGTACTACATATGTAGCCTCGCTAACACCCTTACAGTTATAACAGGATTTCCCTATTTTTTAAAATCCAACCCCCCCCCCAGGAATGAAGACTAAATTCAATTTGCCTTCTTAATCAGATGCTGCACCTGCATCTTTTGGGTTTCATGCACAAAAACACACAGATCCCTCTTGCGTTTGAGCTTTCTCCATTTAAATAATAGTAATGGAACCTTTTCCACATACCTGAATCATTGTGGCTGCAGCCATACTTAAGAAGCTTGACACCATCTAGGACAATGCAGCTGGCTTGATTGGTATTCAATCCACCACTTCCACCATTCACTTCCTTCACTACAGTGGTTGCAGTGAATATCATCAACAAAATGCATGACAGTAACGCATCAAGATTTCTCTGATATCACCTTCCAAACCCTGTGGCCACCTAGGAGGACAAGGGCAGCAAGTACATGGGATCCCCACTTTCTGCAAGTTCCCCTACAAGGCACATACCACCCTGACCTGGAATTATATTCTTCACTGTAACTATGTCGAAATCTTGGAGCCCTTTTCCTAATAGCACTTACGGATAACCTTAAACCTCAGAGATGGCATTGATATAAGGAGGCAACTCACCAATTGCCGCTGTATTTATTGCCCATCCCCTAACTCCTCTCAGGAAGTGATGTTAGGGATGGGCAATAATAGCTAGAAACGCTCACATCTCCCAAACAAATAAAATATAAACATTTAACCACTGTTGGCAGTAAAGCTATGGTTTGTAAGTGAAAAATGTTCGTGTTGGAAGGTGGAAGATATTTTCTTTTGAATCAAGTGGTATTTTGAAACAGTATTTTGCGTAGCTCAAATTTAATTATGGAACTGTTTAGTTAATTGATTTAATTCTATTCAAAACAAAAGTTACAGAAGACTTTATTTTCCAAAATGATATACTATTGTCTGGAACACAGTTACTGTAATAACAATTTACTACTATTTTGTTGTTAAACAGACTCACAGCAGGTTATTATTGTATGGTTTAAAAGAACCTCCCATAAACATACAAATTTCCTTCCCTCCAATCTGATTACTCAATGACATTATATTACAGTATTAGTGTTGCAATACTCATTTGAATGTGACATTCGAAGGAAGATTTTATTGACATGTGGAAACCCAGCTGAGTTGCTCAGTGATTTTAGTCATTCAAAACATTCACAGTATTCTATCATAGCGGAAGATTTAAATAAGTCAGATTGCCAGCTCTGACTCAATGAAAAGAATCAAACCAGTGTAAGACTAATAAAGACAAAATATACAAATGCTGGAAATAAAAACAAAGAACTGGAGAAACTCAGCAGATCTGGTAGTGTCTGTGGAGAGAAAAACAGAATTAATGTTTTGATTACATTATGACTCTTCATCAGAACTATTCTGAAAAAGTCATAGAATCCCTACAAAGCGGAAGCAGGCCATTCGGCCCATCGAGTTCACATCAACCCTCTGAAGAGCATCCTACCCAGACCCAACCCCATTCCTTATCCCGGTAACTCTGCATTTCCTATGGCTAACCCACATAGCCTGCATATCCCTAGACACTGTGGGCAGTTTAGCATGGCTAATCCACCTAACCTGTACATCTTTGGACTGTGGGAGGAAACCGGAGCATCCGGAGTAAACCCTTGCAGACACAAAGAATGTACAATCTCCACACAGACAGTCGCCCAAAGGTGTAAGCAAACCCAGTCCCTCGAGCCGTGGGGTGGCAGTGCTAACAACTGAGCCACTGTGCTACCCAATCCAACGGGACTTGAAATATTAACTTGCATTTCTTTCTCCATAGATGCTGCCAATGTTTTCTGCTTTTACAAAAGATTCATATAAGGTGGTTGTGGGAGGAGTGGGGTGAGCACTGTCAGTGGATACAGTGGATAGTGGGATTGTCAATCAGTAAATGCTGAGTTGCATTGTCAATGGTATGGGATGGGTGGTCAGTTTTCAGATGACTCAGCAGAGTGATTAGAGATTCTATCGTCTTCACTTGATCTGTGTTCCTGAGCAAGCTTTATGCCTGCTGGCTAAGAACTCTAAACAAATCAATCCAATTGCTACTGCGAAAACAGGTCAGGTTTGCATGTTTACAGGTCAGGAAGGCCATGAGCAAGGGCCACTGATTGGCTTCAGTATCCAATGATAATGATGGTGTGATTTAGCCAAATTATGATGGTTGGAGGAACATTTGGGTGCTTGATAAACTGCAGGAAGCGGCTACTTAAGTTTAAGTCAATAAAATTTTCATTATAGAAGTATGGTATCATAGCTTGTGTTGAGTAGATGCTGTGTTTTAATTCTACTTAAAATAAAATATATGGTCAATTTTCGATGGTGAGATCTGTACACTGGCAGGAGGTACTTATGGTTTTTGTCACCAATCTCTCAGGCAGTTCTCAGATGCTAAGGAAACAAACTCAGGCCAACTGGAATATTTCTTTGAAAATTTCTTAAAACCGCATTTGGAGAAAGGCTGTCAGGTTATGTGCACCATGTATTTAAGTCAAGAAACAGCATTCTGAAAATGGGAAGGAAAATCACGAGTGCCATTGACTTTAGTGGGCAGCAGGTGTTGGTGTAGGACTTTTGGAGTATTGGAGTGATACTTCAACCACACACCCGGAGTTTTTGGGATTGTTGGAGATGGGAATGGTGGTGGTGGTTGTGGTGGTATATGTTGGTAAGGGAGTGAGAGTGCTGGGTTGAAGAGGCCTAGGAGGAAGGTTGAAGGAGGATTATGATTTATAGGTGGGCGAAAGTAAAGTTTAACTCCACTGGCATGGGCCTTCAATAAGCCCGAGTTGCCCTGACGCCTTTCCTGTCCACCATAATGGAAGACAGGTTGAGAGTAGGCAAAAAGGGTAATGGAAAAGTCATGTGCTTTCTGAAATAACTCCACAAAGGCTAGTATCCTGTCACCAAGTCACCCTTTATTTACACGTGTATGGTATCCGACACTGACCCAGCTTGCTTAGAGCTGGCTCCGGGGTGAACAACCCCTGACACTCCTGTTTATATTTTATTTTAGAAACAAACAGTGAACAATGTACAGCAATTTACAGGGGAAAGGGGCAGCAAAGACAGACCCCAAACTCATCGTTCAACCATTTTTTTGGGAAATGAGGACAAACCTCACTCCTTTTTTTTATTTTATTAAACAGTACAAAATACAGTTACAATAAACAGAAAGCAGCAGTTCACAAAAAAAGCACTACATACAGGGGAAAGGGCACCAAAGCCAAACCCCAAACCCCACCATTCAACCAACTTTCAAGCAGAGGACAAACTTCACTCTTATTTATTTATTTTTTCTCATGTCATGTGTGTGCAAGTGTCGAACACAGTGAAGAACAACAAGTATGTACATCTTTATTTATATTCCACCACCAGGAAGAAAGGAATCACCTGAGTGACCAGTGACAAGCAGTGCCCTTCACATCAAAGGGCAATGCTGCGTGATCAAACAGTGAAGGGGAGGGCAGGGATTAAATCAAAATAGAATTGGAGGGGGAATAATACACTGCACTCCTTGTGGTGCCCACTTTTCCCTGAAAATCCCAAAGGTGTTGGTGGAGTTACTCCTGTCTATTTTTTAAAATTTTATTAAACAATACGCAGTTTACAAAACAATTAACATTAACAGCTATATATAGAGAAACAGCAATTTTACAAGGGAGAGGAATGGCAAAGCCATGCCCCAAACCCTACCGTTCAACCAGTTTTCAGGGAAATGAGGACAAATCTCAAATCCCCCTTTCAATCATTACAAAACAGTACCAATGACATTTGTATATAAGATAGTCCAATTTCAGAAAAAACAATGCGTATAATACAGACCCAGCAAGCCACCCATCCCTCCCACCTTTTGGCTACTCCTGTTTATATCTGTCAGCCAGGACTCCCTGATTGGGCCAAGCTAACAGCCCCAATCAGGAACTAATATTCTATGAGATCCACCTAGCTGACCTCATTCTAATCACTACACCTTCATTTATAAGTCACCCTACCTTCCTATATACCCTGCTTGGATTCATAAAATCCTGCCTTGTATAGAAATAAGGATGAAGTATATGACTTTAAACTCACCTGAGGACTAAACTTGCACCTGGAGTTTTGCAACAACAGCTTTTTTCATGGGGCATGCTGAGTTTTGATATTGATATCCCATATCGATCCATGAGATTAAAACAAAGTCAGATTTTAGTAGCTCGGGAGTGTGAAACCTAAAGTGTGCAGATTCGATCTGACAGAAGCAGATCTGTGCTTTATGGGTTTGTTTGGATAACCAGGGTTCCCTTTTAAAAAGGTGAGGTATTCTTTGGAGATGATTCCAGGGTGAACTTTAGTGGAAGTTGGGGACCTTTTGATTTGTTAAAAGATGTGAACATGCAGCACTAATTACAGACAGGGATACAGATCCATAGGAAGTGGGCAATAGTGGATTTGGCTCGGCTCAGGCTTGGAGGCCAAAGGGCATGTTTCTGGCCTGTAATTTTTCTTTGTTCTTTAATCTAATTAATTGAAACTGCAAAGCCCTTTGGTTAGGTGCTTATTGACAATTCCAAAATGTTTGGAGAAATTTTCAAAAGGAACTATTGAAACATTTAAAACTCCTGCCCTTTAAATAATTGGAATACAACGGCCTGGAGCTTTTTTTTTTGATTGCTTATTATTTTCACTCAGTTTGTTCACATAAACATAAGTGGTTCTATTACTGAAGCTGTGGGGTTTCCTGGGAATCAGGCTGGAAGACCCTGGATTTCACAGCTATCAATTATCACAATAGAGAACTACCCTTTCACAATTTAATTGGCAGCTGCAAGTGTTATCAGAGACTTTGAAGTGGAACTATGAACTCATATGCTTGTTATAATACTGGATTACACATTTGAATGAAATATCTGTTGTATATTGTTGAAGGAAAATAAACGTAGTAAATGGTTTGTATGAATGAATATTTTTCTCATTATAGTGACATCTGCAATAAACACTTGATTTTATTTCATCATTGCAAATGTTCTGAAATACCTACCGTGGTTGGTACTGGAGAATATGTATGGTAGGTGGAGAGGCAAAGGGTGGTGGGAAGACTATGGTGGGTTTGGCAGAAGGGTTATAAAGGGCCATGGGGTTGGATTCAAGTGCATAAGTTGGCTTAGGGACCATAAAGGCCATGATGATGGGCAGAATGGCACAGATTTGCAATGGCTGGTATAAGGACTAAGGGGATAGATTCAGAGCATTCATTGGCATGGATCGACATGTATGGGATGTGTTAAGTGTAGGAGAAGTTTGTGAGAATGAGAGCTCAAGCAATGATTTTTGTTTTGTTGTTTGTAAAAAAAACTGAAACAGAGTGCACACTCAGTCAGCCCTTCAACTCGGGCTATCTCCACATCCAATAGCTCTCGTTCAGGGTCTTCCAGCCTGATTCCCACAGCTCCAGAATTAAAATTCCAATTTCCAGGAACACTTTCTGCCGAACTATGACATGTCCTACATGCACTTGGGAGGGACAATTCAGCTCATAGTCTTGAATCCCATGTGCTACAGAGTTTAACTAGTGCTTATTGTGGACTTCTTTGAATCATAAAATCCCTACAGTGTGGAAGCAAGCCATTCAGACCATTGAACCACACATCCCCTCCAAACAGCATCACACACCGCCTTACCCCTGTACTCTATCCCTATAATCCATGTTTAACCCACCTAGTATGCACAGCTGTGGACACTGTGGACAATTTAGCAAAGCCAATCCACCTAGCCTGCACATCTTTGGATTGTGGGAGGAAACCCACACAGACACGGGGAGAATGTGTAAACTCCACACAGACAAACACCCAAAGGTGGATACAAGCCCTGGTCTCTGACGCTGTGAGGCAGCAGTGCTAACCACTGAGCCACCTTGTTTGAAGGTGAAAACATTTTTGTGGCATTGATGATGCTGAAGTGTAAAGGTAAAATCTGATGTTACTTTAAATAAGTAACATTGTGTTTACCACACTAGTAGGCCTCTGATCCCAGTCACTCAAGTTGGCCTGCCATTATATATTAGAAAAGAAAATAATTGCAACATTGTGTGGAAAGAATAGGTAATGTGAGGCTAAATGAATAGCTTTTTGAAAGAGCTGGCTCACACATGATGGGCCAAGTGACCTCCTTTTATGCTGAATAATTGTATGTTTGGGGCGTAGAAGATTAACTAAAGACTTCCAATTTCAAAAAGCAATCCTTTCAGTATCTTACTGCTAACTGTCTGGAAATCTATGTAATTTCCCTGCTTTTATGTGTCAGGATTGTACAATCAGCGGAATTTTATTGTACAATTTTACTGCTTTCCCACTAATCCCAAAAATACACACACACAGATTTACGTGATGACTTATGTGTCTTTTAGTCCTTCTTCCAAGCTTTCTGGCATTTATTTTCCTGGCATTTGAGTAAGGCTATTCTGAAATTTGTACCTGGGGATTACCATTATTCAAGTTGTATGTGTTACCGGTTGATATTCGCTCTGACAAATCCATCTAACAAGCAAAAGAGGCTTTGAATTGTTCGAATGGATAATTTTGATCACTGCATGAGAAAGCTGACTCCATTAAAAAGAAACTGCCTTTTATCCATTAACTGTCTGATGTCCATTCTGCCTGAGAACATTAAAAAGATTAGAGAGCTTTCTTCCACTTCTAATGAGATAGCAAGACTAATGAGCTAGGTTCCAATAGAATAAAATCATTTTCTCCTAAAGTTACAGTTGTATTGATAAAATCAAAAGAAAATCTGAAAGGAGAAGTAACTGCAAATTATGGTTAAATACAGCATTGCTGTCAATATTGGAAGAGCAAAAAGATAGGTGTTTCAGATGGAAAATCTCTCTTCAGTCCAATTCCAACAGTCATATCATTTGGCGTTTACAGATACAATTTAATGCTCAATTGATTCACACATCAGAAATGGAGACGGTTTACTGGAGGAAGGAAGAGGACAACTGTTTGAGTATTCCACTGGGGAGAAAAAAAGCTGTTTGGTATGGGCTAGTTGTTTACAAATACTCTGCCTTATCACTTGTGCATTGATGTAGGCCTATCAAAAACTGTTCTGCTGGCACAAGGCAGTCACAAAATGTTAGAATGTTACAAGTTGGCATAAACAATTTAGATGAACCAGTAAAGAGATGAAATGGAAGCTGAGGGGGCTGAAACCTCTCCAGGAAAAAGCAGTTTATCTTCTCCTGCCATTTAGGCTCATTTGTATTACTTTCAGGTAAGATATTTTAATTTCATTGTTCTATTCCCCTCTCACACACCCCTCTCCCAACTACATTCCCCAACTTTCAGATGATCAGAGGGGATGCTCAGCTGCAAGGAACTTTCTACACCAAGTATGTTGAATTATCCAGTGTCTTGAACTAATGCTGTAGATAATACCAACAGAAGAATTTGCAATTAATTTTGTTTCAGATTATGTAGAAATGACAATTTAAAAACAGGCTTTTAAATCCAACCAGTTATGATGGTGTTTGTTTTCTGCAATGTTGGAGCAACACTCCTAATCCCATTTTGCTTTATTCATTCATGGAACGATGGCGTTGCTGGCTAAGCCAGCATATTTTGCCTGTCCCCCTAATCTAGAGGCAGCACGGTGGCTCAGTGGTTAGCACAGCTGCCTCACAGAGCCAGGGACCCGGGTTTGATTCCCATCTCGGGTGACTGTTTGTGTGGAGTTCGCACATTCTCTGCGTGGGTGTGCTCCGGTTTCCTCCCACAGTCCAAAGATGTGCAGGTTAGGTGAATTGGCCATGCTAAATTGCCCATGATCAGGTGTAAATATAGGGTAGGGCAATGGGTCTTGGTGGGTTACACTTTGGAGGGTTGGTGTGGACTTGTTGGATTGAAGGGCCATACTGTTTCCATACTGTAGGGAATCTAATCTAATCTAACCCTAATTGCCCAGAGGGCAACAAAGAGTCAACCACATTGCTATGGATCTGGATCACATGTAGGCCAGACCAGTTAAGGATGGCAGATTTCCTTCCATGAAGGACATTGGCAAACCAGATGGGATTTTCCCTTACAATTGACATGGTTTCATGGTCACCATTAGGCTCTTAATTTCAAATTATTATTGAATCCAAATTCCACCATCTGCCATGGCAGGATTCAATTCCGTGTCCCTAGAACATCACCTAGGTCTCTGAATTAATAGTTCGGTGATAATACCGCAAGGTCATCACCTATCTGAAGGGCATTAGTGAACCAGATGGGTTTTTCCAACAATCGACAGCAGGTTCATAGTCATTATTAAAGTCCTAATTCAAGAGTTTTGTTAAATTAAAATTCTACCATTTGCCACAGTAGGATTTGAACCTGGCCAGAACATTTCCTGGGTCTCTGGATTAAAATTGCAGTGATAATATCTCAAGGCCATTGCTTCCCATCTGGCCAACCTGTATCTATGTTCTTTTAGGTGTCTTTCTTTCAGCTACCTACCTAAGTGTTTTTTAAATGTTCAAATGGACACTGGTTCACTAACATGTGCATATTATATGGTGTCATACTGTTGTGTGTTCTAGAACTTGTATTTAATCTTCTGCCCATGTCCTCATGTTCCATGCTCTCAATTACTAGAAACAGTCAGTTTCTATCCACTCTGTTTAGTGCTTTCCATAGAACTGAAATTTATGTATGAGCGGTTTACCAGTTCCTGAGGTAAAAATGGAGATGCAGACTTAATCATGCTTGCTTCGCTGTTCCCGTGGCCATTTTGCCTCGTGTGGCTATTAATAGGCTTAAGGTCAGTGGGATTCCTGGCCCTGGAGGTAATAGGGCAAGGAGGAGGGGAAATTTAGTAAGAAGAACAGAAATTGCTGGAGAAACTCAGCATGTCTGGCAGCATCGGGGAGAGAAAGCAGGGATAATGTCTCAGATCCAGTGACACTTCTTCACAACTGAACAGCAGTCAAGCAGCCAGACCTGTTGAGTGTTTCCAGCAATTTCCTTTTTGTTTCTGATTTCCAGCATCTACAGCTCTGGACTTTTTTTTATTTAGGGGAAATTGAGTTTGATTGGGTGGGGAGGCTAGTGGAGAGGATGGGGCTCTGAAGAACATGGGATGCTCTTTTCTGGTTGGCTACAATGCTGCCAGATTTTACCTGGTGATGCCAGTCTCTCCCACAGCAAGTAAAGTCCCAGTGGCAGAAGGAAGGGGCCTTTTAACTGAGCATTAATTGGTCATCCAAGGGCTTCAATTGACTGGGGTACAGGCAGACCACCTGATACCTTTGCACCGCTGATTAGGTATTCATGGGGCTAACTGGGCTATAGTTTCCTGGCTTTCGTCTTTACCCTTCTTAAAAGATGGAGTGACATGCAATTTTTCAATCCAGAAGAAACCCTTCTGTATCTAGGAAACTGCATAATTGTCCAACCTATTATGTTTCAATGTACTCCCCAACATCCTTTAACACCCTCTGATTGAAGCCATCAGGTCCCAGCAACTTATCACTTTTTAGTTCCATTAATTTCCTCTTTCCCAAAATGTCACTTAATTTTATTCAGTCCCTGTTCCTGATCCACTATTAATTTTCTCAGGTCATCCAGAAAGCTATCCTCCTTTTCTACAGTAAATACTGAGACAAAGTAATTATTCAGCATGTCCTGTCATTTCCCCATTATCATTGACACCATCCCTAATTTTGGGCTATAGTGGGCCAATGTTGCTTCTGATCCCCGCATCTAGCACTTGGTGCTGCTACTAGGGTGTCTGTACATAACACTGATTACAGTTTTAGTTTGTTTATGGTTCCTCAGTTCCACCCATATGGTCTCCACTGAATTCTTTCTCTTCATTATGTCCTCCCATGCCATTGACATAATTTTGTTTTTAATCAGTAAGGCTAGGTGGAGGTATGAGTTTTGAGGAGGATACAAAAGACCTTCAAGTGGTATTGAAGATAGCAAAACACAAACTCTACAGGTCTTCTAAAAGCAGCTACTAAAGAGTGTATATAAAAGACTTATTTATTTATCAAATTTCATGATTTTGGAATGGTCAAAAGTCTTTCACAGCCAATGAAGTATTTTGAGGTTATTGTTGCCTCATACACAGAACAAAATCCCTTAATAAATAGATTAGGTGTTTGGAAGTGATGATTGAGGGATACATATTGCCCAGGACTCCAGAGAAACCTTACTTCCTGTTGCTTGACTAGTGTCAGGCATCATCACCAGTTGGAGGATACATGGACCTCGATTTAACATCTCATCTGAAAATCAGCATCTCTTACGATACAGAGCTCCCTACATTACAATAGTGACTGCACATAGAATGTACTTGATTGACTGTAATTCACTTTGAGACACCTGGTGGTTGTGAAAAGGGCTAAATAAATTCAGCCTTGCTCTTTCCCTCAGTAGAGTACTGGCATTGCCAGTCTAGATTAAGTACTCAAGTCTCGAATGGTTACAAATTGTAGTGACAGGGACGCCTTCCTCCTTTTCATTTCACTTTTCCACTTTCCATTCTCATTTGCCGACTTCATCTCTTCTGTAAGTGGGTGTATACAAAATCACACTTAACTTTAGTCACCTGAACAACAAAAATGTACACATGATTGATTATTTTAGACAAAATTCAGTGCCTCGGCCATGTACCCAATAATACAATGTCTTAAAATGGTAGGAAGAGGAAAAGGCTGTATATGCCTTTCACCCAATGGAAGATGGTGACAGAGGAAGGCTCCTGGTTGGTCATGGTGAGCCCAGTTGGCAGTGAGACAACAGTAAGATGGCAGTGAGCCCAGTTGGTGCAAACGGTGGTGGGACGGATGGTGAGCCCGGATGGTGGTGTGATGGCTGGTAAGTTCGGTTGGCGGTGAGATAGCTGGTGAGCCCAGATGATGGTGAGACGGACGGTGAGCCCAGATGGTGGTGTGATGGCTGGTGAGCCCAGATGGTGGTGAGACAGATGGTGAGCCCGGTTGGTGGTGAGATGGCTGGTGAGCCCAGATGGTGGTGAGATGGATGGTAAGCCTGGATTGCTGTGAGATGGCTGTTGAGCCCGGATGGCGGTGAGACGGCTGGTGAGCTCAGATGGCAGTGAGAAGACCGATGGTGAGCCTGGATGGTGGTGAGATGGCTGGTGAGTCTGGCTGGTGGTGAGACGGATGGTGATGAAATGGCTGTTGAGTCTGGATGGTGGTGAGATAGATAGTGAGCCCAGATGATGGTCAGTGCAGGCATCTGCGAGCTTGGGAGAGAGATCAAGCCCCCTTTGGGAATCCAGGCCCTTGTGGGAAAACCCAGTAAGGAGTGACCACAGTCTGAAGAAGGACTGTAATTTTGAACGTAACGTTATTCCTTTATTTACCACTTTATACTGAGAAGAACTGTAATGTTGTACTTATTTGTTAATTTTTCCACTTGTACCTAAGAATGTGTACGTAGGTGCTTTGTATCTCAGATAGCACCAGGAGTGGTGACTTTGTACATTTTCCACTGTACTCCTGGATCCCTGTTCTTGAGTACAGGTGACAATAAAACCTAATTCCTGATTCCAAAATAATTAAAGTATAATTGAAGATCAGTAATCAGTTGTGGTTTTATAGTAGGTTGTAATTGAGCTTGAATTCAAGGTGTGACTTGTGATCTTGTCATTCAACAATATTGTATGTTCTCAATTATAACCTATACTACTTCTGCACAGTCACCTTGGTTATTTTCTTTTGCACATCTCTCCTATTTTCCCCTAAAAGCAATGATTCATGCTGGTGTAGATTTCTCTCAGCATCACCAGTCATCCTGTTGCCTTTTCACATTGCCATTCTCGTACATGAGCCCTGGTCGGTTTTGATGTACCATTTGACTGTTTTTAGTTTTTAAAAAATCCACAATGGAAGTTTGTATCAAAAAGAATAGGAATCCATCAAATTGTTATAAAAGCCCAACTAATCTTGGGTGTTTCTGTGTTTTGGCTATTTTGGCCTTACAGACCATGTTAAACTTTATCATCTTACGGCTACTGTTGCTTTGATTTCCATTTTATGTATAACATGGATCCTTTATAAACACTGGGTCTAAATGAGCACTGGCTCAATTTTACATCTTGCATTATAGACAGTAGTGCCATATATTCTGAGGTTTTAAAAGTTTATATTAGGCTGATTGAAGCCCTTCATTACAGTTCAGTTCTTATGGACGTCCTTCTTATCTAAGCGCTTAAAACATAACTCATGACCAAGTGCTGGTTTTGTCACCTTTTTGAGTCAGGGTATCACATTAGGCTGCTTCTAAACCATTGGTACCTTCCTGGAATCCATGAATGTCAATGCTTTGAAAATCATGCTAGTTTTGCTCAACACTCCAGGGTAAACATTACCTATCCTTGAAATGTTATTTATTTTGAGCCCTTTCAGCTTGTTTAAGACATTTTGTTTTTTCCCCTTGGGATGTAAGCGTTGCCAGTAGAAATGTATTGCTTTTCCCTTGTTGTCATAAAATGGAGATGCTACCTCTTGTTGAACTGAAATTCATTGTAGTTTAATACAATTGAATGGATTGCCCATCCACTTCAGAAGGCAGTAAAGAATTGCCAATGTTTGCATGGGATAAGCAAATCAGGTAGACATGACAAGATTGTCTCCTAAAAGATACAATAGCGCCTCGACTCACGAACTTAATCCGTTCCGGGACCCGGTTCACAAACTGAAAAGTTAGCGAATTGAATAAATTTTTCCCATTGTTCGGATAGCGTAAGAATGCTTGGACGTTCACAGCGCACGCGCCAAAGACGAACTGAATGAGATCACGCGGGGCCCTAGAGCTTTTGCGTTCAACAAGCGTGTAGCAAAGCAGAACAATGAAACCACGTGGTCGCACACGGGCTTTTTGTGTTTGTACCTTTGTTCGTACCTTGAATTTCGTACATACGTTGAAGCGAAATTTTACGTACAATCTTGTTCGTAAACCGATTTGTTCGTGAACGGGGTTGTTCATATGTCGAGGCGCGACTGTATTAGTAAATCAGTTGTGGGTTTTAAGGCAATCAGTGGCTTTAGTTTTACTGATACTTGCTTGATGTTTCCAGAATCAACAAATCATTGAATTAAATTCTCAAATTGCCATGGTGATATTGGAAAACATAGACCTACTCATCTAGACCTTTGGATTACTGACCTGTAGTATAACACACTGAGGATAAAATAATAATTGAGAATATTTTGTTCTTTTTCTCGTGATGGTCCTCATTTTTAACATTCTGAATTTTTTTTGGGTAATATGCTTTTATTCATTGATTGTCTTAGCCCTATTTGGTCAACTAGTAAATATAAATCAGCATGTTTCTCTTTGTTCCAATGTTTACTTTCCCTTTTATCCTTGCAAAATTTATGTCTACCCTCTTTAGTTGTAATTTTTAAATCCATTTGGAATAGAGTCCTAGAGTCATTGAGATGTAGTGCACAGATACAGACCCTTTAGTCCAAATCTTTCATGCCGACCAGATATCCTAAAGTAATCTAGTCCCATTTGCCAGCATTTGGCCCATATCTGTCTAAAACCTTCCTATTCGTTCCTATATACCATCTAGATGCCTTTTAAATGTTGTAATTGTACCAGCCTCCACCACCTCCTCTGGCAGCTGATTCCATAGACATACAGACTACCAGCTGCGAGAAAAAGTTGCCCTTTAAGTCCCTTTTAAATCTTTTCCCTCTCACCTTAAACCTATGTCCTCTAGTTTTGGACTCCCCTACCCTGGGAAAAAGACCTTGACTATTGACCCTCATGATTTTATAAACCTTTACAAGATCACCTCACAGCCTCTGATGCTCCAGGGAAAATAGCCCCAACCTATTCAGCCTCTCCCAATAGCTCAACCTCTTCAACCCTTTAATCTGAATTTGCTGATTGTGAGTGCTTAATTATTCTGCATGCCTCGCACTCATCTTTTAAAGTTGTTCCATTTATTTTCGACTGAAATGTTGATGGACATCCTCCTGCCATTCATTTGTTTCATTTGGTTGAAGCTAGCATTTTACCTGGGTGCTGGGAAAATATAAGCACTAAAAAAAAAGATAAAATAAAGATAAAAAACAAGTGTTAAGGGCATTGTTTATCAATTAAAAAAAAGAAGCTATAAAACTTGTCCAAGTCTTCAACATAATTGAATCATGGATTATGTTAAACTCATGAACATAGGAACAGGAGTAGGCCATAAAGCCCATATAGAATGCTCCACCATTAACGTAGATTATGGCTGTCAATCTACTTCAATTTCACTTTCTTATACTCTCTCCATATTCCTTTATGTCATTGATTTGCAGAAATCTGTTGAGTTTTGAATGTGCGAATGACTAAGCTTCCACAGCCCCTTGGAGAAGAGAATTCCAAAGATTTGCCACCCTGTGATTCAAAGAATTCCTCCTCATCTCAGTCTTATGTGGTTTACCCCATATTATGAGGCTACATCCCCGAATATGGCCTCATCAGCCAGGGAAAAAGTCCTAATTACATCCATTTTGTAAGAATCTTAAAAATTTCAATGGGTTCATTGGTTATTTGAAACTTGTGAGAACATATAACCCAGTTTCCTCAATCTCTCTTCTTAAAACTATCCCAACTTCCCAGGAATTAGTCGAGTGAGATTCTGTTGCATTCTGTCCACGATAAGCATATCCTTCCTTAGGTAGGAAGAGCAAAATTATACACAATAATCTATGTGCGTTCTCACCAAGGCTTTACATAGTTGAAGCAAGATACGCCAGGTGCAATCTCTCCATGTATGCATAGGGTTGAAACTCATCGTTCTGTGGACACTCTCCACCTCACAGTCACTATGTCTCAATTTTTAAAGGTTTTTAAAAATTATTCTTTATTATGCTGATGGGCTATTACAAAAGCCAGATCAAAATGACAATTACCCCCGTTTTGAACCTAGCTGATGTTATTACTGGACCCCATACTGAAATCTGGCTTAATAAATCACATTTTGCTTTATTTAATGAGGTTTTTCACTGAAAGGCAGCATGCAACACTGCAGATTGGGCTTTAGCAATAAAAAGAAAGCTTATTAAGCAAAGAGTATATTAATAAAATAGAATAAAATAAACTATTTATATACAGCATAACTTGGATGATTTTTTAAGTGCATGATGAAATACAATATTCCCTGTATCTCAAGAGCATCTCTTTACAATACTCAAACACCAGAGATAATCTTTTCTCAATCAAATTAATACGTTTAACTTAATTATGACTTTCACTTCCTGGTCTTGAAACATATACTCTTCCTTGTGTATTTGCACAATTGATGTTAGACTGTCTCAGTTTCAGTTAACACTTTCATAGATCTAAACAAATAATTCTGGTCTGAAACTTTCAAACTAAATCCATTACCCTGAGGCCACCTATTTCTTATCTGTTCTAAAATATCCCCTTTCTCAGGAGAAACTAGTTTACATGTCTAACTTTCACCAAAGAACTGAAAACAAAAGGCTTTCCAAGCTAAGGTTTTTTCCTAAGTAAACAAAGAATCAATTCTAGATCCTTCTAACGGTAAGCTTAATGCACTTTGTTATCTACTCTGTTTGCTCATAAGATCTCTCTCAATGCAAATAAATCCCCATTACACTCCAGGAACTATTTCTCTCATACTGTACTGAAAAACAACATGGCTCCACAAATATTGATAGGTTAAGTATTAAAGGAGAACGTGAGGACTGCAGATGTTGAATATCAGGGTCAAAAAGTGTGGCACAGGAAAAGCCCAGCAGGTCAGACAGCATCTGAGGAGCAGTAGAGTCGATGTTTCGGGCATGAGTTCTTCATCAGGAATTAAATTAAGTGTAAACCCTTTCAGACACAATACTGATATTCACATGCTGCACCTCAAGTTGAAAAGCATTCCCAAAGTCTGATTCAGGGAACTGAGCTTGGTTTAATTGAAGAAAAGATTGAACTGGATCATTATCTATAGCTCTAGATGATGAGAGGCATTGATGATTTAAATATGTGAATATTAGTTCATTTATGTTGTAATTTTAATACATACATAAAATTACTAAACCACAAAGCAAAATTAGAGATTAAAATAATTATTTTCCTCACAAAATACATGAAATTCCACTTCCATTCAGATTTCTGTAAGATTAAATTAATATTCAAAAACTCTTTGTAGCTCAGGAATATGTTTCACACAGCTGAACCATTGATAATTATACCTTTTGTTATTTTCTCAATGAAATATTACCACTTTGGCACAGGAGTCTAGTGTACATTGTTGATTTCAGACCTGATTATTTGTTGCTGGTAGAAAAAATATGATTTATAGTTTGGGTTTCTAGCATTTTAATTATCATGATTTCTTTTTGAGAAAGTAAAAGGAAGACTCAATGAGGGTGATGTTGTGGATGTGGGTAGATATAGATTTTCAGAAAACTGATACAATGCACATAACAGGCTTGTGCGGTAAGTTATAGGACATGATATAAAAGAGACAGTAGCCATATGGATACAAAATTGACTGAGTGTTAGGAAACAGAGTAATGGTCAGTCAATACTTTTTGGGCTGGAAGAAGGTTTATAATGGACCTCCCCAGGAATCAGTCTTAGACTCTTGCTTTTCCTGAAATGTATTAATGATCTAGCTCTTGGTGGGCAGGGGACAAGTTCAAAGTCTGTAGATGATATGAAACTTGCAAGAATTGTGAACTGAGAAAAGGATAGTGTCGAACTCCAAAAGGATATTGCAAAGTAGTCAGATAGGTGGCGGAGAAGTGTGAGGTGATGCACTTCGGTAAAAAGAGCATTGAAAGACAATACAAAATAGGGCATACAATTCTAAAGGAGGTGCATGAGCAGAGGGACTTGTGAGAAGTAGTAATTGCTGGGCCCCTTGCCGAGATGTTATTATTATCAATTGCCAAAGGTAAGGTGATGGAAGAATGGAAGTTGGCTAACATGGTGCCACTATTTAGGAAAGGTGATAAGGAAAAGCCAGGAACTATAGACCGGTGAGCCTGACATCACTGTTGGGTAAGTCGTTGGAGGGAATCCTGAGGGACAGAATTTACATGTATTTGGAAAAGCAACGACTGATTAAGGGTGGTCAGCATGGCTTTGTGTGTGGGAAATCATGTCTAACTAAGTTTAGTTTTTTGCAGAAACAACGAAGGAGATTGATGAGGGCAGAATGGTGGAAGTGATCTAAATGGACTTCAGTAAGGCATTCGATAAGGTTCCTCATGGTAGACTAGTTAGCAAGGTTAGGTCACATGGAATACAGGAAGAACTAGCCATTTGGATACAGAACTGGCTTAAAGGTAGAGACAGAGGTGGTGGTGGAGGGTTGCTTTTCAGACTGGAAGCCTGTGACCAGCGGTGTGCCACAAGAATCGATGCTGGGTCCACTGCTTTTCATCATTTATGTAAATGATTTGGATGTGAACATGGTTTGTAAGTTTGCAGATGATACCAAAATTGGAGGTGTAATGGAAAGCAAAGAAGGTTACCTGAGGATACAACGGGGATTTGATCAGATGGGTGACTGGGCCGAGGAGTGGCAAATGGAGTTTAATTTAGATAAATGTGAGGTGCTGCATTTAGAAAGGCAAATCAGGCAGGACTTATACAATTAATGGTAAGATCCTAGGGATGTTACTGAAGAAAGATACCTTGGAGTTCAGATTCATAGTTCCTTGAAAGTGCAGATTTGTAGTTCCTTGAAAGTATAGAAGGCGTTTGGTATGCTTTCCTTTATTGGTCAGTGCATTGAGCATAGGAGTTGGGAGGTCATGTTGCGGCTGTACAGGACATTGGTTAGGCCACATTTGGAATGTTGTGTGTAGTTCTGGTCTCCCTGCTATAGGAAGGATTTTGTGAAACTTGAAAAGGTTCAGAAAAGCTTTAGAAGGATGTTGCCAGGGCTGGAGAGTTTGAGCTATCGGGAGAGGCTGAGTAGGCTGGGGCTGTTTTCCCTGGACTGTCTAAGTTTGAAGGATGATCTTATAGAAGTTTATAAAGTTTTGGGAAGCGCGGATAGGGTAAATAGACATTGCCTTTTGCTCAGGGTTGGGGTAATCAAAAACTAGAGGGCATAGGCTAAGGTGAGAAGGGAAAGATTTAAAAGGGACTTAATGGGCAACGTTTTCACATAAAAGGTGGTGCGTGTATAGTATGAGCTGTGAGAGGAAGTGGTGGAGGCTGATACAATTACAACTTTAAAGGCACCTGGATGGGTACCTGAATAGGAAGAGTTTAGAGGGATATGAGCCAAATGCTGGCAAATGGGACTAGATTAATTTAGAATATCTGGTCGGTGTGGACGAGTTGGACCGAAAGGTCAGTTTCCATTCTGTACACCTCTATGACTCTATGACCTGGGTATAGATGTGCACTGATCATTGAAAGTGGCAGGACAGGTGGTGAGAGCAGTTAATAAAGCATACAGTATCTTGGCTTTATTAATTAAGCCATAGAGTGCAAGAGCAAGAAGGTTGAATTTGTACAAGATACTTGTTAGACCCCAGCAGAACTATTGTATACAGTTGTAGACATCACATAGGAAAGATATGAACACAACAACTACACTACGACAGGTACCGATGATTATAAAGAATCCCATACCCAATACTAACAGAACCAACGTTAGATACAAAATACTAAGTAAAGACTACCACAGACATTACATAGGGCAAACTGGAAGAAAACTAGCCATCAGGGTACATGAATGCCAACTCGACACCAAGAGACATGATCAAGTATCACTTGTATCCATACACATGGACAAAGAAGGACACTAATTTGATTGGGACAATATGTCCATCCTAGGACAAGCCAAACAAAGACATGCACAGGAAGTCCTGGACGCCTGGCATTCAACGCAGAACGTCATTCACTAAACTGTTGACCCCATGTACCAATCACTAAGAAACAAAACCGGAAATGATACTACCTACCTCAGCAAACCAGGACACACATGTAGCAAGCAGGAGAGAACAACGACACTAGAAGTGCAGTGATGATGTTGCCTAGTGTGGTGATGAAACATCTGCAAACAAACTTACGAGCTCAGCGAGCACATCAATAATCTCAAGATATGAATGCATTGGAGAGAGTGCAGACGTGATTTACAAGAATGGTTCCAGGAATGAACAACTTCGGTAATGAAGAGAGGAAGACTGAGGAGAGATTTGATCAAGGTTTCTGAAACTATGTGCAGGCTTGATATATAGAGAGGAACTGTTAAGGAACAAGTGACATGCAAAAGAAGCAAGGTTGATATGAGAAAAAATTTTTTGTACGGCGAGTAGATAGGGTACGAAATGCACTGCATGGAAATGTGGTGTTGGCAGATTCGATTGAGGCATTCAAGATTATTTGGATAGAAATAAGGTGCAGGAGTATGTGGAAAAGGCAGGAGCTTGGCACTAGGTAAACATGCTCATTTGAAGAGCTGATGTAGGCACAATGGGCTGAATGGCCTCTTTCTGTGCCGTAACAATTCTGTGATATAATCTTTTTATGGTCATTGGAATGAAGTTCTTCTTTTCATCACTTGCTTATCGTATAGCTTTTTCCTTTTTGTGACAATTATATTATTTTTAATATTTGGTGTTTAAGTAGCTTGTTAGCTGCCTCATAGTTTTCCAAGTTTATTGTTTTTTAAAGATGTACATTCCTGTCACCAAGGTATGCTGACTAGATTTAGTTTCTGAAATTTATGCGCTCAGCATTGTACATAGAAGCTATTGATTTGTTGCTGAAATTGTTTATAATGGAGTAAATAATATTGTAAAATGTATGACAATGCAAATCAAAGGCTGAATGTTTATAAAGGGCAACAAGCTTTTTCATTAAATCTCAACAGTCATTCTTTCCAAAAACAAACATTGAAGGACCAAAGGCAACACGAGAAAACATTTATTTTCTTCAGCTTGTGGTTATAATCGGGAATACTTTGCCTAAGATTGTGGTGATTCAGTTGTGGATTTTAAAAGGATTAGTGTCTGAAGGTAAAAGGAATTGCTGGGTTGTAAGGAAATTGCAGAGAGGTGGGATTCACAGCAAAATGGTTGAATGGCCTCCTTTATTTTCTAGGTAAAAACAATGACTGCAGATGCTGGAAACCAAATTCTGGACTAGAGTGGTGCTGGAAAAGCACGGCAGTTCAGGCAGCATCCAAGGAGCAGGAAAATCAACCAACCATTCAATGGTTCTAAACAAATAAAATGCTGCTAATCTGTAAACATCAGCTGCTGATCTCTTGCTCCTGTTCAATCTCACTTAAACTGAAATGTGTGTCTATAATGTGACGAAGGGTCTGCTAGTGAAGTGTTCTAATTTTCAGATACATGTACAGAGTACTACTCCCAATGCAGAGCATAATGGTTGAAAATGCTCTTTAAACATAAGAAAAATTCGGAAATTACTCAGTCAGTCAAGCATCTGTGGAGAGAGAAACAAGTAATTTTTTAGGTTGATCATCTTTTGTGTGGTATACAGTTCTTTGTTATTACAAAGTCTTACTGCCCTGATCATTTTGAGCAAGTTCATAGAAAATATGTGCTTCCCTATGGAGAATTAATTTTTATATTGAGTGCCAGTGGAGAGGTTAGTCTTATAGTTTAATTTCCTCAATCTAGCTGTATAAACTTCAGCAGTTCTAAATTTCATCTGAATGTTTGTTGACTGAAATAGGAATGTCTGGAAAAGAAAAAGATTTGCATTTGTATTGTGTGTTTCACAACCTTGGGGTTGAGTGAGATAAACAAACATAAAATAAGCAGAATAAAAAGCAAGCAAGGGGCAAAAAGAAATGTAAGTCACAAAAGGGTGAACAAAGGTCACATCCTTTTCTTTCTCTATTTTGTTTTCATCTTTTGACACTGTGGGGAAGCTGGACTAGTGCCCGGTGAGTTGTTGGCTGCAGTGGTGGTGGTGCCCAGAGTAAGGGCTCCTGGTTACAGTATGCCTGAAGCATGGACTCAGTGGGTCATCAGCTGTAGGTCATGGCAGTGCCCTGAGCAGGGACTCTCGACAATGGCAACGCCTTGCTGTGATGGAGGCAGTAACTGGAGTGGGGACTCCTGGCTATGATAGGCCAGGAATCTGGACTTGGAGACTAGGCAGCCTTTGGCCGCGGTGGTAATGGTGCCTGGAGTATGAACTTCTGTCTGTGGTAGGCCTGAAGCATGGACTCCTGGACTCAGCAGGTGGTTGGCTGTGACGATGGTGATACCTAGAGTGGGGAATCTAGGCAATGGCAGCAGGTGGCACAATGGCTCAGTGGTTAGCACTGCTGCCTCACAGCGCCAGGGTGTGATGCCAGCCTTGGGTGACTGTCTGTGTGGAGTTTGCACAGCCTCTCCGTGTCTGTGTGGGTTTCCTCCCATATCCAACGATGTGCAGGTCAGGTGAATTGGCCATTCTAAATTGCCCATAGTGTTAGGTGCATTAGTCAGAGGGAAATGGGTCTGGGTGGGTTACTCTTTGAAGAGTCGATGTGGACTTGTTGGGCCGAAGGGCCTGTTTCCACACTGTTGGGAATCTAACCATCTAATCTCAGGTCGCAGTCATGGAGGTGGTGCCTGGAGTGTAGGCCTGAAGCACAGGGTCTCCTTGAACAGAGACCTTGCTTGAAGCCCTGGAACCCTGTGTTTGGATACCCCTTGTACAGAAGATGATATATTTATATAATTTCTTTTTATTCTTCTGTAACTCAAAATGGTGCTGGATTATGGCAACAACACACTTTTCACTATATCTTTCTAGATATCTATGACAATAAATAACTCATAAATAGAAAGGAAAATTAAACAGAAAATCAATTAGCAATCTGTTGTGCTGGAATTAAATAGAAAATGGTAAAATGCCAGCATCTGTAAAGGGGAAAGGCAGGATTTAAAACACTTTCTGTCTGTTTCACAATGGAGGGATCTGGGAATGTACCCAGCATGTTATCTGGGGCAGTGGTGGTGTAGTGACAATTGTCAACTCCTGTCAATTATTGTAAAAACTTACCTGGTGCATTAATGTTCTTAAATCTGCCATCCTTACCTGGTTTGGCCTACGTGTAACTTTTAACTGGCCTTCGGGCAATTAGAGATGGGCAATAAAAGCTGGCCTAGCTAGCAATGCCCACATCCCGTGACTGAATTTTTAAAAGAAAACTGTTCATCCTGGATTGGGATTCTGGATGGTACTTAATAATGTCAAACCTCCAACCTGTTTTCTGTTTGCCAAAAACATTTTGTGAACCATCCTTTATTGATAGATGTTTCCAAAAGAGCAACTGTTTTTATTATTTCATGGAAGTAAGATATAGGGGTATAGGTGTTGCTGGCCAGGTCACCGCTTGTCGAATTGCTGTTCAGTTCTTGAACTTCTCTACTCCCTTTGACACAGGTATATCCAAGGCACCTGACAGAATTCTCACCAGTTCTGTTTCATTAATTCCCTATTGTGAAATCTGTTCCTATGAGAATCAGGCATACGTTCTTATCAGATCCATATGTAATTCCTGCTGAAAATGTGGGTGTCAACTGAGGATAGATTGAGAAGTTTGGTTGGTTTAACCCAATATGGAAAGGCCTAGTGTTGCCAACTGTGACTGACCTAATCCACACCGACCCTCCTGAACTAGTCAAAAAGCGTTTTTATTTCTTAGACATGTGTCCCATTAATTGTTATAAATAGTGGGAGGCCCTAGCATAGTGGTAATGTCACTAGCAGTCCAGAATATAAGACTTATGCTTTGGAGTTACGTGTTCAAATCCCAAGATGGTGAAATTCAGATGACAAAATTTAATAAAACCTAATCAAACAACAACTATGTGACCACTATTAATTATCGTTAAATTCTCTTTAGGGAAGGTAATTTACCATCCTTACTTTGTTTAGACGACATGTGATTCCAGCAATGCAATTGACTCTTAACTGCTCTCTGGACGATTAGGGATGTGCCATAAATGCTAGCTTAGCCAGCAATGCCCACATCCCATGAATAAAGTTTGTTTTTAAAAGTACCCCACATGATGAAAGAAACATTGCTTTTCATGTCTGTCTGATTTTCCTCTTGGATTTCTTCTGGCTATTAATTTTTATTTCCCTGAAAGCAGCAGGACATTCCCAGTAATTGTGGGATATTCCTAAGGGCAAACCTGGAGAGTTAAGACCCTCAGTTGGAGGCTCACTATATGTATGGTGATATGTCTCTGAAGATACAGTATTGAGTTTGCATCCCCAGGAAAGGAGGGGCGAACATCCAAAATTAAAACAAATCTCAAGGGTTCACCATGAGGGATATTAGAGAATGAAAGAGCCTACCAGTTTCCAGGCTGCCAGAGGCTCTGGAATGGATTGATCAGCCTCTGCACAGTGGCTGATGGAATACAATTTATCAGGAGCTGAAAGTGGTGTAAAAATGAGTTTTCAGTTTGCAGCTGTTTTGGAGAGAAAGCCAGGCAAAGATTTATACAGTAAACTGTTGTCCACGTCCTGGCTGGAAAGCATCTGTGGAAAGGAAATTGATTACATTTCAGTGAAGTAAAGAAAGCTGGTTGTGGAGCAGTCATAGTAAAAATAATAGGCAAGCAATTAAGCTGTCAAATACAATTACCATTTGTATAAAATCAGTTCAGATTCTCCCTCCCGCCGTTTGATAGCAGCAGTAATTAGCCATTGACTTTGCTGCAAGACACATTTTAATTCCATAAATCAGTGCAGTATTGGGGCTGTAGCTATTAGGATGATTTAATTAGGCCGAATGTCTTACATGGGAATGAGGATTGCTAAACACACACATACACCTGCCGACTTTTATAAAGTTGGTTGTCACAATACAGATTTGTTTATTACTGGTGTCAGCTTTGTCTTGAAAAAAAATTATTGGTGATGTTTTTATATTAATGTACATGTGGGCTTTCTGTTTTGAAAGCTGCATTGGCCAGTCACTTCAACTTTGCCTGTGGCGCTAATGTTTCCTCAGCTCACTGGAGTGCCACAATGTGTCTCATCAGTGCAGTGTCAAATCCTGTCTCCCAGTCATCCTATTGATTTTGTTCTCTTCCTCTGTACACAAACTGTAATCACTCGCAAAAAAAAAAGCAAACCAACAAATCAATTAAATAAATCATTACCTGAATGCTATAATTTATCATTGTACCCTTAAGCATAAATGTAAGTAGATTAGATAAATTCATATACATTGTTATCTGGTACTTCTTTCCAAAGGCTTAACATCTCTGCTTGTCACCAATAATAATATTTTGGATGGTTATTACCTTTCTGTGCCTCTGTTTATGTGAAAAATTTCATATCAATGTAGACAAAGTATTTCCCATTATTCCTTTCCTCTGCTTTTCAGCTTTCACTTCCCTAGTTATTTCTGTTTTGGTGTGTTTCTTTCCACCTTTGTTTGATAGGATGTAACAGTCAGCCCAAGAGACTCTCTTCATGGCTGTCAGCTTTCTTATTGTGAGACTTGTTCTCTGCTGATCCTTTTAGTTTAAGTCATGGTCGCAATTGGTGCTGGCTCATTGATGGCTGACATTGACCAGTGGTGAGTGTGCTGAATGACAAAAAAGTTTACTGGGAAAGTGTGCAGAGAATATTGACCTTCAGAGCAGGCTAACTAGGGAGAGGTGTTGACCGGTGGGTACAATGACTAATGGATGCATTAACTGATGAACCAAGAACAGTATAGCACAGGAAGAGGCCCTTCAGCTCACCAAGACAGCAATGACACGTGGAGTCATCGAGACGTACAACATGGAAACAGACCCTTTGTTGCAGCTCAGCCATGCTGACTGGATATTCTAAATCAATCTAGTCCCATTTGCCAGCATTTGATCCATATCCCTCTAAACCCTTCCTATTCATGTACCCAACCAGATGCCTTTTAAATGTTATAATTGTACCAGCCTCCACCACTTCGCTGGCAACTCACCACCACCCTCTGCATGAACAGCAGTCCCTTAAGTCCCTTTCCGCTTTCACCTTAAACTTATGTCCTCTAGTTATGTCCTAACCTGAGGAAAAGACCTTGGCTATCCACCTTACCATGCCTCTCATAATTTTAAAAACATCTCTAAGCTCCCACTCAGCCTCCGACGCTGCAGGGAAAATAGCCCCAGTCTATTCAGCCTCTCCAATCCCAGTAACATTCTTGTAAATCTTTTCTGAACCTTTTCAAGTTTCGCAATATCCTTCCTATGGTAGGGAGACTATAATTCAATGCAGTATTCCAAAAGTGGTCTAACCAATGTCCTGTACTGCTGCAACATGATCTCCCAGTTCCTATACTCAGTGCACTTTCCAATAAAGGCAAGCGTACCAAATGCCTTCTTTCCTACCCTGTCTACGTTTAACTCGCCTTTCAAGAAACTACGCACCTACACCCAAGGTCTTTTGATGCCTTTCTAAACTAAAATCCTTTTGCCATGACACCAATATCCCTCAATTCCCTGCCAATTCATTTCTCATGTGGAGGTGCCGATGTTGGACTCGGGTGTGCAAAGTCAGAAGTCACACGACATCAGGTTATAGTCCAACAGGTTTACTTGAAATCATCTGATGAAGGAGCAGCGCTCCAAAAGCTTGTGATTTCAAATAAACCTGTTGGACTATAACCTGGTGTCATGTGACTTTATTCATTTATCTGTCATGATGCTTCTTAAACACCACTTACTCTTGCAGAACATTCCAGACACTTACCACTCTCTCTATGTAAAACCTTGCCTTTCACATCTCCCTTAAACTTACCCCCTTTTACCTTAAACCTATGTTCCCTCGTGATTGACATTTCTACCCTGGGAAAAGGACTCTGACTGTCCATTCTACCCATGCCTCTCATAATTCTGTAAACTTCAATCAGGTTGTCCCCTCATCCTTCAAAAGTCAGGTGAAAGCAAGGATCCACACAATCATCAAAGCTTTTTCTCTAGCTTATCAGGGCCACACTCTCACAGATCTGTAAAGGACCTCTTCTCTTCTTCATCCTGAGAAAGATCCAAATACTTTTTCTCTAGCTTATCCTCGTTACGTCCACCCCCCACCAACCCACCCTCCACTCCCGGCATCTCCCCTTGCCACTGCAAGAGGTGTAAAACATGCACCCACATCTCCTCCCTCACCTCCATCTAAGGCCCCAAAGGATCCTTCCACATCCGGCAGTGATTTTCCTGCACATCCAAACATCTCATCTACCTTGTCCGTTACTCTCAATGTGGTCTCCTCTCCAATGGGGAGACAGGACGCTAACTTGCGGAACGTTTCAGGAAACATCTCTGAGACATGCACTAAACAACCCCACCGCCCTGTGGCTGACCACTTTAACACCCCCTCCCACTCTACCAAGGCCATGCAAGTCCTGAGCCTTCTCCACCTCCAAATCCAAGCTACTCGATGCCTGGAGGAGGAACACCTCATCTTCCGCCCTGGGACCCACCAACCACAAGACATCAACGTCGATTTCTCCAGTTTTCTCATCTTCCCTCCCCCCACCTCATCCCAAGTCCAACCGTCCAACTTGGCATCGCCCTCTTGAACTGTCCTACCTGTCCATCTTCCTTCCCACCCATCCGCTCCAAGCTCCCCTCTGACCTATCACCATCATACCCACCTGCATCTACCTATTATCTTCCCAGCTACCTTCTCCCAGCCCCACCTCCACCCTCCTATTTATCTCTCAGCCTCCATCCCTCCCCCACATTCCCGATGAAGGGCTTATGCCTGAAATGTCGACTCTGTTCCAGGATACAAATGCTACAGGAAGGATAGAAAGGGAGGCAAGAGAGGAGGGGGAGTGGCATTTTTGATAAGGGATAGCATTACAGCTGTGCTGAGGGAGGATATTCCCGGAAATACATCCAGGGAAGTTATTTGGGTGGAATTGAGAAATAAGAAAAGGATGATCACCTTATTGGGATTGTATTATAGACCCCCCCAGAGGGAAATTGAGTAACAAACTTGCAAGGAGATCTCAGCTACCTGTAAGAATAATAGGGTGGTTATGGTAAGGGATTTTAACTTTCCAAACATAGACTGGGACTGACATAATGTTAAGGGGTTAGATGGAAAGGAATTTGTTAAGTGTGGACAAGAACATTTTCTGACTCCATTACTCTATTTGGATGTATCTACTAGAGAAGGTGCAAAACTTGACCTACTCTTGGGAAATAAGGCAGGGCAGGTGACTGAGGTGTCAATGGGGGAGCACTTCAGGAAGGGCTTATGCCCGAAACGTCGATTCTCCTGTTCCTTGGATGCTGCCTGACCTGCTGCGTTTTCCAGGAACACATTTTCAGCTCTGATCTCCAGCATCTGCAGCCCTCACTTTCTCCCCTCAAAGATCAGCAAGGCGGCCTTTGTGTGGTACCACAGAAAATAGGGAAGAAACTAAACGAGTAGTTTGCATCAGTATTTACTGTGGAAAAGGATATGGAAGATATAGACTAGAGGGAAATAGATACATAGAACATAGAACATAGAAAAATACAGCGCAGTACAGGTCCTTTGGCCCTCGATGTTGCGCCGATCCAAGCGCACCTAACCTACACTGGCCCACAATCCTCCATATGCCTATCCAATGCCCGTTTAAATGCCCATAAAGAGGGAGAGTCCACCACTGCTACTGGCAGGGCATTCCATGAACTCATGACTCGCGGAGTAAAGAATCTACCCCTAACATCTGTCCTATTGCAAGATGGTAACATCTTGCAAAATGCCCATATTACAGAAGAGGAAGTGCTGGATGTCTTGAAATGGTTAAAGGTGAATAAATCCCCAGGACCTGATCAGGTGTAGCCGAGAACTCTGTGGGAAGCTAGAGAAGTGAATGCTGGGCCTGTTGCTAAGATATTTGTGTCATCGATAGTCACAGGTGAGGTGTCGGAAGACTGGAGGTTGGCTAATGTGGTGCCGCTGTTTAAGAAGGGCGGTAAGGACGAAGCAGGGAACTATAGACCAGTGAGCCTGACGTCAGTGATGGGTAAGTTCTTGGAGGGAATCCTGAGGGACAAAATGTACATGTATTTGGAAAGGCAAGGACTGATTAGGGATAGTCAACACGGCTTTGTGCGTGGGAAATCATGTCTCACAAACTTGATTGAGTTTTTTGAAGAAGTAACAAAGAGGATAGATGAGGGCAGAGCGGTAAATGTGATCTATATGGACTTCAGTAAGGCGTTCGACAAGGTTCCCCATGGGAGACTGGTTGGCAAGGTTAGATCTCATGAAATACAGGGAGAACTAGCCATTTGAATACAGAATTGGCTCGAAGGTAGAAGACAGAGGGTGGTGATGGAGGGTTGTTTTTCAGACTGGAGGCCTGTGACCAGTGGAGTGTCACAAGGATCAGTGCTGGGTCCTCTACTTTTTGTCATTTACATAAATTATTTGGCTGCGAGCATAAGAAGTACAGCTATTAAGTTTGCAGATGACACCAAAATTGGAGGTGTAGTGGATAGTGAAGAAGGTTACCTCAGATTATTACAGGATCTTGACCAGATGGGCCAATGGGCCGAGAAGTGGCAGATGGAGTTTAATTCAGATAAATGCGAGGTGCTACATTTTGGGAAAGCAAATCTTAGCAGGTCTTATACACTTAATGGTAAGGTCCTTGGGAGTGTTGCTGAACAAAGAGACCTTAGAGTGCAGGTTCATAGCTCCTTGAAAGTGGAGTCGCAGGTAGCTAGGATAGTGAAGAAGGCATTTGGTTGCTTTCCTTTATTGGTCAGAGTATTGAGTACAGGAATTGTGAGGTCATGTTGCAGCTGTATGGAATATTACTGAGACTACTTTTGGAATATTGCGTGCAGTTCTGGTCTCCTTCCTATCGGAAAGATGTTGTGAAACTTGAAAGGGTTCAGAAAAGATTTACAAGGATGTTGCCAGAGTTGGAGGATTTGAGCTATAGGGAGAGGCTGAACAGGCTGGGGCTGTTTTCCCTGGAGCGTGAAGTCTGAAGGGTGACCTTATAGAGGTTTACAAAATTATGAGAGGCATGGATAGGATAAATAGACAAAGTCTTCTCCCTGGGGTTGGGGTGTCCAGAACTAGAGGGCATAGGTTTAGGGTGAGAGGGGAAAGATATAAAAGGGACCTAAGGGGCAACTATTTCACGCAGAGAGTGGTACGTGTATGGAATGAGCTGCCAGAGGAAGTGGTGGAGGCTGGTACAATTGCAACATTTAAGAGGCATTTGGATGGGTATATGAATAGGAGGGGTTTGGAGGGATATGGGCTGGGTGCTGGCAGGTGGGACTAGATTGGATTGGGATATCTGGTCGGTATGGATGGGTCGGACCGAAGGGTATGTTTCCATGCTGTACATCTCTATGACTCCTGCTCCTCAGATGCTGCCTGACCTGTTGTGCTTTTGCAGCACCACAATTTTCGTCCCTGTAAACAAACCAAGTTTGTCCAATCTCTGCTGATAGTTAATACTCTCCAAAACAGGCAACATCCTGGTAAATTGTTTCTGTATTGTCTCTAAAGCCATCTTATCCTCTTGCCTTGTGAGGACCAGAATTTAATGTAATGTTCCAAAGCTGAATGCGTTAACTGACAGAATGTGCTCAGAGTGATGATCAGTGGAGAGAGTTGACCATGGAGCAGGCTGACCATTGGAGACATCGACCAGAGGAGGGAGATAACTGTTAACGTGAAACACTTTAAAATCAGTGAGACCAGTTAAGAGAAAAATGGTTTAATGTTTCTTCATGCTAAGTGTAACAGTAATGTGAAACTCCCACAGCCAATAGTAGAAGTTATCTGAACTAATAACTTTAAATCTTGTGATCATTAGAGTATTATTAGCCAGGAGAAGTAAAAAGGACCTTGCTGTTCGCAGTAACATCTTGAGAGCAATTTTCTTTAAAACTTGAGCAGAAATATTTACAGTGAAGGAGTGCAAAATTTCTTTATTTTGGGTTTGATGAATAACATTTGCTTTTGATTTGCTAAAATGTGAATTGTTAGTCAGATGTTGCATTGTTTTGTACGGAAAGGATGTGCAGATGTCATTTCTTAGGACTTCATTCAGTAGCTATGTGCTCCAGGCAAGAGAGGTCTTTATAGGGAATTGTTAGCTCAAATATGTTTTGATCTCTCTATGCCCAGAGAGAGTGACAAAGTAATGGAAGCCCTGGGTAACATCACGTTCCTTGAATAAGTTTGACTTTCTACCTGACTGATTCTTGCCACCGTCTGTGTCAAAACCTTGCCTGTCACATCTCCTTAAAACTTTACCTTCAACCTATGTCTCCTAATAATTGACATTTCTACCCAGGGAAAATGACTCTGACTATCCATTCAAACTATGGCGCTCACAATTTTGTAAACTTCTTTCAGATCGTCCCTCATCCTTTGACCTTCAAGTAAAAACAATCCAAGTTTGTCCAGTCTCTGCTGATAGCTAATACCCTACAAAGCTGAGATGCTGGAACTCCAGTACAGGATTGAAAGAGTATGACACTATTGAAGTTGCCATTTTTCAAATGAAACTGAGGTCTTGTTAAATTTCTTAGGCGGATGTAAAAAATGCAACATTATTTCAAGAAACAGCAAGAAAGCTAACTGCTAACTAATATTTATCAGTCAACAATATCCCTAAACGGATGATCTGGTAATGAAGGTATTCCTCCTTGTAGGAGATTGCTATGTGCATATTGGCTGCCATTTTTTAATTCATTTATGAGGTGTGGGCATTGCTAGCTGGGCCAGCCTTTGTCCCTAGTTGCCACTGAGAAAGTGATGGTGAGCAGCTTTCTTGAACTGCTGCCTTCCACCTGCTGTGGGTTGACCCACAATGCCCTTAGGGAGGGAATTCCAGGATTTTGAATCAACGACGGTGAAGGAACAGTGAAATACTTCCAAGGCAGGATGGTGAGTGGCTTGGAGGAGAGCGTGAAGGTAGTGGCGTTCCTACCTTACAAAAGTGACTGTACTGTAAAAGTGTTTTATTGGTTAAAAAGCAATTTGCCAATCTGATGGTTGTAAAAACTTTTATATCTTCTTCTTACATCTTCAGTAGATGCTTTGTTAGGCTGAAAATGAAGCAAGACTAAAGTGGTTAAAGCATAAGGGATACTTATCTTTATTAGCTGAGGCATAGAATTTAAGAGCAGGAAGGTTATGGTGGAACTGTATAAAACAGTGATTAAGCCACCGTGAGAATATTGTGTGCAGTTTTGGAATTCACATTATAAAAGGGATGTGATTGTACTGGAGAGAGTGCCAAGGAGATTTACCAAGATACTTGCTTGGCTGGAGAGTTTTAGTTATGAGAGAATGGATAGTTTTGTTTATCGTTTGTATAAATTATTTGGATAAGAATATAGAAGGCATGGTTAGTATATTTGCAGATGACGCCAAAGTTGGTGGCAAAATAGACAGTGAAGAAGGTCTCCTAAGATTATAAAGAGATCTTGGTCAAATGGTTAAATGGTCAAGAAATGGAAGATGGAGTTCAATCTGGATAAGTGTGAGGTATTGCATTTTGGTACAACCAACAAGGGTAGGGCTTATACAAAATTAATGGTAGGGCCTTAGGTAGTGTTGTAGAACATAGGGATCTAGAGTGCAGGTACATAATTCTTTGAAGTTTGCATCACAAAAAGACAGGATAGTTCAAAAGGTGTTTAGAACACTTGCCTTCGTTGCTCAGTTCTTTGAGTATAGGAGTTGAAAATAATGAGGGTATAGATAGAGTTAATGGTAGTTGACCTTTCCCTAGGCTGGGTGATTTTAAGTGGTGAGGTGCCGGTAGACTGGAGGTTGGCTAACGTGGTGCCACTATTTAAGAAATGTGGTAAGGAAAAGCCAGGGAACTATCGACCGGTGAGCCTGACATCAGTGGTGGGCAAGTTGTTGGAAGGAATCCGGAGATTAGATTAGATTCCCTACTTTTGCTATAAATTCTGTGTCTTACAATTGTGTCCTCCATGAAGGAGCAGCGCTCCGAAAGCTAGTGCTTCCAATTAAACCTGTTGGACTATAACCTGGTATTGTGTGATTTTTAACTTAGATCTCATGAAATACAGGGAGAGCTAGCCAATCGATACAGAACTGGCTTGAATGTAGAAGATAGAGGGTGATGTTAAGGGTTGCTTTTCAGACTGGAGGCCTGTGACCAGCGGTGTGCCGCAAGGATTGGTGCTGGGTCCACTGCTTTTCGTCATTTATGTAAACGATTTGGATGTGAACCTAGAAGGTATGGTTAGTAAGTTTGCAGATGATACTAAACTTGGAGGTGTAGTGGATAGTGAAGAAAGTTACTCACATGGGAAGTGTGAGGGGCTGCATTTTGGAAAGGTAAATCAGAGCAGGACTTATACACTTAATGATAAGGTCCTGGGGAGTGTTGCTGAATAAAGAGACCTTGGAGTGCAGGTCATAGTTCCTTGAAAGTGGACAAAGTTAAAAATCATACAACATCAGGTAATAATCCAACAGGTTTATTTCAAAGCATTAGCTTTTGAAGCGCTGCTCCTTCATCAGGTGGTTGTGGAGCAGGACCAGAAGACACAGAATTTATAACAAAAGGGTTACAGTGTTATGGATATCTAATGGTATATTAAACAAATTTAGATTAACTCTTGCATCTTTTAGGATGGGATATGCTGGTTTAGGCTCTTTAAAATGTAAATTCAAAAACTCCTTTTAAGTTACATTCTCAAGGTGGTTTCAGTTTATCTAACAATAGGTGTTATCTTAGTTCAGACAATGTATTAAAGGTGTGAACTTAAAGTCTTTCCCAATGTTGAGTTGGTTTTATTTCTAAAGTGGGGCTTTCAGAATCCTACATGGATTTATGCAGTTTTTGAGCAAAATAAAATGTAATTCTGCAACGACAGGTCCACCCATAAATATATATGTGTGCGCGTGCAGGAGAGACAGCATGGGTGTATCTGAATGTATGCAGTGAAAGAGTGTGCGTATGTGTGTAAACTTGGCCAAGTATGTGTGTGGGTGTGATGGGGTATAAGTGTGTGTGTGTGTGTGTGTGTGTGTGTGTGTGTGTGTGTGTGTGTGTGTGTGTGTGTGTGTGTGTGTGTGTGTCCCTTTGTTCTGTTCAAACCAATCGTAGATGAGCATACCTTGCTGCATCAGACAAACATTTCCATTTTTCTCAGCAGTCACCTTTTACTATTTACAATATATTTGGAATATAGCCATTATACATCCAATAAACAAAGCCAAGTTGGACAGCAAACTGTCATTGGTTTAGCAATGTTGGTATGCTGATAGAGTTAGCACATTCTAGGGCCTTTGAGTTGGTGACCTTGTCCTGTCAAGAGAAGATGTATCTTAGTCAGTGGGAGTGTAAATAATTCTGATTTTTATCCTGTCCAGCATATGTTGACCAAGTATCACTTGAGGAGTGTGCTGAGGGCACAGGACATACCAGTTGCCATGCAAGCAATAATTTCAGAACAAACTGACAAATTGAGGCAATTGTGAAACTGAGAAATGTGAACCTATCAACAATCTTCAATGTGACATTATTAATGCTGAAAGATGGCACCGGGTCAACATCCTAAACCCGAACTGTTGCCTTCCTGATGCTGATGATCAAACCAAACTTTTTACAGGTGGTGACCCATTTGCTGTTGTAAATGTTCCCCAATGTGGAACACTGGTGCAACATCAACATGGTGCCTGATGAGGACTTAGTGTAACTTTGTCTTGGATTTCAGGTGTGCAAGGCTGAACAGTTATCCATCAGTTTTAGTACATAAGTAGGCATCCTGTACAGATGACATGAAGGCATATCACAGCAACAAAGAAAAGAATATGCCAAAAAGCATCGGTGCCCGAACATGGCTACCTTGTTTGATTCCACTGCAGACAAAAGAAGTGTTCCAATATCACTTCTTTGTAGTTGACCTTGTCTATCATATCAATGAAAATAAATGACATTGAATAGCTGCGGCAAGTGGTCTGCTTTGTCTAGTAGCTTGGTTTAATGCCTTGGTGAAATTGATGAAGGCAATATATAGTGGTGCCCTTTGTTCCCAGCATTTCTCTTGTAGCTCTCTGACAGAAGATTGTGTCAATTACAGTATGTCTTCCATTTCTGAAACCACATGGAGATCCAGGTTTAGCTAAACTCCACAGTCTGCTAAGGGCAACATGAGCAAATACTTATCACACAGTGCTTAGCCGGGGTGATACCCCAAGAGCTGTTTTTATTGCTCAGTGTCCTTGCTGGGTCACAAACTTTGCTACTCATATCCTGCCCTCTCCCTCCAGCAGAGACAGAAAACTTGTCACAGATGCCACAGAAATGCCAGTTTCCCATGCCAGATAGGTTCCGACATTTGGCATTAGCACTGGAGCTTTTCGCATGGCAAGCGAATCAATAACTGTGCTAATCTCCTTCACTGTGGATTCAGTATCCGGTTCTGCTATAATAGATCTACTTTCTGTGATTGGGGTTGCTGGGAATTTGAATTAACCACAGAAAGTGGAAAAAAAACTCAATAGATCAGATAGAATTTATGGAGACAGACATGAAATTAACATTTCAATGTCCATCCCTTTCGTCAGAACCCATTGGTACCAAATGGTGGAGGCTGAAAATGAGAAACAAATTGAAAACTCGCAAACTCTTTTCACCTACTCACTAAATGCATCACATTGACCAGTTGTATACATTTCTCACCTTCCAAACACAGTTCACCCATAAACAGTGCAAGGGAATCTGTTTATTTTTTTCAAATTGAATACCATTGGCATGGTACCTACCTTGGCATCAAGACTGAATTGCAGATGGGATTGAGCCCTGTTTGAAGATTGTGAAGCAATGCAGGTCAGCAATGTGCCTGTATAGTAACAGCACAAAGCATCACCACTTGAAAGTGAGTCCATGTGAGGAGTTTGGTCTGAGCAGTAATTGTTGACTGAGTTCAGCTGGGAATTGGAACTTGGGAAGTATCCAGTAAGCAGTGGTTGCTGGCTCAGTGCAGTTATGAAACTGTGACCTTGCCTATGAATGGACATTGGAATACAGCCTGGCCAATTCAGTGGAACACAGTCGCAGAAGTTACAAAACAAAAGTTATTGGTCATCACAAAATTGGTTCGAGTTCAGAATTGATACTTGGACTTGCTGAAGTTAAGGTGAATAGAATCCCGTGGTGAATTTTACTCTACTAATTGAAAAGCTTTGTTAATTGCAGTTTCTCTTTCCTGTGGAGGTCACATTTACCCCGAAGTGATTTTTAGTAATTAACCAAGGTTAGGTTAATAGCATTTACAGAAATGTTGAAGATAGAGTTAAAAGCAGATATATTAATGGCAATAGTTCAGTGTTTGGGATCAGAAGGTGAACAGGAGTTGACCATTCAGCCCCACGAGCCTGTTCCACCATTCAATGAGATCTTTGCTGATGGCCTGACTCTGTGTACTAGCCTTTGGCCCAAATCCCTCAATACCTTTGCTTAACAAAAAGTTAACTTTCACAGATTTAAAATTAATAACTAATTGCTGTTCCTGAAAGAGAGTTCCAAACATCTACCATCTTTTGTGTGTAGAAGTGCTTCCTACCATCTCTCCTAAATGTTCTGGCTCTAATTCTCAGACTATGCCCCCAGTTTTTAGAATTCCCAACCAGTGGAAATAGTTTATCTATACTTTCTTTTTGTGTTAATATCTTGAAGACTTCAATCAGATCACCCCAACCATCTAACCTTTAGGGAAAACACCTAATTTTTATCATCTCTCCTTATATCCTATACCTGAAGTCCACGTTTCATTCTTTTTAACTTGAAGAATCTAACCAAAGTACAACATAGCTTGCATTAGCTAGAACTCAGCTGCAAATGAAGCAGCTTCGACTAGAACCTTAACATGCAAGAGAGAAGTTAACAATCAAATAAAGAGGTAATGAAGGAGGTGGTGAGTTTCCCGTAGTATCCATTTGCAAGTTTTTGAGAATATTGAACTTTATTTTGAGGTGCAAAACAATTATGGGCACCTTTAAATATTTTTAAATATTAAAGAAACTATCAAATTTATGAAGAAACATTTTAATCTATTGCAATGAAGTTGGCAAATAGTTGCATATAGTTTTTTAAAAGTAATTTTCAGTTTTTAAAATCTGGTTACTCACGGCTGGTCGGACTAGAATTTCAATAGGAAAATTTGTCCTTTTTGTGATAAGCCTATTGTCAAATGTAATTATAATAAACTGTGTATCAGTGACAAATAAAAGTGCTAGAAACATTCTACTAGCAATAATTAACAAAGGTTAATAACATTTACAGTTATAAAACCATAAGCCCATAAGACCATAAGACATAGGAGCGGAAGTAAGGCCATTCGGCCCATCGAGTCCACTCCGCCATTCAATCATGGCTGATGGGCATTTCAACTCCACTTACCTGCATTCTCCCCGTAGCCCTTAATTCCTTGTGACATCAAGAATTTATCAATTTCTGCCTTGAAGACATTTAGCGTCCCAGCCTCCACTGCACTCTTTGGCAATGAATTCCATAGGCCCACCACTCTCTGGCTGAAGAAATATCTCCGCATTTCTGTTCTGAATTTACCCCCTCTAATTCTAAGGCTGTGTCCACGGGTGCTAGTCTCCTTGCCTAACGGAAACAATTTCCTAGTATCCACCCTTTCCAAGCCATGTATTATCTTGTAAGTTTATATTAGATCTCCCCTTAATCTTCTAAACTCCAATGAATACAATCCCAGGATCCTCAGCCGTTCCTCGTATGTTAGACCTACCATTCCAGGGATCATCTGTGTGAATCTCCGCTGGACACGCTCCAGTACCAGTATGTCCTTCCTGAGGTGTGGGGACCAAAACTGGACACAGTACTCCAAATGGGGCCTAACCAGAGCTTTATAAAGTCTCAGTAGCACAACAGTGCTTTTATATTCCAACCCCCTTGAGTTAATTGACAACATTGCATTCGCTTCTCTATGGGCCAGCTAACTTTGTATCCAAACAGCCAAATTTCCTTGTATCCTATCTCTCAGTACTTTCTGAATGAGCCTACCATGGGAACCTTATTAAACGCCTTTCTTAAATCCATATGCACCACATCCACTGCTCTAACTTTCATCAATGTATTTTGTCACACCCTCAAAGAATTCAGTAAGGCTTGTGAGGCATGACTTGCCCCTCATAAAGTCTTGCAGACTATCTGTCAGCAAACTATGTTTTTCCAAATAATCATAAATCCTTGTCTCTCGGAATCCTCTCCAATATTTTGCCCACCACTGACGTAAGACTGATTGGTCTGTAATTCCCAGGGTTATCCCTACTCCCTTTCTTGAACAAGGGAATAGCATTTATCACACTCCAAAATAATCTGGTACTACTCCAGTGGACAGTGAGATCATTACCAAAGGCGCAACAAGCTCTTCCCTTGCTTCCTGTAGTAACTAAGGGTATATCCCATCTGGGTCCTTGATTATTTAGTCTTTTTGGAATGGTATTAATATCCTCTAACTAGAAGACTGGTGCAAACTATTTGTATAAGATTCAATAATCAGTCTTTTAGCTTTTGACTTTTGAAAGATCTCAACCAACGCCTCTGCTATTTCCTCAGCCACCTCCCTCAGAACTCTAGGATGTAACCCATCAGGGCCAGGAGATTTATCAATTTTAAGACCTTTTAGCTTTTCTAGCACTTTCTCTTTTGTAATGGCAACCATATTCAACTCAGCCCCCTGACTCCCTTTATGTTGAAGATAGAGCTAAAAGCAGATGTAATAACAGCAATAGTTCAGTGTTTGGGATCAGAAGGTGAACTTTGGAACAAAAGTAGACCATTCAGCCCCACGAGCCTGTTCCACCATTCAATGAGATTGGGCCTAACTCTGTATATCTGCCTTTGGTCTAAATCCCTCAATACCTTTGCTCTACTGCATTTTCCTAATTTAAAGGATCAAGCACACTGGTAATTCACCTATGACGCACATTGCGTCAATGTGATGTGGCTGTAACACAATTGGTGAATTGGGGAATGATTTTTTAAATCGTGAACTTCCATTGGCTATTATGTGATTCCATCCCTGGTTACCTTACGTCCACTCAAGCTGGTTACTTCAGGTCAAGCAAAAGAGGTTGAATGACTGGGCAAATTTTTTCTGATCTTATTGTTGATGTATTGTGAGGATGTTTTTTAGAAATTATTGCAGGAGAAAGTATTTGGATTTCAAGATTCTCCACATTCTGGACAATGCACCAAGTCATCCTTCCACCACTGGTGAGCTTTCTGAAAACATGAAAATGCTAAATCGACCCCCAAACACAACCTCTCTCATTCAACCCACGGACCAGGGTGCAAAGCAGCTTGTAAAGCTTATTATTTAAGGCGCACATTCAAGAAGCCAATTCCAGCTACTGAGGGGGATAATGAGGACAGTGTTCTTCAATGTTGGAAGAGCTTTAACAATAAGAATGCTATTGACATCATTGTGGAGGCCTAGGCTGATGTCAGTACAGACTGCTTGCATGCAGTTTGGCGGAAGCTTCTCCCAGATTTTCTTCATGATTTTAAAGGAGTGAACCATCAGAGAGCTTCCAGCAATCAGTGGACATTGTGACGCTCTTGCAAAGCAAGTTAGATTTGAAGAAGTGGAGACTGATCGAACAACAACTTGTTGCTGCCTGAGAAATTGAAGCTCGAGATGGAGACGAAGACATCGGGGATGCAGCATCATGAGAACTTTCCATTTCTCTCTTGTCTTCTATTGCAGCCTATTAGAAGACAATGACTACAATGCAGAATGCAGCAGGATAGCAGTTTGTGACAAAAAGTCGTATCTGGTACCCTATGAACAGCTTCTTCATGAAAGAAGAAAGACGGCAAAACAGCAAAAACTAGATGCCTTTTTTAAGCCAACCCCAGAAAACAGTCTGAGGACAATGAATCATAGCCAGCTACTTCTGGACTAAATATTTTCTTTCATCATGACCCTACACGCAGAACATTTCGTCCCCTGTCTGGGTAACATCCTCAGTGCTTGGGAGCCTCCTGTGAAGCGCTTCTGTGATCTTTCCTCCGGCATTTATAGTGGTTTGAATCTGCCGCTTCCGGTTGTCAGTTCCAGCTGTCCGCTGCAGTGGCCGGTATATTGGGTCCAGGTCGATGTGCTTATTGATTGAATCTGTGGATGAGTGCCATGCCTCTAGGAATTCCCTGGCTGTTCTCTGTTTGGCTTGTCCTATAATAGTAGTGTTGTCCCAGACAAGAAACATGAATTTGACTGGGACAACTCCCTGGCAATGTGAGGCAGCAGTGCTAACCACTGAGTCACTGTGCCGCCCATTGTCTGAAGGGGCTTGCCAGTCTAGCTACTAGGTGAATTGGCCAAGTTAAATTGCCCATAGTGTTCAGGGATGTGTGGACTAGGTGCATTAGTCAGTGGTAAATGTCGGGTAATGGAGTAGGGAATGGGTCTGAGTGGATTACACTTTGGAGGGTTGGTGTGGACTTGTTGGACCAAATGACCTGTTTCCAACCTGTAGGGATTCTATGATAATTTATGAAGCTTCTTTGGCATCAGGATTTTTATACATTTCACTCAAGGGTTTTTAAAATGTTGTACAGGGCTATTAATCAAAGAAACAAAAGCTAGAATATATTAGCACATAATGTATGAAATTGAATATTATATGTGCACAAATACTGATTTGCCAAGTTCATGCTGTCACTAACTATTGTGTGTGTGATGCACCCTGAGTCCCTAAATGCACAGCTGGGGGATAGAGTGGGGTCATGGAAATAGTTTCTTACTAGAACCAAAATAATTTTCAAACTTATTCCCACAGTGTATTTGTCATTTGCACAGATTATTTTCTTGTATGTAGCATTTTGTTTACACAATTTATGCTATAGGGTTTCCAAGGCTCAAAATGTCCGAACTCATTTTAAGGTTCAAGTTTCCATTCAAATCGTTACTATAATCACAAATATAAAATATTCCAAGATCCAGCATAATTTGGGGACAAAGGAAATACTGCAAAAAACAATTGGAAGTTTTCAATGAAGTTTGGCAGCATTGGCATTAATTCAAAAATGGCTCATTCAAAATGGTTGCAATGTTTCCATCAACCTGTTTTGCTCTTTGAGTCCAAGCAGCTTAAAAATATGGCCGAGTGACAGCAAGGAAGAAAAGGACATAAATCCTGCACTCTGGGTGCTGCTACCTCATGAGACACCCTGCCCCATGTGACCTGTTGGTTGAAAATCAGCTTGTTCAGGCACATGACAACCTGTTGAGTTACTGAGTCCAAGTGCAAGCCTCAGTAGACATCATTCTCAAATCGAAGGTCAGCCACTGATGACAGATAGCATCATAGCAGACTACCATTCTTAATTAGAACAAGGGGATTTTGTTTTAGTCCCATAGAAAAGTTGCTGGATTTTGGAAGATCTTGCATTTGTGATTATAGTAACGATTTGAATTGAAACTTGAACCTTAAACTGAGTTTGGAAATGTTGAGCCTTGGAAGCTCTATAGCATAAATTATGTAAACAAAATGCTACATGCAAGATCTATTGAAAATAATCTGTGCAAATTACAAATACACTGTGGGAATAAGTTTGAAAATTATTTTGGTTCTAGTGAGAAACTATTTCCATGACCCCACTCTATCCCTCAACTGTGCATCTCGGGATTCGGGGTGCATCACACACACGATAGTTAGTGACAGCATGAACTTGGAAAATCAGTATTTGCACACATATAATATTCAATTTCATACATTACGTGCTAATATATTCTAGCTTTTGTTTCTTTGATTAATAGCCCTGTACAACATTTTAAAAACCCTTGAGTGAAATGTATAAAAATCCTGCCAAATAAAATTTCTAATTTTTCAATTAATTTCATTTGAATTTCTCTGCATAATTTCTTTACCATTTTATATTCATTGTACAATTTTAAACCAACGTCTAAAATATATATACTACATAATTCTCTATTAAGCTCTATGCTATATAATCCTATGTACACAACTACACAGTATTGTGAAAGTCAAGCGAAAGATTACACACTCCCATTTTGTAATAAAAATACAATTTTATATATTTGGTCACAATAATCAATGAGCTTCAAGGTATAATGTATGTTACTTGGAATGAAACATGTAGTCTCTGACTCACCATGAGTAATGATACTGGAGATCTACTGGTGAAATAAAAGCATAGCTAGTAGTGTATGCTTTGTTACGTCTTTTGAGTCTTCATTGTACTGTACAGATATCTGACATTTTTGTTCAATTTGGTTTAAAAATATAATTCACAAAAATGTAGACATTCAAAAGAAAAGTTGTGTTCTTTTAAGTGCATCATTTTAGTATTGAACCTATAATTCCTGAATAATATAAACCTGTTAAGTTAATGATATTGCTGTTTTTAGGAATATCTATTTTTGTGGCACAGTAACTTTCAAAACCTGGGATTTTCTCGAACTATGTTGTGGGAAGCTACCTTTTTTTTCCCAAGATTTCCCAGTTGGTCCCTGTCCCTTTCCTACTGCTGGCTTCAGCGCTATAGTCAATTTATACTGCAACTGGAGATGGCAAATGCAGTTTGTGTGTAAAACGCTGAATAGCGTTTTTTGGTTGACAGTCCCATCAATGAAACTGTGAAACAATCTGGCAAAAGAGCCAGAGGGGAGATGAGGAGATTTTTTTTTAACATAGTGAGCTGTTATGGTCTGAAATGAGCTGCTTGAAAGGGCAGTGGCAGCAGAATCAATAATAACTTTCAAAAGAGAATTGTGTGGTATATGTATTTAGAAACAAAACATTTGCAGGGCTATGTGAAATAGAATAGGGAAGTGGGCCCAATATGATGGCCTGTTCAATGAGACAATATAGCGCAATGGGCTGAACAGCCTCCTTCTCTGATTCCGTTGACAAAGACAAAAATGATTTTGTAGCCAAATGCTTACATGATCACTTCAGACAAGTTTGGGACAAATTGGGCAGAAAAATGCAAAAATACAAAACATTGTGGACCTGCACGATTTTCAAATGTCTGTTGAGATGGATCAATTGCAGAAAACAGAAAGGTCTAAAACCTTGAGCTATGTTTATAGTTGATGCCAAATGAAGAGAACTGATCTTTTGCACTGTTAAATACATCCTTTAATTTCAGCTTCCACAAAGACTCTGGTTATATTCCAAATTCAATCATGTAAGATTTGGAATGGAACTTTGAAATTGATGTCAGTACAACTTGTTTGTCTTGGAAAGGTGAAAAAGGTACTGAGGTTAACTGGAATAAACCTCAGAATTCTTAATGAACTGTGGGAGAAAATAACCCATAATAGTTCCAAGACTTACATTAACAGTAGCTCAATGCTATCTGTAGTGGGAAGCAAGTCATTATGGGCATGTAATCAATGCTAATGTAAAGAACACATGATATAAAGGATAGTCTGCACATGTTTTAAAATAATAGTTTATGATTGACTAATTTATTGGAATAATCTAAGAAGATATTAATGGAAGCAAGCTAACCAATGGATGTAATTTACTTCAATTTTCAGAAGGCTGAAAATTACTGAAAATCCCACATGGATTTGTGTCCACGACCCAGCTGGTTTTAATGGTAAGAGAATGTTTTGCTGTGCTGCAGGATCATGGGCCAGTCAAAATATTCAATTATGGGCCTGAATTTGTAGGAGCCAAAATGATTAATGAACCCTGTAAAATTGACAGGCAGGCCGCAGTCACAGGAAGCTGACCATATTCCCAGGACTTCGGACTTTTGGGATGCCCTTTAAGGCTGCATGCCAGTACGTGACATGAGGCCACACTCAGAACTTCTGCCTTGACTGGCTCTACTAAAGAGATAGGCACATCCTTGTCCTCCTATATTTTTATGGGGTCGGGTCAATTAAAAAAAAAATTTTTTTTAAAAGAGTCATCATTTATGGCATCTCCAAACCATAGTCTGTGGGAATGAATCTTTTGAAATGTAAGAAAAAGGGGTCCTCGTAATGCCTCAGTTCCAGGCTATGATACCTCCGAGCCTAAATAAAACAAGCTTCGAAAGTAGTCATTCATTTAATTTCTTGCAAAAATAAGCTACTTTTCACCACAGCAAAGAGAAGTGTCACCCATCCAGAGCCTTTACAGTATCAATAGCTGAAACTGCAAGCACCTAAAACCTTTTGACTACTTCCACTGCAATGCTACAGCTGGCTGCCTCCAATACACTGGTGACCTTTGCACACAGTAAGGTGCTCCTTTTCTTATGGAAAAGTGCCCTGATCGACCATCTTAAAGGGCTAACTGCATTTGTATAGCTGGCTGCCAGCCCTCTCAGCTCTTTCCTGGGGATGTTCCTATGCAGTGAGATGCTGTCTTGATGTGGCTCCCCTTATTTTCACAACCCCCAACCAGTTCAGCAAGACAGGGCTGGGGAAGCCCAGCTCAATGTTCTATGTAAGCAAAATGATTTGAAGGTGTGAAGAGTTGGCTTATGAGGAATGCTTGCGCAAATCGAGAAAGTTTTCACTGAAAGGTGGTTAAGAGGAGAAAACATTGCTTCTAAAGATTCTAGAGTTGCTAAAAATGTAGTATGTAAGTGTATGTAGTTATTGTTCAGAACACAGAACTGGAAGATATAGCCTACCTTGGAAGGGGTTAAATGCCAAATTGTGGAAATAAAGTTTCCAATTTTAACTGGAAGGCAAGAAACATACAATGGGTCAAAGATCCCAGGAAAATGGAGGTACTCCTGATCTTGAGAGCAGAACCTCAGTAACATTTCCTTTCTGTTTCCCACCTGGCGTTATATGTGGTCCCAATAATCAGGATAAGGGAAAGGGCACATAGAGTCATAGAATCCCTACAGTGTGGAAGCAGGCCACTTGGCCCATCAAATCCACACTGACCCTCTGAACAGCTTTCCATCCACACCTAACCCCCTGCCGTACCTCTGTAACCCTGCATTTCCCATGGCTAATTAACCTTGCCCTTATATACCAGGAAAAGCGCAGCAGGTCAGGGAGCATCCAAGGAGCAGGGGAATCGACATTTTGGGCATGAGCCCTTCTTCAGGAATGAGCCTCATCTTCCGCCTAGGAACCCTCCAACTACGAGGGATGAACTCAGATTTCTCCAGTTTCCTCATTTCCCCTTAGCCTGCTGGACACACTTTCCTCATTCCTGAAGAAGGGCTATGTCCAAAACGTCGATTCTCCTGCTCCTTGGTTGCTGCTTGATCTGCTGTACTTTTCCAGCAACACATTTTCAGCTCTGATCTCCAGCATCTGCAGTCCTCACTTTCTTCTTATATACCAGGAGCACATCTTTGGACTGTGGGAGGATACCAGAGGACTCAGAGGAAACCCATGCAGACACAGAGAGAACATGAAAACTCCACACAGTTACCCAAAGGTGGAATCAAACCTGGGTCCCTGGTGCTGTGAGGCAGCAGTGCGAACCACTGAGCCAATGTGCCACCCCATTGAGTCGCAAAGCACAGAAACAGATCCTTCGGTGCAACCCATCTGCACTGACTAGATGTCCCCATCTGACCTAGTACCATTATGAAGTTGGGAGTGGGTCATGCTCAAGGACAGGAGTAAGGAGAGGCCGTTGTAAGCGTTGTGATTTTGAGATTGTGATAGAGGTGGTTAGCATGAGGATCTGATTTGTTTTTGCACAGGTTAACAGAGAAATGGGAGAGTTAATATTACCATTGTCTCAACTTCAGTTACAAACCTAGTGAGATGTCCATTTGTTGGTAATTACCTTCATTCCCTGATGTGAAACCTACCCCTTATAAAGAATGGTTGGATAGCTGCTGCAGTAGCCTGCTGAATGAGCTTTGAAATGTGTATTGAAAAATACTTTACTTGTCTTACATATGAAACTGATTTTCCATAAGTTTGAGTAAACTCAATTTGTCTCAGAGAGAGCTGCAATTGCTTCTCAGCTGGAGCACTGAGATGTAAAGCCATCCCATGGGAAAGGGTGAATGCAATCAGCTTTCCCCTCTAACCTTCTTTCTGAAACACCTGTGACAAATGTGGTTAAGTCTGACCTTTGTCTGATCCTTAATACTGAAAGAGTGGCAGGGAAACAGAATGTGAATAAATATAGATATTAGCAGATACCCCACGGTATTATTCTTTATAATGTAGACATGGTGCATTGTCCAATCCAAAATATATTCTTACCTCATGCACTTGATTTTATGGAGAAAAATAGAATCAAGTCTTCCTGAAACTTTTCTTATGCTTTCACTTTGTCTGTGTTTGCCTTTTCTGTCTCCCTTTTTTCACTTCTTATTTATCTGTATATTTGTAATACTGCCTTCATTGTAGTCTGTATTGTTTGTCATACTTCCTCTAACCACATGTGTAAGTCTTGCTTTCACAGTCCCTCTTCTAGCCTGCCTTTATTCTTTCACCTGTATTCTCAGAATTTTTCTCATGACTTCAATGAAAATAACATATACTTATAGAATCTTTGCATTCGTGGTGCCAAAACTGCTTTACATTCAATAAAGTAGATTTGAAGTGTAGACACTATTGTAATGTAAGGCAACACAGAACAAAGAGAGAGGACCTTTATGGAGGCTTTAGGATTTTGGAAGAGACTACATGTTTGCATCCTCTGTAAAGGACCACTAGTATTAATTGCCTTTCAGGCAGGCAATTAAGTGGCTTTTCCTGGCATCTAGGCATCAAGGCAGACATCCCAACACAGAGTGGGTATCAAATCAGGGGCCAGTAACTCTTTTGCTCAGCAGTATCACCACGGAGGTGGTAGTTGCAGCAGGAACGATAGCCACTGCTGAAGGCCTAAGGAGGAGATAAAGTGTGGTGGGAAGAGTTTAATAGCGTGCAGTTTTGCAGGAAAAAGGATCAGCTGGCTGTCCACTTCTCAATGCTGGGTTCTTTGATCATGTGCTCTGTACCTTTGAATGAATTATCCCTAAACTCCCTCTGCAAAATCAAAATCAAGTCTTCACGGGTTTTCTTGTTTAGCTCTCTGGTAGCCCAAGGCCCAGACAACATTAGGTGAGTACCAGTGATGACAGAGTGAAATCATTATTTGCCAACAACAGGAGCTCAATAGGCACATAGGTGAGAATTCCAACCACATGTCTTTGTACCATGGACTTAATTTTCTCAGAGATGGGAAAGCAGTAGGATGTTTGCATGCAACCCACTCCCCAACCTGATCGAATACTGTCCTTGCCTGCAAAAATACCATGAGAGAGGACATACAATTTCCGCTCAATTTGCACGCAGTAAAATCCCCCAGAAAGCAATGAGGTAATAACCATATTACTGGAACTGGAACAATAACCACTGGAATCATAAGTGCTCACCTGGGCAGCATAGTGATCTGGATTAGATTCCACCATTGGGCAACTGTCTGTGATGTTTACACATTCTCCCCCCTTGGTTGGGTCTCCTCCGGGTGCTCCGATTTCCTCTCACAGTCCAAAGATGTGCAGGTTAAGGTGGACTGGCCATGTTAAATTTCCCTATAGTAGCCAGCGATATGCAGGCTATTTGGGTTAGCCATGGGAAATGCAGGTTACAAGGATAAGGTAGGTTGGGGGGGTCAGGGAGGGATGCTCTTCGGAGAGTTGGTGTGGACTCAATGGGGTGAATGCTTACACACCATAGGGAATCTATGACTATTGCTGGATGAAACTGACTGTAACCTCAGGTGCAGCACATGTACAGTTAAACATGCATTTTGAGAAATTTTGACCAAATTGGTTTCTCAATGGCGTACATTTACAAGGGGAATCAACACAGAAATTGTTGGTTTGATGGTGTGATTTTAAACTCACTACCTTCTCTGTAAAGCCTTATAAAAGCCTTCAGTCAGAGTAATTGAGTATTTATTGGCTCGCTTACATTAGAATGACTTTTAATCAACTTCTCTGGTCCAAGAACCTCAAGCCTATTCCACCATTCAATCTCATCTATATCATAATCCCATAATCTTATTTAGCCACCTTGGATTCAATTTCATAATGCCATTACCTTGATTGCAAGGTTTACCTATTTTGAACTGTGAGGTAGATAGTAATAGACTTTAACAGGACATGGACAGACTGATGGAATGAGCAGAGGTATGGTGACTCCTAATGAGAAGTTGTATTATAAATATAGGGGAACAGTTAACAGCGATGCAAGAACATAGGGGACCTGAATGTAAATATGCACTAGTTGTTGAAGATCGCAGAACATTTTGAGAATGTTGTTAATAAAACATGCAGAATTAGAGTTTTACAGTTATGATGCCCCTTCTAAAATAAGTTTAGCCACACATTAGGAACAATGTGAAGGGACTAAAGCAGCTGCAGAAAAGATTCACAATAACGGTACCAGTAAAGTACAGTCGGTTCTACTATGATGCATTTTTCTTCAATGCAAATTGGCTTTAACACAATTGAAAAATTTAGACCGTTATTTGTTGAACGTGAACTTTCCTTACCTGTATTAGCTATAATGCAATTCTGGCCCCTGTAGCTTAAATGGCATAGCTATTGCGTGATTTTTTTATAATGCAAGATTGCACGAGAACTGAGCTATCGTGTTATATCAGAACGGAGTGAATTTCACTTACATGGATAGATTTGAGAAACAGGGACTGTTCTTATTAGTGAAGGCATGTTTAAGAGGAGATTTGTTTGCGATGTTCAAAACCCTGAGGTCTTTGGACATAATGGGTTGGGAGAAAATGTGCTCATTTGAGGAGAATTCTGAGCCGTTTAATTTCATAAAACTAGCAAAGGTACATGAGGATTTTGTTGTTACACATCTGGTGGGTAGAGTTTGGAATGCACTGCCTGAAAATGTGCTGGAGGCCAATTCAGCCTAGGAAAGGGAATTGGATAATTACCTGAAAAGATAAGAATTGTAATGTTGCAGGGAAAGAATGGGACTCGGCAAGTTGCTGTCGCAGATTTAAGATGAACGTGCTGGTCCAAATGGCCTCTTTCTGTGCTGTAAACTATTCTGTGATTCTAAGTGACACCTAGCTACAACAGGAGTACAGATATTGCAGCCCTTATTTCATTGTATTTACTGATTCAAGTTATTGGCCTGAATCTTTAAAATCCAGAGCTGTAAAACCTGATTTTAAGGTTGTGATGCAAAGTTGCCTGAGAAGTTTAAACCTCTGATGAGCTGCATTTCTCAGGATGCTGGGGAAGTTTCTTTCAGTACTCAAGACTTCAGCTAGATAATGCTGTTTAAGTGGTTACTTACCCTAGGTAGGCTATACATTTGATCTCTGGTATAATTCAGTAAATAACAGGATAGCTCAATTCACGGTGCCCCACACACAAACCTTATACCTCCAATAAGATATACAAGGTAATGAGAGGCATAGATAGAGTCGATAGCCAGAGACTATTTCCCAGGGCAGAAATGACTAACACGAGAGGTCATAGTTTTAAGCTGGTTGGAGGAAAGTATAGAGGGGATGTCAGAGGCGGGTTCTTTACACAGAGAGTTGTGAGAGCATGGAATGCGTTGCCAGCAGCAGTTGTGGAGGCGTGGTCATTGGGGACATTTAAGAGACTCCTCGACATACATATGGTCACAGAAATTTGAGGGTGCATACATGAGGATCAGTGGTCGGCACAACATCGTGGGCTGAAGGGCCTGTTCTGTGCTGTACTGTTCTATGTTCTCTATGTTCTATAACTTCTCCCACCCAATGGGACATTGACAGGATGCAGAACTGGGCTGATAAGTGGCAGATGGAATTCAACCTGGAAAAGTGTGAAGGTTGAATTTGAATGCAGATTACAGGGTTAAAGGCAGGATTATTGGCAGTGTGGAGGAACAGAGGGATCTTGCGGTTCACGCCCATAGATCCTTCAAAGTTCCCACCCAAGTTGTTAGGGTTGTTAAAAAGGTGTACGGTGTGTTGGCTTTTATTAGCAGGGGAATTGAGTTTAAGAGCCATGAGGTTATGTTGCAGCTCTATAGAGCCCTGGTTAGACCACACTTGGAATATTGTGTTCAGTTCTGGTCACCTCATTACAGGAAAGATGTGGAAGCTTTAGAGAGGGTGCAGAGGAGAATTACCAGGATGCTGCCTGGACTGGAGGGCATGTGTTATGAAGAAAGGTTGAGGGAGCTAGGGCTTTTCTCATAGGAGTGAAGAAGGATGAGAGGTGACTTGATTGAGGTGTACAAGATGTTGCAAGGCATAGATGGAGTGGATAGTCAGAGACCTTTTCCCAGGGTGGAAATGTTTATCATGAGGGGACATAGTTTTAAGGTGATTGGAGGAAGGTTTAGGGGAGATGTCAGGGGTGGGTTCTTCACACAGAGTGTAGTGCGTGTGTGGAATACATTGCCAGCAGTCGTATAAAATCAGATACATTAGGGACATTTAAGTGAGTCTTGGATAGGTACATGGAAGATAGTACAATGAAGGGTATGTAGGTTAATCTGATCTTAGAGTAGGATAAAAGGCTGGCACAACATCGAGGGCAGAAGGGACTGTACTATGCTGTATGTTCTTAAACTGGAAAGGGTGCAAAAAAGATTTATAAGAATGCTACCTCAAATGGAAGGTTTGAATTCTAAGGAGAGTCTGGATAGGCTGAGACTTTTTCCCCTGGAGGCTGAAGGGTGACTTTGCATCAGTTTAAAAAATCATGAGGGGCATAGATAAGGTGAATAGGGAAGTTCCCAGAGGGCATAGGTTTAAGTTGAGAGGGGAAAGATTTTGAAGGGACTGAAGGGGCAACTTTTTCACACCAAGGGTGGTGCGTATATGAAACAAGTTGCCAGAGGACATGGGAGAGTTGGGTACAGTTAAAACATTTAAAAGACGTTTGGACAGGTCCATGAATCGGAAAGGTCTAGAGGGATATGGGCCAAATGCAGCCAAATGGGGCTAATTCAGTTCAGGAAATATGGTTGGCATGGACAAGTTAGACCAAAGGGCCTGGTTCTGTGATGTATGACTCTATGATAGACTTGAGACTTTAAAATCATAGCTGAGATCAGCAGCTAATATCACTAAAAAAGCACTTTCTGCACTGCTTCTCTTTGCTGTGCACTTGCTGGTCTTGCGTGCTGACCTATCGCTGTTGTAGCCAGGACAAGCAACATTTCTGTCGAACCGAAGATCTGGGCCATTATTTACATTTGTTCTGAATTCAGAGACGTCAATGAGTGGAAGCCATCAAGAATTAAAATAATCAGAGCTGGTAAATCGAGGACTGCGATTCAAATTAAAATCTCCCAGTTATAGGAAGACAGGAAAATTGATGAGATCCAACATTTTGAGGGATTTAGGAAGAATGAGTTAGATGCTTACACAAGCAAACAAGCAACAAAGGAAATCAATATCAATGTAGGCATTAAAGTGCCGGACAGAGATTTAATAACAAAATATTAATAAATACATTTGAAAAAAACTTATAGTATTTATTCTCTGTCACTGACTAGTAAAGATTTCTTTTACTGGAGGCATTGAACGTAACTGGGTGAGATGGAGGATTCTAAGAGTAAACTCTGTACAACAAAAAATGAACATCGGCTGTCAATTTGAGATGACAACTTGTGAGAAGCAACAATGAGTCAGAAATCTGGGGAGGCATGAAAGGTAAATGCTGTAGTCTGGCCTGACTTGGATTGGGAACTTTCCCTAGCGATGTGTCTTTCTTGAATGTACATCATCGTTAGTTGATCTGGCACAGTAGCTGCCTCTAACCCTTTGTAGAATTGTATGGGCATTGCAGACAGTAAGTATTTCCAAAACCCAAGCCTGGAGATAGTTATGGGCTGTTATACAAAAATGTGCTACTGAACTTTATCTTCATCCTAATTCCCAAGGTATGCTCCAATGACAGCAGCTATCTTGAGGTTACTGGATCAGCAGAGGCCCAGATGAATTGGGAATGTTACAGCTTTCAGTAAGACTATCATGGGATCTGGAACTAAGATGGCTAAATGGAGTTTAGGTATGGGTCAAGCATGATCTAATTGAGTGGAGGAGCAGGCTCAAGGGGCTGCACACTTTGGTTCCTTTGAAAACACTTACATTGACTTTTAACTGAGACCATGACATCATATACTTTAACTTGCAGTAAGTCAGGCACAATGTTCGCATGCTAAATTGCCTTTCCTTTACTCCTTTTTTAGAAAGTGTTGATTCATGTTGAGGTGATAAGCATCCGCCGTGTTACCCAAAGGGCAATTCTTAATGTGTGAGCTTTTGGTCTATTTTACAAAGGTAGCACCACAACCAATTCCAGCCTTACCTTATTCCATCATCCACACAAACATTCAGCTTGCTAAAAAGCAATCAGAGATGGATTCCTTTGTTAGAATTTTTTTAAGGCATTACCTCAGGCACCAAAGCCTTTTCCTGCCCTGAACTTGGCCACAGTTGATTGATGAACAAAGATTTTGATTAAGCTCAGTATCTTGCTTTTCTGAATGCATTAATTTCACACTATCTAATATATTCATCTACGTATTAATTACAGAAGTTGAAAGTTGCATTAAACAAATGAACTCCAGTAATCCAGTCAAAATGCATGATGTGTCCTAATCTTTGTTACATGCCGGAGTAGACAAAAGAAAACAAGAAAAGCCTGCATTGATATAGATGGTTTTAATACTTTGGGATGTCCCAAAAGTGCCTCACAGTAAATGAGACTTAGTCACTGTTGTAATACAAGTAGCTGGAAGCATTTAAACCTACAACATATGCTAGGAATCTCATAAGAGGAAAGCCTTAAGGGTTTTATCAACTTCCTATGGACCTAAAAAATAGCCCTAGTGCCTTGAGACATAACAATCTGCTTTATATATTAAAGTATGAACAGACACAAATCTGTTTCCACTGCTCCAGCTTGCATTTGACTGTGGTTTGCTTGGTCAGTGCTTGCAAAAGTGGAAGATTGAATTGAATTTAATGTCCACTGGTATTCATGGCTTTTCACTTTTGCAAGGGAATAACACTTCAAGTTTAACCATCTTGAGAGGTTAGTTGTTTTGAGATGTAAGATAATGGGCTGAGTCATACCATATTTTGGCAAAGTGACATTGTCAAGTTTCATGGAAGGTCTGCGAGGCCTAATGGGTTTTCTTACGCTATCGTCTCAAACTTACCTCATTGATGACATGTCATGTCTATGGTGCCTCTCTTGTCTGGAGATAGCTGATTCTCCCACTCACCATGCCCAGGAGTACTCATAGGTAAAAACAAGGACTGCAGATGCTGGAAACCAGAGTCTAGATTAGAGTGGTGCTGGAAAAGCATAGCAGGTCAGGCAGCATCCGAGGACCAGGAAAATCGACGTTTCGGGCAAAAGCCCTTCATCAGGAATAGAACATCCAGAAGTACTCATCCCTACTGGAATCCCCGGTGCCAGCGCCATATTTAACAGCCCTTTTGCACCTGGTCAAACAAGGTCAATCCACACCTGCCCTTCATGGTTTGTGATATTTGTCCTGGGCATGGCAGATAAAGGGAAATTGACACCTTGATTTACAGACTGGAACTTGGAGGTCCTGGCGGAAGGTGTGGTGCAGAGACTGACATCCACAAGACCAATAGGAAAGTCCCCAATAAGGATATCAGCCATCTGGAGCAGTGCCCAGAATTATAGAAAGAAAATCAGTGACTTTCCCTGCCCTACCAATGTAATTGGCATCATTTTCTTTCTGCTACCTCACACTCACTCTATCTCTGCTACTCCACACACCTCCCAAAGGTCACACTCTTCCACTTTCACTATTGCATACAACATTCCCTTGCTCTCCTTACCCCTGCCAACTCCCCCACATCACTAACCTTGCATGGCTGCTGTGCTGCCTACACACTCAGTGTGGGCACCTCACCAACTACACTAAAGCTAACTGCTGCACCACCCACTTTTATCTCACCCACTCTGTCCATTTCTCTCATTTCCGAAGAAGCTACCCCACAATAGGGCAGGAAGAGCCAAGATGAATGGTGGGATACCTGACATTTAGCTCCCCTACCACTATGAGGCCAGGATCCTGACCTTGACCATCCCAAGCAACCAAATGACCGTGCCTGAGCCCCTGAACTGATATTGGAGGCTGCCCTTGACTTACTGTGCTGGTCTCTCGGACTGAAGGTGTCTCCACTGACTTGACTGAAGACTTCTTTCCTTAAACTTTGAGGCACAGTTTTTTGCTTGAAGCACTTGCAATGTGTTTGTCTCACAGGCTGCTGGTACATGGTGCAGGTGTGAGATTGACATCGCAAGAGACCTTACAGCAATATGTCAACCTCCTTGACATATGACTGCTGACAACTGTGTCAAGCTTCCTGGCTTTGTATCTGTGCTATAAAGTGAGTTAAGACAAGTGTATTGTGAGCTCTGACCGAGGGGACCAGGTAGGTGCTAAGTGACTGAGAACTAAGAAGGCAAGAAAGCATTCCTAACCCTCAGATGCAACTTGGCCCGAACCGTGGGCTGGGTACCTTTCCTTGCATGTAACTGCTCTGTACGTGAAGTGCCCTTGCTGGAGCATCCCAATGATAATTGTCAGTGTGCTCCAAAGCACAGCATTTAAGTGCAGAAATGAATTAGAGAGGTACCATGATGGTGCGGAGAAGCTGATGTGTTGGATTATGGTGTCTGCAGACACAGGAGTGCACATGCAGCCGCTGGCTGTGGAATGTGCCCTGAGATGTTAGTGGCAGGTGTCCAATGTGTTGGTCCGGAGGAGCAAATGGTGAGCTTGAGTCACCAGGCATCTACTCTGACTTTCAAGCTGGGAATTCTTGGCACCCAGTTTCAATCCATAGAGTGGTATAATAGGAGAGTGCCTATTAATGAGGTAAGATCAAGTAATAATGAGGGTGATAAGAGTGATAATCCATGTTACTAGCGTGAACCTCATCTTGAACTATAACTTAGTTGGAAAATGCAACTTATTACTCCAAAAGTTTAGGAAGTCCTCACTCCAATTCTCATGCACATTTCTTGCCTGTGTTATTCGGGAGCAGGAGAGATTCCATCCACAGTGTAGGTTTCAGTGAATGCTCAATTGCACTTCTTCAATCCAACACCAGACCTTGTGCTGAAACCAAACTCCAGCAGCATTCAAGGCTATGGACCTGGTGCAGGAAATTGGGACTAGTGTAGGTAGAAATGTTGCTTTCAGTAGTATAGACTCGGTGGGCCAAAGGGCCTCTTCTGTTACCATATGATTCTACCATAACAGAGACAGTATTTTGCCTGACCCATAACATGTGAATATGATGGAAGAAAAATCGTTTTAAAATACCTGCTAGATCCTAGGTTTAAGAGATTGAGACAATAAGTTTAAATTGTTGAAGAAGGCAGTGTAAATTTCAAAGTCCAGCGCAGATGCTGTTATCAAAGCCTGAGCTGTTCTTCAAGGAGTTGATATTGATGAGGACTTTGAGGTATATTTTCCTTGGTATGTAAATGTAAAGAATTTTATAGAGTCATAGAGATGTACAGCATGGAAACAGACCCTTCGGTCCAACCCATCCATGCCGACCAGATATCCCAACCCAATCTAATCCCACCTGCCAGCACCCGGCCCATATCCCTCCAAACCCCTTCTATTCATATACCCATCCAAATGCCTCTTAAATATTACAATTGTACCAGCCTCCACAATTTCCTCTGGCAGCTCAGTAAATCTTTTCTGAAACCTTTCAAGTTTCACAACATATTTCTGATAGGAAGGAGTCCAGAATTGCACGCAATATTCCAACAGTGGCGTAACCAATGTCCTGTACAGCCGCAACATGACCTCCCAACAACTGTACTCAATACTCTGACCAATAAAGGAAAGCATACCAAACACCTTCTTCACTATGCTATCTACCTGTGACTCCATTTTCAAGGAGCTATGATCCTGCACTCCATGGTCTCTTTGTTCAGCAATATTCGCTAGGACCTTACCATTAAGTGTATAAGTCCTGCGAAGATTTGCTTTCCCAAAATGCAGCACCTCACATTTATCTGAATTAAACTCCATCTGCCACTTTTCAGTCCATTGACCCATCTGGTCAAGATCCTGTTGTAATCTGAGGTAACCCTCTTCGCTGTCCACTACACCTCCAATTTTGGTGTCATCTGCAAACTTACTGACTGTACCTCTTATGCTCGCATCCAAATCATTGACGTAAATGACAAAAAGTAGAGGACCCAGCACCGATCCTTGTGGGACTCCACTGATCACAGTTTTCTTGAATAAACTGACATTAATTTATAATTACATTTTTACATCTATTATAAACCAAAGATAGTTTCACAAACACATTTTCCTTTAAATCTGTTACACAGTGCTTGCTTTAGTAAGTCAAAGGATTCTGGATGAGAGCTGCCAGTGATTTGGCAGAATAAAAGATGTGTCACAATAAAGCCTTTTACAATATTTAAGTTATGTCATAGATAATCTCACAAGTATTATCTCCAGAAAAAAGGCTTTTCCAACAACAATGACATCTTACATTTATTAACAAGTTTATGGATCCACTTGGACTATAAATGTGGTGTTTATCATGGCATTAAAACTCACTTCTTTCACCATAGGAGTGGCTCATACTCTGGAAGATGACTTATAGAAAATAGAACGTTATAGCGTAATACAGACCCTTGGCCCTCGATGGTTCCACAATCTGAAGCCTAACCTACACTATTCCGTTCTCGTCCATATGCCTATCCAATGACCACTTAAATGCCCTTAAAGTTGGCGAGTCTACTACTGTTGCAGGCAGTGCATTCCACACCCCTACTACTCTCTGAGTAAAGAAACTACCTCTGACATCTGTCCTATATCTATCACCACTCAATTTAAAGCTATGTCCCCTCATGCTAGCCATCACCATCCGAGGAAAAAGGCTGTCACTGTACAACTTCTCTAACCCTCTGATTATCTTATATATCTCAATTAAGTTACCTCTCAACCTTCTCTCTAACGAAAACAGTCTCAGGACCCTCAGTCGTTCCTTGTAAGACCTTCCCTCCATACCAGGCGAATTCCTAGTAAATCTCCTCCAAACCCTTTCCAAAGCTTCCACATCCTTCCTACAATGCAATGACCAGAACTATATGCAATATTCCCAAGTGCGGCCACACAGGGTTTTGTACAGCTGCAGCTTGACTTCATAGTTCCGAAACTCAATCCCTCTACCAATAAAAACGTAGTGTAATCTTTACCTAGTACTGTTGGGATTGACTAGGAAATGAATGTCTGTGCATGTGGTAAAAGACATCTTTTTAAAGAGACTTGCTGGCCAATTGCAAAATGTGAGAAGCTGCAATCATAAATAAAAAGGACAATAGGTGTAAAGAAGTGATTCATGCATTAGACATTAATGAACCATTCACTTGCCCTGCATTTCTACCTCAGAGTCAAGATTAGAGTGATGCTGGAAAAGCACAGCAGGTCAGGCAGCATCCAAGGAATCCTGATGAAGGGTTTTTGGTCGAAACGTTGATTTTCCTGCTCCTCGGAAGCTGCTTGACCTGCTGTGCTTTTCCAGCACCACTCTAACCTTGACTCTGATCTTCAGTATCTGCAGTTCTCATTTTTTCGCCTGCATTTCTACCTGCCTATATAGGAATGGTGACAATGAAATGTCAGAGTCATTTTGGTACAGTGATGGCATTGTCCTGTCTCAGAAAATCTGGAGACATGGGGTGACACTTTAGTGCAGTATTGAGAGAATACCTCTCTGATAGAGGAGTCAGTTTAGAGACCCAGATATAAAACTGTCTGTCTTCTTAACAAGAGATAAAAGATTCCATAGCAAACTTCAAAGAAAAGCAGTATCCTGGCTAATATATATCCCTCAAATAACCAGAGTATTTAGTCATTTCTGCTTATGGTCTGTAATTGTCTATATTGCTGACTTGAAAATCATAATAATTCAGAAATACTTTATCACAGGGCACAATTGTTTTGATATGGAAATGTGTTGCTGGAGAAGCGCAGCAGGTCAGGCAGCATCTAGGGAACAGGAGAATCGACGTTTCGGGCATTAGCCCTTCTTCAGGAATTGAACAATTCTTCCGCCGCCTTCGCCTCCGCGCCTATTTCTTTAACCAAGACTCCCGCCCACCCTCTGACGACCCCTTCTCCCGCCTCCAACACACCCCACCACACTTGCAACAATTGTTTTGATGCCTCTTATTGAAATTTCTTGAAGGCCGTTTGGTTTTCCATATTCCTTTCTCATGTGCACGTAGCCCTGGATTAAGTGATGTAGTCATCTTGAAGTTGTAACAAACAATACCTTCAGTATTTGTGTGAGTTGCACAGTAGCAGAATTGGAAGAATTCATTAATATCCTTAATTGTAATCAAACCTCCATCAAACTTAATACAACATTACACAGGGAAGGCATAAATTTCCTCAACACCAAAGTATTTAAATTGGCATAGAACAACAGGCGAATATTAGCACAGGTTTTTTAAAAAAACTACAACAAGCTTCTCTACACAAAATATCATCACTACAAGCCTTCCATAGACTGGCAGGTCACTGCTACAGTGTTTCAGTCATCCATACAGAATGCTGGAACATTTTACCTAGGCAGTTACTATCCTTTTTACTGCATCTCATATTGCAATCTCAGACTATATTTAATGGTTGACAGTATTCATTACAATAGTATTCACTACATTTTCCCCATACTGTAGCTCCTGAAATTATGTAATATTAAACAAGTGATTCTACAATTATTTGCAATGAATTAATTACCTCAGTGATTTCAATTGTTCCTGGCCTCTAGTTAGTTGGATATTCCTTTATTGACAGTTTGAATCTGTTCCCTCACCTTTGCTGTCTCAATCTTCCGCCTTTGCAGATTTTTCACGTGCAGCCTCCCTTTTGCCTTAACACACAGTTCCCTCTCCTCCCCACCACCTTCCTTCTCCAATATCCCTTTGTATCCTGCTTTCCCACACCCCTCTTGTAGATTCCTTCTCCTCCTCACCTCTCCTGTATCCTCTTTCTAACCAACCTTTTGTAGCATTCTTCTTCCCATCCTTCATGCTAAAAACATAGCCCAAGTGTTCAGCAAAAACTAAAGCTCTGTAAAAGCTCAGTCAAAAGGCATTGCCCCTAGTAAAATCCCTGGCAAAAGGCATGCCCCAGACCCCACTTGGGGTCTGTCTTCCTTAGCAATTTCCTCATCACCATCACTTGCTTATTAATTGCTCACTGCTCCTCCAGTCAGTTTTTTTTTCCCCACATGTGCTGTTGTGAGGCTTACTGGAGAACATATCAGCAGCAAACATGAAAGAGAACCAACCTGTGACTGGAGGGACAGCCCCTCACTGATTCACTCCATTCCACTAACTTGTCTCCCATGGTCACCCACGCGATTGACTTTTCCAGGCCTTTTGGGGGTCAAACTTGGTCAGTGTCCCCTCATAATTTGAGTCCTACTACATTGGCTGTTAAGTACTATACATATTGTGAGGTTCTTTCTCCATCACGGCCACCCACTTACCAAGCTGTCGTGAGATCATCTCAGGAATTCCGTTCTAATACTTTGACACTTTACAAGTGTCAAAAGGTAATAAATTTCACAATAGTAAATGGGAAAAGTGAAGCTTTTAAAACCAAGCTTTCTACACTTGAAATCTAGAGCTGTTGTAGTCAAAAGATATGACGAGGTCAAAAATGGATGGGTTTCTATGAAACTACAAATGCTCACAGACATTTGAGCTTACCCTTAAGTATTGTAATGTAGCATTTAGATTGTAACATCAGTAAACGTTGATGTAAAGTTATCAGCTTTGATTCCTTTTCAGCCTCTCTAATTCTTCATTATTCATTTCAGTGAAGGGAACCAGAGTACTGGCAACTGGAGGGGCTTCTTCAAACCCAGATATACTAAAGGTAGGGGGAGATCTACCATTATCACATATCTCTCTGCTTTGAGATAATCTCAGTACAATAATCAGTTGATGGCAGAGGAGGATAAATGAGTCGCTATTTCCACCTCCTGAGTTAATCTGCTCCCTGCTTAATATCTAATAATTATCCTTCATTGCAACTAGATCAAACCCAATTAAGGCTGTCAATTCTGGTGCACAATGTAATTAACATATGAAGACGTAATATCATCTGTGGCTGTGTGTATATAGCTGGCCAGATAGAAAAGTGAAATTTAAAAGCAATCCATTGTGATTATTTTACTAACTTCTAATTTCCTCATGAACTTCAAAAGTATAAACAACTTTAATCCTTTGCAGGTAAATCTAAGATTCAACGTCTGGGCCCCTATACCTCCTCCTCCCTGCTGCTAGCTGGTCTCTGTTCCAGTGTTAGTAAGCCTTCAGATTTAGGTCTTGTAGGCAGCAAGGACCTGAGCTCTCATTTCAGGTCCCTAAGAAGTGAACCTCATTGGAAAGTGTAACAATTTAAAAGCAAAAAGTTGCAAGTACTGGGAATTTAAGACAAATGCTATAAAGGCACAGGACAGTCGGAAACCGTGTAGAGGAGTATGGTCGTGTGATGGTTATGTTAGCTGAACCAGAAACTTGGAGGATGTGCTATGGCAGACAGTGTATTATGTGGGAAAATGTGAACTTGTTCCCTTTGGCAAGATGAATAAAAAAGTAGTGTTTTATTTGAATGGAAGGAGACTGGGTCTCGTAGTACATGAATCACAGAATGTTAGTATGCAAGTACAGCAAGTGATTAGGAAAGCAATTGTGATATTGGTGTTGATTGTCACGAGAGTTATGTTTATAAGGAAGTTGCTACAGCTGTACATTGCCTTAGGTAGATCACATCTGTGTATATGTTTGCTCTCCTTACTGAAGAAAGGATATCATTTCATTAGAACATAGAACATAGAAGAATACAGCGCAGTACAGGCCCTTCGGCCCTCGATGTTGCACCGATCCAAGCCCACCTAACCTACACTAGCCCACTATCCTCCATATGCCTATCCAATGCCCGCTTAAATGCCCATAATGAGGGAGAGTCCACCACTGCTACTGGCAGGGCATTCCATGAACTCACGACTCGCTGAGTAAAGAACCTACCCCTAACATCTGTCCTAAACCTACCACCCCTTAATTTAAAGCTATACCCCCTCGTAATAGCTGACTCCATACGTGGAAAAAGATTCACACTGTCGATACAACTGCAATATTACCTCAGTACTCCGGAACTCAATTCCTCTACCAATAAAAGCCAGTACGCCATATGCCTTCTTCACCGCACTATTTACCTGGGTGGCAACTTTCAAAGCAGTTCAGAGAAGATTTATCCAACTGAGACTTGGAAAAGAAGTTATAGAAAGAGAGTCATACTATGTAGAAACAGGCCCTTAGGTCCATGATCTCTATGCTGATCAACAAATATCAAATTACACTAATCCCATTTACCTATACTTGGTCCATTGCCTATGATGGCCCTATTTTTTGAAGAAAGATGGATCAAGTTGGGGTCTTTACCCATTGGAGGTCAGAAGCATGACAAGTGATCTGAATTTTATCAAAAATCATTTTAAGTATAAGTTTTGGCTAGTTTCATGAAGGTTTTTTCTTCGTGAGTTTGCATGAGTTTTCTCATACTATTCTCTGCAGCTTGCCTCATTAGCTATTCACCATACCACTACAGTGTCCTGTTTCTGCTATCTTCCCTCTTGCCAATGGCAGAAGTATGTGACTCTGTCAGGACTTCCCAGGATTCCCAGCACTGGAGCTATTCTAAAGCTCAGCCATGCATCAGGTCATGACTTGAGAGACAGGGTTGCTCTTCACAGTGCTTGTAGTAGGACTGGCACCAAAGAAAAAGCTTCTGAGGTCACATGGGTGGCACAGTTGACATTTCATTGTTTTTGTAATGCACATTCATCTCTGCAATGCTCGTTAAGAACAAAGCTGCAGTTACTCATTGTTAGTGTCACCCATTCTTAGAACCCTATGTCAGGGAGTACTACTCTTTCCTCACTACCCCAATGTGTTCTTTCTTCATTGTTCAATATGAGACCATCGCATACTGGAGTGTCTTCAAACAGTTGAAAACATTCACTTTTGTTCAGCAAGAGCAAAAGCAAAAAAGAAAACAAAAGCTACTTGTGCTTCTGGGGAACAGACAGGAGCTGCATGCCCCTTGGCCATAAAACCATAAAATATAGGAACAGCTCTGTCATTTGATCATGGCTGATATGTTTCTCAACCCCATTCTCCTGCCTTCTCCCTGTAACTCTTGATCCCCCCCCTAATCAAGAACCTATCTATCTCTGTCTTAAATGCACTCAATGACTTGGCCTCCACAGCCCTCTGCAGCAATGAGTTCCACAGATTAACCACCCTCTCGCTGAAGAAGTTCCTCCTCATCACAGTTCTAAAGGGTTGTTCCTGCACTCTGAGGGTGTGCCCTCGAGTTCTAGTCTCTCCTGCGAGCAGAAACATTATCTCCACATCCACTCTCTCCTGGCCTCTCAGTATTCTGTACATTTCAGTCAGGTTCCCCCTCATCCTTCTAAACTCCATTGAATACAAACTCAGAGTCCTCAAGTGCTCCTCATATGACAAGCCCTTCATCCCTGGGATCATTCTTGTAAACATTGTCTGAAATCCCCTCCAAGGCCAGGATAGAGTGGAGCCCAACACTGCTCACAATATTCCAAATACAGTCTGACCAGAGCCTTTTACAGCCTTAGCAGTACATCTCTGTTCTTGTATTCTAGCCATCTTGAAATGAATGCTAACATTGCATTTGCTTTTCTAACTGCCAACTGAACCTGCATGTTAATCTTAAGAGAATCCTGAACTAGGACTCCCAAGTCCTTTTCTGCTTCAGATTTTCGAAGCCTTTCCTCATTTAGAAAATAGTCTACTCCTCTATTTTACCTACCAAAGTACATAACTTTACACTTTCCCAAATTGTATTCCATCTATCACTTCTGTGCTTACTCTCCTAGCCTGTCCAAGCCCTTCTGCAGCCTCACCACTTCCTTCACACTAGCTGTCCTTTCACCTAACTTTGTGTCGTTCGCAGACTGAGCAACAATGCCTTCAGTTCCTTTATCTAGGTCATTAATGTATAACATGAATAGTTGTGGTTCCAACACTGACCCCTGCAGAACTCCACTATTCACCGGCTGCCATCCTGAAAAAGACCCCTTTATCCCTATTATCTGCCTTCTGCCAATCCTCTATCCTCTATCCTTGCCCCTAACACCATGGGCTCGTACCGTGTTTATCAGCCTACTATGCAACGCTTTGTCAAATGCCTTCTGGAACTCCAAATCGATCATGCTCACTAGCTCTCCTTTATCTAACTTGCTTGCTAGCTCCTCAAAGAACTCTAACAGATTTGTCAGGCATGGCCTCCCCTTGACGAAGCTGGACTGGCTAAACCCTATTTAACCATGCACTCCTTCCAAGTACTCTGCAATGTCATCTTTAATAATGGACTCTAAAATCTTACCAACAACTGAGGTCCATTAACCGGCCAATGGCTTCCTGTCTCCTGCTTCCCTTCCTTCTTAAGCAGGGGCGTTACATTAGCCAATGTCCATTGTTCCTAAGAGATCACCACCAATGTCTCCACAATCTCCTCAGCTATCTCCTTCAGAACTCTGGGCTGTAGTCCATCTGGTCTGAGTGATTTAGCCACCTTCAGACCTTTCAGCTTCCCCAGCTTCTTCTCCTTAGTGATGCCACTACACTCACCTTTGCTCCTGATTCTCTTGAAGTTCTGATGTGCTGCTGGTGTCTTCCACTGTGAAAACTGATGAAAAGCACCTATTCGGTTCCTCCGCCATTTTGTTGTTCACCATTATTACTTCTCCAGCCTCATTTCCTAGTGGTTCAATGTCAATTCACACCTCTGTCTTATCGTTTAGATATCTAAAAATAATTGCAACTTTCCTTAATATAATAGCTAGATTATTCTTATACTTCATCTCCCCTCTTCTTGCTTTTTTATTTATCCTCTGCTGGTTTTTTAAAGGCTTCCCAATCTTCTGGCTTCCCATGTATCTTCATCATATTGTATGCTTTTTCTTTGCCTCTATGCTGTCCTGAATTCCCTTGTCAGCCATGGTTGCCTTGACCTCCCCTCAGAATGTTTCTTCTTTCTTGGTATGAATTTTTGCTGTGCCTCCTGAATTACCCCAGAAACTCCTGCCAATAATGCTCCACTATCTTCCCTGCTAGGTTCCCCTTCCAATCAACTCTGACTTTTCCTCATGTTTTTGGAGTTACCTTTACTTGATTATAATATCGCTGGGACTTTTTCCACTGGAGCATAGGAGGTTGGGAAGCAACCTGATAGAAGTTTATAAAATAATGAGGCACATAGATGGTAGTTGTCTTTTCTCTAGATTAGGGGATTTCAAGATTGGGGCACATTTTCAAGGTGAGAGGAGGGAGATTTAAAAAAAGAAATGAGGGGCAAATATTTTACACAGAGGGTGGTTCACATGTGGAATGAACTCCCTAAGGAAGTGGTGAATGTGAGTACAATTGCAATGTTGAAAAGACACTTGGATTAGTACATGAATTGGACGGGTTTGGATAGATTTGAGCCAGGGACAGGCGTGGAACTAGTTTAGTTTGGGATTGTTTTCAGTATGGACTAGTTGGACTGAAGGGTCTGTTGCCATGCTGTATGACTCTATGTTTCCGCACACCTCTTTGAATTAGGACTTAATCAATATAATCTCCGAGTCCTGGCCCTCCAGTTTCATCCTGCCAACCACATGTTCACTGACCCCTCAAAACCCCAACTCCCACCATCAGGCAATTGTCACTGTCAATAACAACCTCACCCTCAGTTATCCAAGTCCTCCAATGCACTATCACCTCACCCCTTACAGGCAGAGTTTTCTCCTTTATAATTATTGTCCCCTCTGCATCCCAGCATGCTGTCTCCATTCCCCAGAACTGACTTCCCCAATTTCCCTACCACAGCAGCACTGGCCCCATAATACTGCTTAACTTTCATGGAGCTGACCACCAGGATTGACCATGATCCATCTCCTGACTAACTTGGGCTAACTGCTTGCTTGATGGAAGACCAGAGTCCTCACTGATCTTCATGCAACTTCCTGATTGACATCCTGTGGCTCTCCAGATGATTCCACTGGACCTTCTGGACTGACCTTGGTCCAGTCCCAAATGTAGTAACATGGACCTTCTGTTCCCTAAACACACCAAGTGGTCAACAGACTATGGTCAAGCCCCTGGATTTATTTTGGAGACTACCCTTGACTTACTGTGCCAAGATCCCCTGATTGAAGGCTGTCTCCTTTAGCTGGACTACTGTCCCAAGATTTTAAGGCATGGCCAGTTTGCTGAAGCAAATACAGTGTGTTTGTTGCTTCACATTGGCACGTGGTGCAGATGTGAGATTAACATAGCACCGTGAAGTACAACAACATGTCCACCCGTTGACTGATCTCCACTGACAACCATGACAAGCTGCCTGCTTTATGTTTGTTTTAAACAATAAGGCAGAAGGACTCAGCCTTTAAGCTCTGGCTGAGAAGACAAAACACAAAAAGGTAAGGCAAGGCAGAGATGCTGTGCGCATTTAAGAAGGCAGAATTCTGTATTCACTAAGAGAGCAAGTGAGGAGCTCTAAGATGCATTCTGAGTGAATCCATGAAATGGGTGCCTGTCCCAGTGCACAAATGTTCTGACAACAGAATTACAATGCAAGGGGCCATTGCTCTCCAAAGTGCAGCATTAAAGTGGAGAACTGTATTGTACGTGGATTGGAAATAATGACAAAGTGAGGCTGTTACCTGTCCAAAGCTAACCTCATTGGACAGGCTTTGCAGGTGGTTGATGTTTATGAAGCTGACCTGAGATGTTGTGGACTGCTGTCCCGAGACATAAGTGGAAAGCCAGAGTTGCCAGGTTACCCCATCTGACTTTCGTGCCAGAAATTGTTGCTGTCTAGTTTCTGTGTGGCACGTAAGAGACTAGGAAACTGCATATCAATGAGGGGAGATTGGGTAATAATAACATACTAGTTCATGCAAATGGATATTTATGGGCCTTTCGCCATTCACTAGAGAGGTTCCCATCTTGTCATTCAAAACCTAGTTGCTGAATCAGACTTTTGTTTTGCTAACATCACAAATCTTATTTTACCGATCTTACGCAACTAACGCATTGTTATTCGGGGCTGGGATGATTGTGCCCATAAAACCCTGAAGAGATTTGATAGCTTAGAGACTGAGAAGCTGTAAAGCTGATGGCACGAAGTATTGAAGTGATAATTGAAGTTAGAAGCAGGAGAACAGAAGATGAGTACCAGCTAAACTCAGAATGCAAAACAGTGTCATAATGACAAAGTTAAGGTCACTCTGCCTGAATATCTGAACTGCAGATTGGCTGAGGTGGATTAGACAGTGTTTTTAAATGCATGATTGGACATGGATTGTCTTCAAATAATTGCTGTATAGTTTATAGCAACTCTCCATTTCTTCAAGACTCAGAAGCCTTCCTAATGGAATCATATTAAACCATAAGACTGTAAGATGAAAGAGCAGAAGAAGGTCCTTTAGCCAATCAAATTGGCTCAAAGAGATCATGGAGGGCTTATCCTCAACTCAACTTTTCTGACTTTTCCTCGTACCCCTTCATTACCTTACATTCTAGCTATCTCAGCCTTGAATAAGCATCGACAACTGTCTGGCAGAATTCCACAGAATCACTATCCTCTGAAAGAAGAAATCCCTTCTCATCTCTAACTCTGATATTGTGACCTCTGATCCTGGAATTTCCCACAAAGGGAAACAACCTTTCCATATCTACGCTGTCAAGCAATCTAAGAATCTTACAGAATTCCATAAGGTCTCCTTTCACTTTTCTAAATTCCAGTAGATACTACTGCAACCTAATCAACCTTTTCTCATGAGACAATCCCACCATACACAGAATCAGGAACGGTGGGGCGGCACGGTGGCACAGCAGTTAGCACTGCTGCCTCACAGTGCCAGAGAACTGGGTTCGATTCCTGCCTCGGGCAACTGTCCTCTGTGGAATTTGCACATTCTCCCCTTGTCTGTGTGGGTTTCCTCCGAGTGCTCCGGTTTCCTCCCACAGTCACAAAGATGTGCAGGTTAGGTGAATTGGCCATGCTAAATTGCTCATAGTGTTAGGTGAAGGGGTAAATATAGAGGAATTGGTCTGGGTGGATTGCTCTTCGGAGGGTCGGTGTGGACTTGTTGGGCTGAAGGGCCTATTTCCACACTGTAAGTAATCTCACCTGAACCTTCTCTGGACTGCTCCAATGCCATTACAACTTTCCTTAGATAAGGAGACCTAAACTGTTCACAGTATTTCAGATGTGGGCTGAATGAACTGTTCCTGTTCCACAGGAAATGGGGGTAAGGGTTTTTTTTTCAGGTTGGTGACCTGTGAGCAGTGGGGATCAGTGCTGGGACCACAACTGTTTACTACATATATTAATGACTTGGAGGAAGGAAGTGAATGTATTGTGGCCAAATTTTCATCTGACACAAAAATAGGTGGAAAGACAGGTTGGGGGTGGGATACAAGCAGTTTACAGATTAATATTGAGAGGTTAAGTAAGTGGACAATAAGTTGGCAAATGAAATATAATGTGGGAAAATGGGATATTGTTCATTTTGGAAGGGAAAACAAAAGAACAGAATATTATTTAAATGAAGAAAAACTGCAGAAATCTGCAAGACAAAGGAATTTGGAATATTTGTACATGAAAGACAGAAAGCGAGCACCCAGGTGTAGCTGGTAATCAGGAAGGCTAATGGAATGTTGGCCCTTATTTCAAGAGGGTTGGACTATAAGACTAGGGATGTCTTACTGCAACTGTACAAGGTGCTGGTGAGAACACATCTGGAGCATTGCGAGCAGTTTTGGATCCCTTATTTAAGGAAAAATATCATTTCATTGCAGGCAGTTCAGATAAGGTTAATTAAGATTATCACAGAGAGACTCATAGAGTCATAGAGATGCACAGCATGGAAACAGAACCTTCGGTTCAACCCGTCCATGCTGACCAGTTATCCCAACCCAATTTAGTCCCATCTGCAAGCACCCGGCCCATATCCCTCCAAACCCTTCCTATTCATATACCCATCCAAATGATTCTTAAATGTTGCAATTGTACCAGCCTCCACCACATCCTCTGGCACCTCATTCCATACACGTACCACCCTCTGCGTGAAAATGTTGCCCCTTTTATATCTTACCCCTCTCACCCTAAACCTATGCCCTCTAGTTCTGGATTCCCC
>NC_057714.1:111646315-111693275 GCF_004010195.1 Chiloscyllium plagiosum | reverse complement strand
GCACTCCATTGGTCACAGGCCTCCAGTCTGCTGAAAAACAACCCTCCACCACTACCCTCTGTCTTCTACCTTTGAGCCAGTTCTGTATCCAAATGGCTAGTTCTCCCTGTATTCCATGAGATCTAACCTTGCTCATCAGTCTCCCATGGGGAACTTTGTCAAACGATATGAAGGGATTGCCTTCTGAGCAAAAGCTGAACATGATGGAACTCTACTCCCTGGAGCTTTGAAGAATGAGAGGTGATTTCAATGAAATATGTAAGAATCATAAGGGCTTGACAAAGTAGGTGCTGAGAGGATGTTTGGGAGAGTTTGGGACCAGAGGGTATAATTCCAGAATAAAAGAGCACCAATTTAAGACTGAGGTGAGGAGGAATTTCTTGACTCGGGGGTTGCGAGTCTGTAGAACTCCTTGCCACAGAGAGCTGGAGGGGCAGAGTCCTTGTATATTTAAGGTTAAGGATGGAGAGATTCTTGATCAGTTGGGAATCAAGGGTTACAGAGCAAAGGCAAGAACGTGGACATGAGGAGTGTTGAATCAGCCATGATCCTGTTGAATGGTGGAGCAGCCTCGATGTGCCATAAAGCCTACATCTATTCCTTTTTTTAATGGTCTTATGATATGGGCTGACTCGTGCCTTCTATAGTTTTAGCAAGACATACTTTTATATTCTATTCCCTTTGAAATTAAGACCAATAGTCCATTTGTTAGTCTGTCTGCCTCTGTGTATGTAGGGATTGGTTTATAAAGTAGTTAGAGATTTAACTTTGTTATAGACCAGACCAGATCCCTCAAAATATATTAAGAAGATAACCTAGACCCTATGTTTTCCACATTTTAAAGGTAAATCTGAGATGCTATGTTCCAGATGCAATTCGATTAATCAAACTACTTCATATTAAGAAAAATACAATTTCTTCAAATACTATAGTTAAAATATAACAAAAGACAGAGAAACTGGGAATAATAGCTCAATTGGAAAACTCAACAGAATAATAGATTATTTTACTACTAAAGAGTAACTGTTCCAATATAGTAACATCCCATCAACACAGTCTTGGCAAAAGGCAAATTCAGAAAGCATGCAACTCCAGCAACCCAGGAGGAAAGTCATCCACAGAAATCCCAGCGAGAGTGTAGCAACCAGGAGAGATGCAGAGAAATCCTAGAGAGAGTGTAGCAACCAGGAGAGATCCAGAGAAATCCCAGCGAGAGTGTAGCAGCCAGGAGAGATCCAGAGAAATCCCAGAGTGTAGCAGCCAGGAGAGATTTGCTGCCTTCGAAGCCTGCAAACCTGCTGAGTCCCCAGCAACAATTGCTGTAAGCTCAAACTAAAGATCCTGGTTCTGTGGATGGGAGCTTGACCCCACCCCTTCAGTCTGCTTCTATTGTTCCAAGACTTTAAAAATCACAAGTTGTTTTATCTTCTCATAGCCTACCGGTACCTATCTCCCAATCTCACTCTAAAAGAAATCAGGACAAAATACACCACTTAAAGCCACAGCATCACCACAACTAGTACAGTTATATATTGACAGTTCATAATTGCTTGCCTGTAGCTATTTATTTATAATAGTAATGCTTGTTAAATACAGAAACCTGCTCTGTGCTTTCTGTCAACCTGTCTAAAAGGACTAGTAAATAGAAATTTTGTGCAGTTCTTTAAAATCTTTAACATTAGTTTCAACTCTGGAGTGCACTATCCCAGTGAGGCATGACACTAGTTCACTGACATTACCACGACATGGCCTTTCCAAGGAACCTTGGACTCAAGTCTTTGGTTCAGGGGTACTGTACTTACAGCACCTCCCTTGCTCGTTGTTGATGAGCTTACTGCTTATCAAAAAATGCCGGTGAGTAGCAACCTGTGATTGGAAGAGCAGCGATCAGGTGAGTGCTTAGGGAGCATCTGTCCAGGGTTGGGCACCAGGAGCAGAAATCCAGCAACGAGAGCCAAGAGTCAGGACATGGAGGTACCTGCCACCTTTTTGTCAAGGTTGTTGGGGCGAACTATTTTGCTGAGCCACCTTTTTACCAAACGAGCCATTTTCCCCATCAGACCGAGGGGCTTGGAAGCAAAAAGAAATAGAATGAGAGTTGGGGGAGGTATGGAGCCTGAAAGTTGACTGGAAAATTTGGTGGCCTTCAGGTGGGACAGGATAAGACAGAAAGGCTGCAAGGCAGATGAAATTAAACAGGAGGAAGGAACTTCTAAGCCAAGTTGCGATTAAAAAGGAAGAGATGTTGTGCATCTTGAAATGTACTAAGTCAGAAAAGTCCCAGGTCCTGATGTGACCTATCCCATAATATTGAGAGAGGCAAGAGAACAAATTGCTGGAGCATTGACAGACATCTTTGTCTCCTGTTTGGCCACAGGTGAGGTCTCAGAGGACTGGAGGATAGCCAATGTTATCCCATTGTTTAAAAAGGGTAGCAGGGATAATCCAGGAAATTATAGACCTGTGAGCCTCACGTCAGTTATTGGAAAATATTTGAGGAGAAAGTGAGGTCTGCAGATGCTGGAGATCAGAGCTGGAAATGTGTTGCTGGAAAAGCGCAGCAGGTCAGGCAGCATCCAGGGAACAGGAGAATCGACGTTTCGGGCATAAGCCCTTCTTCAGGAATGAGGAAAGTTTGTCCAGCAGGCTAAGATAAAAGGTAGGGAGGAGGGACTTGGGGGAGGGGCGTCGGAAATGTGATAAGTGGAAAGAGGTCAAGGTGAGGGTGATAGGTCAGACTGGGGTGGGGGCGGAGAGGTCGGGAAGAAGATTGCAGAATATTGAAAAATATTCTCAGGGACAAAATGTATATGCATTTTGAAGTAAATGGACTTACTAGCAATAGACATGATGGTTTTGTGCGGGGGAAACCGTGCCTCATTAACTTGATTGAGTTTTTTGAGGAGGTGAAGAAGGTGATTGATGAGGGAAAAGCAGTTGATGTTGACTACATGGACTTCAGTAAAGCCTTTGACAAGTTCCCTCATAGCAGACTGGTACAAAGGTGAAGTCACCTGGTATCAGGAATGAGCTGGCAAGAGGGAGACAGAACTGGTTTAGTTATAGGAGTAGGAGTATAGAAGTGGAAGGATGTTTTTGGAATGGAGGTTTGTGACTAGTGATGTTCCACTGGTACAGTGCTGGGATCTCTACTGTTCATGGTCTACGTAAGGGGTTTGAAATAAAACATGGCTGGTCTAATTAGTACGTTTATAGATAATACAAGGACTGGTGGAGTTGCGGATAGTGAGGAGGATTGACAGAGGATACAGCAGGATATAGATCAGTTGGAGGCTTAGGCAGATAAATGGCAGATGGCTTTTAATCCGGACAAATGTGAGATGATGCATTTTGGAAGATCAAGTACAGGTGGAAATTATACAGTGAATGATAGAACCCTTAGGAGTATTGATGTGCAGACAGATCTGGGTGTGCAGGTCCACAGATCACTGAAGGTGGCAGTGCAGGCAGATAAAATGGTAAAAAAAGGCCTATGACATACTTGCTTTCATTAGAAGGGGCATGGTGTATAAGGATAGATAAAATATGCTGCAGTTTTATAGAACTGAATTAGGTCACACTTGGAATATTGCATACAGTTCTGGTTACCACACTACCAGAAGGATGTGGATGCTTTGGAGAGAGTACAGAAAAGGTTTACCAGGATGTTACTTGGTATGGGGGATTTTAGCTATGAAGAAAGGTTGGCTGGATTGGGTTTATTTTCACTGGAACGCAAGAGGTTGAAGGGGCGACTTGATAGAAGTTTATACAATTGTGAATGGCATGGATAGAATGGAAAGTATGGGGCTTTTCCCTAGGGTGGAGGGATCAATTAGCAGGGGACATGGGGCAGGGAGGGGTGGCAGTGTTTAAAATAGATGTGCAAGACAAATCTTTTACAAAAAGGGTGGTGAGTGCCTGGAATGCACTGCCAGAGGAGGTAGTGGAACCAGACACAACAGCAGCATTCAAGAAGCACCGAGACAGATACATGAATAGGCAAAGAATAGTGGAATACGGATCCTGTAAGTGATACAGTTTTAGTATGGAAGGGCAAAATGTGTTGGTGCAGCCTTGGAGGAATGAATGGCCTGTTCCTATGCTGTATTGTTCTTTGTAGGGATGCCACAAGGGAACTAGGGGAAATGGTGAGTCTTCATGCAGTTTGGAGAGACAGGGAGGCTGCAAGTCTGGCTGAGAAGATTTAGGGGTTCTACATGGGGTCTTGACAAAGGCTGATGGACCATAAAGAACCATGAATGTAAAGAAGTAAGGGCAGCACAGTGGCTCAGTGGTTAGCACTGCTGTCTCCCAGCGCCAGGGACTGAGGTTCGATTCCAGCCTTGGACGTCTGTCTGTATGGAGTTTGCACATTCTCCCTGGGTCTGCGGGAGTTGCCTCCGGGTGCTCTGGTTTTCTCCCACAGTGCAGGTCAGGTGAATTGGCTGTGCTAAATTGCCCATAATGTTAGGTGCATTAGTCAGAGGGAAATGGGAATTAGTCAGACTTTTCGGAGGGTCATTTGTGGACTTGTTGGGCTGAAGGGCCTGTTTTCACACTGTAGGGCATCTAATCTAATCAAACTGAGGAGACAGGAAGGCCAGAAAGCTTTTGGTGGGATACAGGACAGTTGCCAGGAGTCTGGGGTAAACCTGTCAGTAAAGGAATACTTAGCCAAAAAGGAACCAGGAAAAACCTTGAATCATTGAGGTAATGAGTTACTGCATCTGTGGGATGCAGCGAATGCTATTGTAATGAACCTTGTGTCAATTTTGCGGACGCTATTGTAATGAACCTTGTGTCAATTTTTACATTTAACTATGAGATTTGAGTTGCTGTACAAGGGAAGGTGGTGTTGTGTTGATAATACAATTGGACTAGAAAACCAAAATCCCAGGTCAATGTTCTGGAACAATAGTTTCGAATGGTGAAATTTGAATTCAATTTCTAAAAAAAATTGAAATGGACAGCTGACCTAACAGTGAACATGTAACACATTGTTGATTGTTACAAAAAATCCATCTATTTCACTAATGTCTTTTGGGGAGGATAATCTACCATCCTTACCTTGTCTGGTTTACATGTGACCCCAGACTCACAACAATGTGGTTAACTTTTAATTGCCTTCAGACCAGTTAGAGGTAGGGGATTAATGTGGGGCCTAGCTAGCGATGCCCCCATTCCATAAACAATTTTAAAAAACAGTCAAAACTGCCTCATTAACATATCAGCCATGATTCTATCCAATGGCAGAGCAGGTTCAAGGGGCTAAATTGCCTACTCTGCTCCCCGTTCTAATATTAGTATATTCCACCTTTGCAAATATGTCATGGAGACTCATTAACTGTGACCTTGTCAGGCTGGAAGATATGTTTAGGGTGATAACCTTATGTGTGTAGAAGCGTGTGCCCACTACTTTAACAAAAAACGTTTCTTGTCGACTTAGTGCTTATATTCTTAAGGTTAAATACTATGGTGTCGAGGAAATCAATGCTTTTCTTGTGTGTTATGCCTTTAAATTTTATGGAGAATTGATAATTATTGGGAATTCTTATTCTACTTTATGAGATCAAATATCCATACTTTAGCACAAATTCAGACGGTCATGTTACTATACGACTGTACCACCTAATGAAGGATTTAGTGAGAATGAAATCAAAAAATAGCCCCAAAAATCAAAAATTAACCCTCTAGAAAATCTTCAGAGGTGCCTTTGGAAATAAATTATTTGGTGCTATGATCACAGCATTTAGCAGGGTAGGGAGCAGTGTTGAATGTTCAGTGAGAATGCAAACCTACAATCATCAGATTGTATTGGCAAGTTGGTTTCTTTGTGATTCGTTAAGAACATTCTGGATCAAGCTATTAGCATGATGGAAAATTGAAGCTGACATTTCTCCCACTTGGCTCCAGAAGCCTACAAGCCAGAGCTCTGCTCCCTTGTACCTAACCCAAATTTTAAACACTTCCTCCTTCTTTTATCCTTATCATTGAAATTAAGATTCAGGGCACTGCCACTTATTCTCAATCCTTCATTTACCATGGTCCCAATACAATCCTAAATATATCCCTACAATTCCTCTTCCCCTCTCTTACTACTTAACGTTACTATCATCCAACCATTAGTTTATGATTTGCCTTCTCTCTTATTCACTGATTTCAGTTTTGGCACTGTGAGCAGTGTTCTGACTTCACTGAGGTTTATATCATTAAAAATAATTATTTTCTGTTATAATTAACCAGTTGTGTGATATGAAACGTGTGTGTGTTTATTTCTTTTCTCCTTTAAGTCCTGTGATTCATTTCTCCTAGGGCTGCCTGATTCACTTCCACATGGTATGACACCTCTTGCCCTATACAGCCGTGGTCCCTAGTGGTACTGTATATGGCGCCAGTACCTGCTGTGGGATTGCTCCATTAAACCACAATAACAAGGAATACCCAGCCACCACCTGTTTGTTGATTTTGCAGGTCTTGGCAGATGTTTTCAATGCCCCAGTGTACACAATTGACACAGCTAATTCAGCCTGCCTGGGATGTGCTTACAGAGCAAAACACGGTATGTAGAAATTAGAGTCCTCTGAATGACCAGCCCAAGTAATGGCTCAAACCTTTTGAAAGGATGGAATGTTTAACATTTTCTTTCAGCTAAATTATATTTTGTAACTGCTATAAGTGCATGTTTTCACCTGACTGTTTAGTGTCAGTGATTATTGATTATAAATGTTATATATGGGTATGTTACATGTAGAATTCAGTATATTAGGCCTTTTGGTGGTTATGTTTAATATGACCCTCCTGCCTTCTTCCTCTCATCCAATCACTATATTATTCACCTTTATTTCTCCCTCACATTCATCTTGCTTCTCCTTAATTGCATCAATGTACTAGTCTCAATAGTCCACATTCTTACCACTGCTTTTGGGGTTTCTCCTGAATCTCCGAGTTGTGTTAATTAATTGACAAAGTAATTTTCTACTTATGCTGGTTCATTATTAATAATGAAGGAAAAGTAAAAAAAAATCCTTCTGATGCTCTTGTCTCTTCTTCAAATAATACTGATTCATGGAATGAGCATATTCTTAATCCAAATTATGCTGCTGTCTAGCTGAGATCTGAACAGACCATGGATAAGAGCTTTGCTGTTTATATAACAGAGCAGTCTATTGAACTGCAAACATATCAATGTGCTTCTTACAACAGAGTTCAGTGCACTTCAGTACTAACAATTATTGTATTTGGATTACGAGAGGAGAATATCTGTTAAAGAATGCAATGATTTTCCCAGTTACACCGACCAGAGGAAATCTCATGGATACATATATTTAGGATGCCACTAAAAGTAATATGCTGTAGAGTTCTTTCTTACCACCTGGATTATCCATGAATCCTTATCCACACCCATTCCATTTCCTGTATATTTAACTTTCCAGTCTCAATCCTTTGTTGGAGACCCCTTCTGAATTTTTGGTACGTGCAGAAAAACAGATACTTTCTACTCTTCCAATACAACCTCACCAGTAAGCATTATGTACCCACCACTCCAAGTTTTTCAAGTTGTCATTCCTTCCTTACACCATGGTTTACTCTTCCACCATCCCGATTCCATGCTGTCCCTTCATTGGCATGTACCCATGCAAATAACAGGAAATGCAACACCTACTCAATGACGTACTCTCACAATATTATCCAAAGCCCCAAATCATCTTCAGGGTGAGATAGCCAGACTTCATACAGCATGTTTGCTATTCACCATGTGCCCTCCTCTACATCAAGCAAGCATGGAAACCAAGCTACGAGAAGACAGCTGGGGGCTCTTAGACTCCCTGGAGAAAGACACATGCACTTGGGTTAAAGCTAGGGCCCTGGAGAGGTGACTGATCTGGGGCTTTTGCACAGAGATTTTTCCTAGACTGCACCATGTACAGTGTTCATTTTGAAGCAGAGATCAATCAGGCTGATGTTAAATGGGAACTATGGAATTAGTATACAAAAAGAAGTATGTTCCGGGACACCTTATTCCAGGATGTGGAGATGCCAGTTTTGAACAGGGGTGGACAAAGTCAGAAATCACACACATCAGGTTCTAGTCCAACATGAACAAAAGAGCTGAATTCCAGAGGTGAAGTGAGAGAGACAGCTCTAGACATCAAGGCTGCATTTGACCGAGTGTGGCATCAAGGAACCCTTGCAAAACTGGAATCAATCAGTATTGAGGGAAAAACTCTCCGATAGTTGGAATCATACCTGATACACAGGAAAATGGCCATAGTTGTTGGAGGTCAGATACCTCAGCTCCAGGACATCTCTGCAGGATTTTCTCATGGTAGTGTCCTCAGCCCAACCATGTTCAGCTGCTTCATCAATGGCCTTCCTTCCATCATAAGGTCAGACGTGGGGATGTTCACTGATGATTTCCCAATGTTGAGCACCATCCTTGACTCCTCAGACACTGAAGCAGTCCGCATTCAAATGCAACAAGATCTGGACCATATCCAAGCTTGGGCTGACAAGTGGCAAGTAATATTCGCGTCACACAAATGCCACCAATAAGAGACAGTCTAACCACTGCCCATTGGCATTCACCAGTGTTACCATCACTGAATTTCCCAATATCAATATCCTGGGAGGTATCATTGACAAGAAACTCAACTGGACTCACCACCTAAATACAGTGGTTATAAGAGCAGATCAGAAGCTTGGAATATTGCAGCGAGTAACTCACCTCCTGACTCCCCAGAGACTGTCTACCATCTACAAGACACAAGTCAGGAGTGTGATGGAATACTACCCCCTAGCCTGGATGAGTGCAGCCCCAACAACACTCAAGAAGCTTGACACCATCCAGGACAAAGCAGCCCGCTTGACTGGTACTATCTACATGATGCACTACAGAAATTCACTAAAGATCCTCAGACAGCACCTTCCAAACCCATGACCAGTTCGATCTAAAAGGACAAGGGCAGCAGATATATGGGAACGCCACAACCTTCAAGTTCCCCTCCAACCAACTCACCATCCTGACTTGGAAATATATCACCATTTCTTCACTGTCCCTGGGTCAAAATCCTGGAATTCCCTCCCTCATGGCATTGTGGGTCAACCCACAACAGGTGGACTGCAGCAGTTCAGGAGGCAGCTCACCACCACCTTCAAGGGCAACTGGGGATGAGCAATAAATGCTGGCCAGCCAGCAATACCCACATCCCAAAAATGGATTTTAAAAATCAGGTTTATTTAAAATCACAAAGCTTTGGGAGTGCTGCTCTTTTATTACCTGATGCAGCATCTACTAATTTCTAAATGATTTCTAATAATTCTAAATCATTTATATAGAAGAGCTGAATTTTCTTTTGTTGTGTAAGGTGTAAAAAATGTACAAAACTAGTCAGAGGATTTATTTTCCCCCACATCATTTGTTTTTCTCAGGAGAGGAGCCTAGATAGCTGAAGGCACAGTCACCAATGGTGGAGGGAGAGCAGAATTTGAGATGTGCGGTACTCTTGATGGACCGTAGGAGATTATAGAGATAAAGAGGGCATGGCTGGGAAGGGAATTGAACATTGTTACAATCCTGATCTCAATCAATAAACCAACATAACTAAATATTCCAATCGAGTTACAAATGAAGATATTAACAGACAAGAAGCAAATCAGAATCAATGTAAATAAACAGGCAAATTAGAGTTGCCATGAGATATTAGTTACACATGGAACAGCAGAAACACCAAAGTCTATCTGAAGGTGTTACTAATAGTCCCTTCCTCTTGTCAGGCCACAGTTGCAACCTTCAAGAGTTTAACCATTCTCTGTGGGCAGCAGCTTCTACATAAGCAAGATTCCACCTGGAGAAATTTCTCTGTATGGTACACTACTTTCTTTTTGTTTGTTTGCTTTCTGCTCTTTCGTCTGACTGATTTCAGTTTCTCTTTCTATCAGTGCGACACACATCTTCCACATGTTAACTTTTTTACCATTCTATGTCAAACTCTGTCACATGTTACTGCTTATGCACCAAAGGTGATCGCAGCAGAAGAAAGAGAATTTTGTATTTGAGGTGTTGGATTAGCATAAATCAGCAAGGACAAAGGCGATGGCTGAATGTTCAAGACTTGGAGTTAGAAATAGAACAAAATATATTGGAAGTAGAGACCCTACTACTGAATTTTCTTTTTTATTTCAAATCTTGATTATATATTTGCTTTTTGAGCATTTGCAGCTTTTACTTCATAGCTCTAATGTTTGCTTTGTTAAAAAAATCTTCTATAAGATTTAAAACATCTCTTTCTATGTTCTTTTATTTGTGTCAGGACTGCATGCAGCATCAGGACAGTCCTTTGCAGACACTGTGAAAATTGCAGCAGCTCCAAAGCTAGCAGTCAATCCCACCTGTGAAATAGATAAGGTGAGAACGAGAAAGAAGTGTGTGTTTGTGTGTGTGTGTGTATACACACACATGCATATAAGCAAAAAATTTATTTTGCTGATTATAATAATTTCCTACAATGTATTTTCTAAACTTGATTGAATGTTTTGACGTGCATGCGCAGTGCTTCTATTGTCTCACCCAAATGGTCGCTGAACTTAAAAAAGAGGAGCGGTGCTGAAATCCATTTCCAACATTGTTTGAGGATTACCTTCGAGTCACATTCAGTTGAAAGAAGTAACATCCATTTGTGCCCATCAAGAGGGAAAGGGCTTATTGCATGGTTTTCAACAGATCACTCAGGACAGTTTGAGAGTCACTGGAAAGAAGTTCAAGATGACAGGCCATTGAAAAAGACTTGGAGTTGGAGAAGCAGACGGAGTTGGGAAAGCAGACTGAGATTCCAGGATAGGGAGTACTGCTGTTAATTGTGCTGCTGAACTATGAAGTTCTCATGCAGTGAGAACGCAGGGAAGCCCTACAGGAGGTGAATAATTCTGTTCAGTGAGGGCTCAGGAAGTCCTGACAGCTGTAGATACTCAGTACAGAATCCCTAAGGTGAAAAAAGAGATCATTCGGCCCATCAAGTCTGCACCGACGCTCCAAAGAGCATCCCACCCAGATCCAGTACCACCACCCTATCCCCGTAAACCTGCATTTCCCATGGCTAATCCACCTAACCTGTATATCCCTGGATACTACAGGGCAATATAGCATGGCCAATACACCAGACCTGCACATCTTTGAACTGTAGGAGGACACTGGAGCACCTGGTGGAAATTCACCCAGACACAGGGAGAAGGCAAAACTCTATGCAGACAGTAGAAACCACATGCCAGTGATAGTTCAATACAGCCAAGAGTGGGCTTTGAAAAGCCCAGAAGCAATGTTTGCAGATGCAGCTGAGCAAGATTAGGATCCTGAAAAATCTAGTTATGGTGATACAGGCCCAGTGAGGCTAGCTATTGATAAAAAGCTGGAGTTGTGTCTGTGAGACAGTACTGTGGAATCTTATAGCTTAACTCTCCTAATGGGTACCCTTATCTTATACTTTGTCAATCCAGGGCAAAGCAGCCCACTTGATTGGCATCACATTCACAAACATTCACCTCACTCAGCAATGTATGCCATCTACAAGATTCACTGCAGAAATTCACCAAGGTCTCTTAGATAGCAAGCCCATGACCACTACCACCTAAAAGGACAGGGCAGCAGATACACCATCACACCATCACCTGCAAGTTCCCCTCCAAGCCTGGTTCAGGATTGTAACAGTACTGTTAGACTATTCAGGGCATTACAGGAAGTTCCTCTATTTTCAACGGTCTCTATTTGACATTTTGTGGCCGGGTCAATAGATAATATTCAGGAGTGGGACCCTTGGCTGACACCCTCCCATTAAATCTTCACAGATGAAGCCGAATATTTACATTGTAAATTTCAGCTGATGGCAGAAACAGCAATTATCCATTGCTTTGTCCTCAACTGAAATGATCTATCCACAGCGCTAGCCTATCAAATATGCTCCTGCTTTGAGCTGATACTGTGAATAGCACAGTGCAGAGTTTGGTAATCAAGTTAAGAAAATACTTTAAATGCAGATCTTAGAAGGTAAAAATCTTTAAAGAGTGATTAAAGTACAATGATGAACCTGTCAGTGTTCTGTTCTTTCACACTGTGAGCAGATTGGCCAATCAATAGAACTGACCTTCAGTCTTGTTCCTGAGTCATCCACACGAGCCTTTCTTTGACAAGATAAGTGTACACATGGGGTCCATTATTTCTTATTTTCTGTTTGTGCTGTTCTCTTCATCTTTTTCAGTCAATAATCTCTCCAGTTTGTCTGAATTAGTGAAAGACACGGCTGATTTTTCTCAGCATTTTAGCAACAGTCTGGGAGGGTGAAGAGTTGGCAAAATGGCAAGGGAAAAGGAGGGAGCCAGTTTCTCACTGATACAATGCCATATTGCTAGCAGCAGGAAAGATGTAACTTGGACACCCACAGAGGAGTCAACTAAGCCACTTAAGTGGCCAGTTCAGCAAAATCTTGCACGGTGGCACAGTGGTTAGCACTGCTGCCTCACAGCGCCAGAGACCCGGGTTCAATTCCCGACTCAGACGACTGACTGTGTGGAGTTTGCACGTTTTCCCCGTGTCTGCGTGGGTTTCCTCCGGGTGCTCCGGTTTCCTCCCACAGTCCAAAGATGTGCAGGGTCCGGTGAATTGGCCATGCTAAATTGTCCGTAGTGTTAGGTAAGGGGTAAATGTAGGGGTATGGGTGGGTTTCGCTTCGGCGGGTCGGTGTGGACTTGTTGGGCCGAAGGGCCTGTTTCCACACTGTAATCTAATCTAATCTAATCTCTCTGGTAAAATTAGAGTTGGGGAAAGCCATGCTGGTTGGAGTCATGCCAGTCACACAGAAAGATGATTGTGGTTGTTGCAAATCAGCCATTTCAGCTCCAGGAAGTCTCCACAGAGGTTCCTCAGGGTAGTGTCCTGGACCCAACTATCTTCAGCTGCTTCATCATTGACCTTCCTTCCATCATTAGGTCAGATGTGGGAATGTTTGCTAATGATTGCAAAATATTCACCACCATTTGCAAGATACTAAAGCAGTCCAAATCCAACTGCAACAACATCTGGACAATATCCAGGTTTGGGCTGACAAGTGGCAAATAATATTAGCGCCACACAAGTTCCAAACAATGATCATTTCTAACAAGAGGGAAGCTAACTGCCTCCCTTGATGTTCAACAGCATTACCATCTTTCTATCCCGAACAACATCCTGGGAGTTATCATTGACCAGAAACTGAATGGACTAACAATATATATCCTGTGGCTACAAGAGAAGGTCAGCAGCAAGGAATCCCTAACCCTAATCCTAACCCTATCACAAGCAAAACTCACCTTTCTTTATTTGCTCATGTGATGCAGGAGTCACTTGCTAGGCCAGCATTTATCACCCATCCCAGTTGCTGTGGGTCTGGGGTCACATGTAGACCAAGTAAGGTCCTTCCCTCGAGGACATTGGTGAACCAGATGAGATTCATTCCGACATTAAATTCTTAATTCCAGATTTTAATTGAATTCAAATTTCACTGTCTGCCATGGTAGGATTCAAACTCAGATCCTCAAAGCATCACTTAAGTCCTTAGATTCACAGTCTCACGATAAAACCACTAAGCCATCACCTCCTGATTCCCCACAACCTGCCAACCATCTACAAGGCACTTTTCAGGAATGTGGTGAATGCTCCCTACTTAATTGGATGGTTGTAACCCCAAAAACGCTCAAGAAGCTTGACAAAATCCAGGACATCACATCCACAAACTTGATTGGCATCACATGCACAAACATTCACTCCACTCAGCAGTGTTCATCATCTACAAGATTCACCAAGGTTTCATAGACAGCAGGCCCATGGCCTGCTGAGGTTTAAAGCTGAGGTTTGATGAGGTTTAAAGACTAGCCGAGCCAGTGACACCACATCCCCTGAAAGAATCAGGAAAAGAAACACAGTGGCTGCGCCTATACCACTCTATACTACAGCAGTTCATGTTAGCAGCTCATCAACACCGTCTCAAGATAAATTGATGATGGGATATAAATGATGACCTATCCAGTGACACCCACAAGCCATGAATGAAAAATAAAAACATAATACCTCCCATAGGCATTTTGTTCCAGGTGGGAGGGTCCAGTGTATTGTGGTAAATAGTTCTGTGAAACCTACCAACTTTATAGTGGACATTTGGGAGGGGGGGGTTCATGCTTTTCTTTATGGGCAATTATGGCACTGGCTACTTCTGTGCAATGATGTGGCCAATTCGGCAGGACCATGCCTTCTGTCACGCCCAACTTCTCCCAGCTTATATCAATAGTTTTCGAGGACACCCACCAGTTGAGGCTCTCTCTCCTTAGCTATAGCCACCACGATGTTAGCACTGGAAAAGGCATTGAATCAAATAACAACCTGTGCATTGGCGACTGCCAGAGATAGGTCACCTTCTTGGCTTCCTTATTCTCTGAAATTGGGTTGCCTCCCACTTTTAGTCACAGTAATGGGTCTTGGCAGCATTTAGCAAAATTCAGCCCAGTATGCCTGGATATGTCGTAATATTTCTACAATTCTTTGAATGAAATGAATAACAAGTGTATGAAATTTATAGCTGCTTTGCAAAATATGCCAGTTCCTGATAAACAACAAACAAACAGAGAGAGTACTTAGGAAACTGTCAATTCTTTATAAACAAAAACAGAAGTTGCTGGAAAAGCTCAGCAGATCTTGCAGCTTCTGTGAAGAGAAATCAAAGTTAACATTTCATTAACTTCCCTTTGGAAGAGTCACCGGACCCAAAACATTAATTTTGATTTCTCTTTGCAGATACTGCCAGACTCGCTGAGCTTTTCCAGCAACTTCTGAGTTTGTTTCTGATTTACAGCAATCACAGTTCTTTTGGTTTTTATTTTGTCAGTTCTTTATCATGACCATGAACATGACAAGACCTCCCCATCATACTCAACCATCTAACATCTTTCTGGGTTTCAGTTATTTCTGTCTTCTCATGTACAATCTACAGTTTCTTGTTACACGTCTTCCGCTCACCTTCTTGAAGCACTTTGTGAGAAAAAAACAGTACAGCACAGGAACAGACCTTTTGGCCCAACACCACACTGACACATGGTGCCTTTCTAAGCTAAAAACCTTTTACTTCTCCGCGGTCCATATCCCTCTATTCCCTGCCTATTCATGGATCTGTCAAGATGCCTCTTAAACGTTTGTATTGTATCTGCCTCCACCATCTGTCTCCTCTGGCAGCGCATTCCATTCTATCAGGTCACCCCTCATCCATAGACGTTCAAGTGAAAACAAACCAAGTTTATTCAGTCTCTCCTCATGGCTAAATGTCTCCTCATAGCTAAGTTAACATTTAGACTTTGAAAAACATACCCTTTGTGAAATTAGTGTTATAAACAAATATTTGCAGACTTCTCAGATGTATTTTTTATGTGGGTTGCCAGGCTGACCAGAAATTGCCTCAGGTTTAATATTCTGTGGTTTTCAGACACCCCATTGTAGAAAGGATATTAAAGTCATGGACAGAAAATGCATAGATTCACTGGATTGTTACCAGGGATGGGAAACTACAGTTATCAGGAGAGATGTGAGATGGGCTGTTTACATTAGGAGCAAGGAAAGCTAAGAACATAGAAATTCACAAGATGAGAAACCATTCCATTTTAAAAAAGAGATTGTGGGCACCACTCTATTTTATTTCTTAATGTGGCGTCATCTGTTAAGTGGCGACTAACACACTGCTCTAACCAGAAAGAAAACTCACCTGCCAGTCAGCTACAATCATACAGCAGGCAAATAGACCCTTCAGTCCAACTGGTCCATGCCAACCATGCTCTCAAACCAAATTAGTCCCACTTGCATTCACTTGACCCATATCCTTTTAAATCTATCTTATTTATGTACTTGTCAAATGTCTTTTAAATATTGTAACTGTACCTGCATCTACCACTTTCTCTGGCAATTCATTCCACGTACAAACCATTCTCTGTGTAAAAATGTTGCCTCTCATGTCCTTTTTAAATCTTTCTGCGCACAGCTTAAAAATGTCTCCTATTTTTGAACTCCCTGAACCTAAGGAAAACACCCTTGCTATTCACCTTATCTATGGCCCTCATGATTTAAAAATCTCAATAAGGTCACCCTACAACCTCCTACTCTCCTGTGGAAAAATGACCCAGTTTATCCAGCCTATCTGTTTGACTCAAGGCTTCTATTCCCAGAAACATTCTGGTAAATCTATTCTGAACCCTTTCCAATTTAATAGTGTCTTCCTATAGCAGGGTGACCAGAACTATACACAGTACTCTAGAAAAGGCCTCACCAATGTCCTGTACAACCTCAACATGACATCCAAATTCCTATTCTTGAAAGGTGTGAGCAATGAAGGCAAACCTGCTAAATGCCTTCTTAACCACCCTGTCTACATGTGACACAAATTTCGAAGAATTATGTACCTGAACCCCTAGGTTATAAACAAATAAACAAATAAAACCCCTACAACACTACCCAGGGCCCTACTATTAAATTCTATAAGTTGTGCCCTTGTTTGTTTTACCAATATGCAATACCTTGCATTTATCCAAATTAAACTCCATCTTCCACTCCTCAGTCCATTGACCCAATTGATTAAGATCTCTTTGTAAACTTCGATAACTTTCTTCCACTATACCACCAATTCTGGTGTCATTGCATGGTGTCAAACTTACTAACTGTGTCTCCTAAATTCTAATCCAAATTGTTTATATGAATGACAAACAAAAGTGGACCCAGCACCGATCCTTGCAGAACATTATTGGTTACAGGCCTCCAGTACGAACTACCCTCCGCTACCATCCTCTCCTACTGTCAAGCCAATTTTGTATCCAATTGGCATGTTCTCCCTGAATCCCGTGTGATCTCACTTCACTAATTAGATTACCATATGCAACCTTGTCAAAGGCTTTACTAAATTCATTAAAGTTTAGATGAATGATCAGAGATCTAATTGAGGTATGTAAGGTGCTAAAAGAGATTGAGAAGATAGACGTAGAGAAGATGGGACTAGTACCGGCTGATTGGAGGGAGGCGAATGCTGTTCCCTTTGTTCATGAATGGGACTAGGGAATTACAGACCAGTCAGTCTTACGTTTGTGGTAAGCAAGGTACTGGAAAGGATTCTGAGAGATACGATTTATGACTATTTGGAAAACATAGTTTGATTAAAGATAGTCAGCATGGCTTTGTGAGGGGCAGGTCATGCCTCACAAGCCTTATTGAGTTCTATGAGGATGTGACCAGACAAATTGACGAAGGTCGAGCTGTGGATGTGCTGTACATGGCTTTCAGCAAGGCATTTAATAAAGTTCCCCATGGTAGGCTCATTCAGAAAATTAGGAGATATGCGATACAGGGAAATCTGGCTGTCTGAATACAGAATTGGCTAGCCGAAAGACGACAGCAAATGGTAGTGGATGGAAAGTATTCCGCCTGGAGGTTAGGGACCAGTGGTTCTGTTCTTGGGCCTCTGCTCTTTGTAGTTTTTTATAAATGACTTGGATAAAGAAGTGGAAAGATGGGTTAACAAGTTTGCCGATGACACAAAGGTTGGTGGTGTTGTAGATAGTGTCAAGCGCTGTTGCAGGCTGAGCTGAGAAGTGACAGATGGAGTTCCGCCTGGATAAATGTGAAGTGATTCATTTTGGAAGGTCGAATTTGAATGCTGAATACAGAGTTAAAGACAGGATTCTTGGTAGTGTGGAGGAACAGTGGGATCTTGGGGTCCACGTATATAGATCCCTCAAAGTTGCCTCCCAAGTTCATAGGGTGGTTAAGAAGGCGTAAGGTGTTCATTAACAAGGAGATTGAGTTTAAGAACCACGAGGTTTTGCTGCAGCTCTATAAAACCCTGGTTAGACTACACTTAGAACATTGTGTCCAGTGCTGATTGCCTCATTACAGAAAGGATGGAGATGCTTTAGAGAAGGTGCAAAGGAGATTTACCAGGATGCTGCCTGAACTGGAGGGCATGTCCTATGAAGAGAGGTTGAGTGAACTAGGACTTTTCACACGAGAGAGAAGATGGAAGAGAGGTGACTTGATGTGACTTGATAGAGGTGTACAAGGTAATGAGAGGCATAGTCAAAATACATAGCCAGAGACTTTTCCCCAGGGCAGAAATTGCTGTCATGTGGGGTTACATGTGGGGTCATAATTTTAAGGTGATTGGAGGAAGGTATAGGGGAGATATCAGAGGTAAGTTCTTTACGCAGAGGGTGGTGGGTGTGTGGAATGCACTGCCAGTGGTGGCAGTAGAGTCAGAGGCATTAGGGACATTTAAGTGACTGCTGGACAAGCACATGGACAGCAGTAAATCAAGGGATGTATAGGTTAGGTTGATTTTAGATTAAGATAAATGCTTGGCACAACATATTGGGCCGAAGGGCCTGTACTGCGCTGTACTGTTCCAAGTTCTGTGTTCTAAGATGGTTTTTCTTTTGGGGCTTTCTAGATCAGGAGGTCATCATTTTAGGATAAGGGGTAGCAGATTTAAAACTTGAAGAAAAATGACTTGTCTCAAAGGTTGGAAATCTGTGGAATTCACTATCCTAGAGTGTGGTGGATGCTGTGACGCTAAGTAAATTTAAGGAGGAAATAGATTTTAATTAAATAATTATGGGTTCTAGTCTCAGCCAGGACTTAAATACTGAGTTTGTAAAAAGAGGGTGCTTTTGTCTCAAGGCAAACTTGCCCCTTTATTTCCCTTCTCATCACCTCTATCATTGTATCCAATGAGTTGAAATAACATTAAAATAACTCTATAGAGGCCAGTATCCCGTCACTAAGTCACTCTTTATTTACATGTGCACAGTACACCAGGTATAACCAGCCAGTGTGGAGTCAGTCCCTGAAGTTAGGAGATTCCCTGAATCCCCTGTTTATATCTGTCAGCCAGGGTTCCCTGATGGACCCAGGCTAACAAATCCAACCAAGGATCTCGTAGTCAAGAGATCCACCTAGTTCCAATCACTACAAGCACCTTGTACATTTGTAATGACATCTCTCAGATCCCTCAGTCACGTTTTTTTTCCCCAAGTTCTTGAACTTGTTGACAGTAAGCCTTCACTTGCCTCCCTTAGCTGTCCATTTCATGTAGTAGGTAATCTCTGCCTATTGTACCTAAATCTAAAATGTCTTTACCCACTCTTTTCTAAATTTGAGGCTATGCCCTCTTGCAGTTTCTGTGACTAGGTTAAACACCCTAATGTTTTTCCATCCATCACTTTAGGGTCTTTAATGTTTCTGCAAGACTATACTTTGACCCTTTGCTTTGATCCTTCCTTTTTCTACCATAAATATTCCCAGCTTCTGCAACCTCTCCTAAAGACTCAAACAAAGCCACAGTTATTGATTTAATTGCCCTTCATCATACCCTCTCCAATGCTTGCCTGCCTTTCCTAATTGGGTGACTTGAACAGCACACAATGCTACAGATTGAGATTGTTAATGTTTAGGTCCTGTACCTCTTCTTCAGAACCCTTTCTATTTTATTTTTATTCTATTGCCTTATGCTCGGTTACTGATAATTCCTACACTTGTGTCTCTGAGGAGGTCTTCATGCAGTCTGTTTTCAAAGTCTGTCTCTGTCTCTTTGGTCTTTGTTTGGTACTGATACTTGAAATACCTGAAACTGTGTTTTCACTTCTGTTAGCAGATTCCATTTCTGCACATTGCAACAGATTGAGAACAGGCAAAAGATAGATTTTTGAACCACAGTCTTGCATGCATAGAGCTCCAAATAATGTGTATCTAACCTGATCTATCTGCATTTGCATCAACCACTCCTTTCTTTCTAAAGCTTTAAGGGTATAGTTATTGCACAGTAGACAACATATTAGTGAAGTATGGCAATTATGCCTAATTAACACATGCAAATTAATTAATTAGAAGCTCGACTTCTGTAACTAAACACTCTGGGGTTTAATTTCCTCTGCCAGTGCAACAGTTAAATCATTTGCATAAAATTCCTTTGTTCCTTTAATGCAATGTTTAAGCTGCCCTGTTTATTTTAATTGGCTTAACGACTTTGCTAAAATAACACGCAAACACATTTTACACAAGCACATTAATCAATGTGTTTTACCAGGTGAAATTAATCCCTTGGGAGAGATATCTCAATCATTGGTCATTTTTATACTGACTTATTACCATGTGGTAAATGCAGTCAAAGCATCAAGACTGCTTTGGGCAAATTAATTTCCATATATTAGCATAGGGAATGTGCTTCATTCACACCTGTTGAGTTGATAGATTTGAATAATTCCAACTAATTTCTGATAAGAGGTCGTTCCATCAATGATAAGTTAAAATGCTATATATCAGTATTTTCAGTGGCCACCTGATCAGTTAGTGAATTAATATACTGTGACATTGCATCCTTGAAAAGTCTGGGCTTAGACAAACCAGGATATCATCCTTTGCAGAAAGCATTCAATAGTACAGTGGGAAAATAGATTTGCAGTTGTAAAGAGCAAAAGTATTGTATCAATTTCAGACAAATTTGGCCAGATGTAAAATAGCCACAATTGCACTTTATAAAAACCAGACTGCCCATTCATCAATTGCGTTACAGCGAATTCACGTTAACAAAACACATGTTATAGCAGAACAAATGCTGGAGATTTGAAATAAACAGAAAACGCTGGAGAAACTCAACACTTCTGGCAGCATCTGTAGAGTGAGAAATAAAATTAACATTTTGAGTCCAATATGACTACTTCATATTAGACTTGAATGTATGAGGGCTGACCAGTAGGTTTGTTGATGACACAAAAACGGTGGGGTGGATGACCTTAGATTAGGACAATATTAAACGGGCTGGTCAGATTGGCTGATCAATCCAGATGAAATTCAGTCTGGATAAAAAGGATGTTGACAGGGTTGGAGAGAATTTGAGCTATAGGGAGAGGTTGAATAGGCTGGCGTTGTTTTCCCTGGAATGCGGAAGCTGAGGGATTGATCTTATACAGGTTTATAAAATTATGAGGGGCATGAATAGGATAAATAGACAAAGTCTTTTCCCTGGGGTGTAGATTAGAGTGGTGCTGAAAAAGCACAGCAGTTCAGGCAGCATCCGAGGAGCAGTAAAATCGACGTTGGGTGGGGGAGTGCAGAACTAGAGGGCATAGATTTTGGATGAAAGGGGAAAGATATAAAAGAGACCTAGGGAGCAATTTATTCACACAGAGAGTGGTACGTGTGAGGAATGAGCTGCCAGAGGGACCTTGGTGTGCATGTATACCAGTGCCTTATCTATCTATTCTGTTAGGTATATAAAGTGCTTAAGAAGCTTGTGGGATACTTGCCTTTATTGGTCTTTATTATTAGAGCTTAAGAACAGAGAAGGTTATGCTGGAACTGCCGAAAAAGTTAGTTAGGCCACAGTTAGTGTTTTGTGTACAGTTCTGGAATCCACATACATGAGGGATGTGATAGCAGTGGAGTGAGTGCAAGGAGATTTCCCTGGATGCTGCCTTGGTTGAAGAGTTTTAGGTATTGGAGTTGTTTTCCTTGGAGCAGAGGAGACTGAGAGGGTTACATGTCTGAGATGTATAAGATTATGAGAGGCATCAATAAGGTAGACAGGAAGAAGTATTTGCTCATGGTGGAGGGATGAATGGCCAGGGACATACATTTAAGTCAAGGGGATGTGAGGAGAAACCTTTGACCCAGATTTCAGTGGGAGGTAGAAGTAGAAACCCTTACAACATTGAAGAAATATTAGAAGTGCACTTGAGATGCCAAGGTATGCAAGGATGTGGATCAAGTGCAGGAAGTGGGATTGGTATAGTTAGGTGGCTGCTTTTGACTCAGACTTGATGGGCCAAAGGGCCTTTTTTTCTGTGCTGTAAATCTATGAATCCTTAATTTCATTTTTCATTTTTTTAAAGTTTAAGTTTTCAATCTTCTGTTTTTTTTTTATCTTCTCCCTACATCTATTTTCATACCTTTTTGATTCTTTTGATATTTAGTAATTTCTTTCTGGAAAGTACATTGTTAAAAATTATCTATCCATTTCCTTTTTTGCTTTTATGCAGCTTATTTGATCATTTGGGCCATTATGATTGTGCATTTGGGGCCATTTCCTTTTGTTTTGTTCTGTTAAGGATCCCCTGTTTAGCATTCATTTTGGTGTGAGTTCTATTTCTTTTTTAAAAAAATGATGTGGATTTATGCAATGCCTTTCAGAATGTCACATTGCCCCAAAGTGCGTTACAACCAACAAAGTGTTATGGCTGTAGTTACTGTGGCAACGTAGAAAATATATAACACCCTTCCACCCTATATCAAAACCACCTGAAAGAGAATGATGGAAGTTTCACCAACGCAACATGCTTTCAGTACTGCAGCGGAATGCCAACCGAGATTACATGCTTACATCTCGAGAGTACAGTTTAAATGTATAGCCTTCTTGCTTAGAATTAAGAGGGCTATCTTACTGAACCATGGTTGATCATTAACGTGTCCATTTCTAAAGAAGTCATACCAGACTTAAAATGTTAACTCTGTTTCTCTCTGCACAGATGTTGCCAGAACTGCTGCGCTTCTCCAGCAATCTCAATGTTGGTTTCAGATTTCCACAACCTGCAGTATTTTGCTTTCATTGATCATGAACTTTTATTCTGCTTTGACATGGACTACTCCTGTTCCTATTTCTTACAATCTTATGATCTATGCATCTTCAATATTATTTGATATTTTCATTTCCTGCAGCTTTTTCCTTTCTATATCAACAAAACAACAACAGCTCCTATTTATGTAGCATCTTTAATTCAATAAAATCCCTAAGGTGTTTTAGGAGCATTGAAAAATAAAATTTGACACTAAGCCACATAACATGATAGGAAATCCAATAGCCAAACATTTATTCAAATAGCTGGGTTTAAGGAGTATCTCAAAGAAGGAAAGAGAGTTTGAGAAAAAAGGGATGAAATTCCAGAGTTTGGGGAGCCAGGCAGTAGATGGCATAGTCACCAGTGGTGGAGCAATTAAACTCAGAGAACTCAGGAGGCTGTGAAAGAATTTGTAAAGAAGGGTGGGAATTTTAACAGCAGGACTTTACTTAATTAGGAGCAAGTGTAGGCTAGGAGAAAGTGAGGACTGTAGATGTTGGAGAGTCAGAGTTGAAAAGTATGGCGCTGGAAAAGCACATCAGGTCAGGCAGCATCCGAGGAGCAGGAGAGTCGACGTTTCGGGCATAAGCCCTTTATCAGCCAGCGTAGGCAGGCAAGCAGTGAAGTAATAGGGTGTTGGTGTGAAAGAGAAGAAATGCAGTAGAGTTTTGGATGACCTTAAGCTTATACAGGACAGAATGTGGAATTCCTACATTCAGGGAATTTGAATTGTCAAGTCTACAGATAAAGTATACATGGAGGTTTCTGTAGCAAGTGAACTGAGGCAAGGGTAGAATCAGGCAAGTGACAAAGGTGGAGATAACCTGAGTGACCATCTGATATGGGGGAGCAAATTCAACTTCAATTAAATATGTTGTTATGACTCCCTCAGAAATCTTGCAAAGAACAGGACAGGTAAACCTGTATGAGTTGCTAGTTGTCTCTCTTTTTCAAAGGCACCTAGTGCCTGACTGAGATATATGGCAATGGGTATGGGGTCCCCTTGAAAGAGACCCTTATCCTTGCTGCCAGACAACTGCTCACCTTTCCTCACCAGTTCTTAGCATTTCCTGCCATCACTTAATTCATTGGGCTTACAATGGGTGTCATTCCAGCAGCATCCACCAACACCTCAATGTTCAATAGAGCTGCTGGCCTCAATTGGCTCATGGTTCTTGATGGTGGGACTTCCTTCCTGATTTTGTGGATACCTCACTAGTGACCTATCAACTGCCATATTGGTGTATAACATTGGTGAGACTTCACGGAAGAGGCAGCTCTCTGGCCAGTGGTTGACAACCCCCATTCATTTCTTAAGACTCCCCATACATTTAAATAAATTCTGACCTGAACTCCTTGTCCCCAGGGTAACCTTACGAGCATACTGTTGGTACGGTTTGCAGAGATGACATGTGGAAATAAATGCTGGAAGTTTGAGAAATAAAATTACAGGACAAAAAGCATTCCAGACTCTTCAAACCCAGGTGATCAGATAAAATTCTGAGGAAGGACTGTACAAAATGATGCTGAGGAGATTAGATTAGATTCCCTACAGTGTGCAAATAGCCCATTTGACCCAATAAGTCCACACCGACCCTCCAAAGAGTAACCTACCCTCACTCATTTCCCTCTGGCTAATTCACCTAACACTATGGACAACTTAGTATGGCCAATTCACCTGACCTGCACATCTTTGAATTGTGGGAGGAAACTGGAGCACCCAGGGGAAACCCACGCAGACACAGGGGAGAATGTGCAAACTCCACACAGACAGTCGCCTGAAGCTGAAATCGAACCTGGTGCTGTGAGGTAGCAGTACTAACCACTGAGCCACCGTGCCACTCATAAGATGCTTACCTTATTGGGGAAACTAGAAGTAGGAAGTACCATTTGAAAACAAGAGTTGTGCCATTTAAAATGGGGCAAATGAGGAATTTAATCCCTGTGGTTGAGTTCCCTTCCCAGCGAGCAATGGATGCTTGCTGCCATTGAATATATTTGAGATTGAGTTAGGTCTATTTTTGGTCTATATGGGAGTCAAGGATTATGACAGGCTGACCAGGAAAGTGGAGTTAGGGCCACAACCAGCATGAAGGCATGACCCATTGGGCTAAGTTGCCTATACCCACTCCTGCTTCTTATGATCTTCTCCGTATTCTGTTAGAGGAGATTTCTGCATATCCAGTACTGGATGTTGAACAAGCAGTCTGATAATTCATTGACATTGGAGTTAGGAGAGGTGGTTTTGCAGTACAGCTGGGTATTGTCAGTACACAAACATAGGATCCAGGTGCTAAAGTTGATTCAGCCTCTTGACCCTACTCCATCATTCAATAAAATTGTGGCTCATCTCGGTTACGATGTGAATTCCACATTCGCATCTACCTCCAATAACCTTTGATTCCCTTGCCTAAAAGGAATCACTCCAAAATACAAACAATGCTGAAAAAACTCAGCAGATCTGGCAGTATTTAGGGGGAGTGAAACAGTTACTGTTTCAGATCTGGTATGTCCTTCCTTTAAAGTTCTATCCACCACTGTCTAAAAAATATTCATTGATCCTGCTTTCTGAGCCAGAGAGTTTTAAAGTTGCATAGTTCTCTAAGAGAAAACAATTCTCCTTATCTCTGGTCGTAAAGGGCAGACCCTAATTTTTAAACAGTGCCCCTTGGTTCTGGACTCACTCACATGAAGAAATGTCCTTTTCATGTTCAACTTGTCAAGATTATTCGAGATCTTGCAAACTTCATTCATGTTACCCCTTGCTCTTTTAGATTCTCCAGTGAAAACAAGCCCAGTCTGTCCAATGAATCCTCGTAACACAACCTTCTCATTCCAGGTATCAATGTAGTAAACGTCCTCTGAATTGCCTTCAATACGCTGACATCCTTCCCTAAATAAGGAGACCAAAGCACAGTATTCAAGATGTTGTTTCACCAATGCCCTGTATTGTTGAAACATAATATCCTTACTTTTATGTTCAATTCCTCTCATAATGCAGGGCAGCATTTCATCAGCCTTCTTAAATACTCACTATACCCACCTACTAACCTTGTGCACATTAAAACATGTACATGTTTGAAAACTGATGCTTCTTGGATGAGAAATAGGAAGTGACCAAGAGTAGAGCTGTGAGACACACCAGAGGTAACTGTGTAGGAGCAGAGAGGCCATTGCAGCAATACTCTCAGTATAATCAACATCAGAAGTCATTTCACTTGACAAAAGAGCAGAGCTCTGAAAGCTTGTGATTTCAAATCAATCTGTTGGACTATTGCCTGGTGTCAACTCGGAGAAAGTGAGGACATCACACGTTGGCGTTCAGAATCGAAGAGCGTGGTGCTGGAAAAGCACAGTTGAAACTTTATTGCTGGAACAGCACAGCAGGTCAGGCAGCATCCAGGGAACAGGAGATTCGACGTTTCGGGGAGAAAGTGAGGACATCACACGTTGGCGTTCAGAATCGAAGAGTGTGGTGCTGGAAAAGCACAGCCCATCAGGAATTCTGATGAAGAGCTTATTCCCAAAACATCAACTGTCCTGCTCCTCGGATGCTGCCTGACTGGCTGTGCTTTTCCAGGGCCACACTCTTCGACTGTAACCTGGTGTCGTTTGCTTTCTGACTTTGTCCACCTCAGTCCAACAACAGCACGTCCACATCCTGAGTATGATCACACAGAAGAGAATGAAACCTGATGATTGACGTCCCACTTGGCTGGGTGACTGAAAAGAGGCTGTTGAGAATGGTTGCAGTCAACCATGTGAAGGAGAATAGTTTACCTTTGTCACCATGTTATTGAACGTAATTTAGTGACTTGCCAATTACACCTAGTTTGTGCAGGCAGATGACATTGATTAAAAATAAGCTCAATGTAATTTGTGAGATGATATCTGTTAGCTAGGTAGCATCTTGGCCATTTCTCTATAATTAATCAATTTTTGGGCTTAAAGCAAGACTAAGAATTCCAAGTGATAGCTCGCTCTTTCAAAGTAACAGGCAGCAATTTTATTAGCTTGCTTCTGTTAAAATGCATTTTCTGTTGACTGTGGAGGAGTTTACTGCTGACAGAATTGCAATGATCCAGTGGCCCTTTAGTTTAAGAGCAGTGGTTCCTCACACTTACAGCTTGTTGCTGGACTCCTGTGGTGAAGGGTTAATAGATAACTTAAAGAGGAGGCATAATTTGAGTTTGTTTAAGGGCACGATCTCTGCCAGAGTGTGCAGTTTGAGCCTGGGGCATTTACATGAAAGACGGGGCTGCGTGACGTGTATGAGCAGTGACAGGGCTACAGCTGCAGGAGTACAAGTCTGACTTAATTTGAAGTGACAAGAACCTTTTGGATGACATTTGCTGGCATAATATCAAAGCTGATTATGTTTCTTAAAAAAAAATTACCACATAATTGCCCTTGATCAGTAACCAGCCAACTTTCAATGAATACCATTTACCATGGAACTACTAAGAGATAATTGCAATTTAGCAGTAACCAATACGGTAAACTTTATTAACACCAAACAGAAAATGCCAGAAGCATGCATCAGCCATGAAATGGAGCTCCCTGACCCTGATAGGTGCTTCAGAACCCTTGAAGCAAAATAATACAAAGTTTGGAAGGATAGCAAGATAAGTCGGAACAGGAGTAGGCCATATAGCCCCTCGAGCCTATTCCACCATTCAATGGCTGATCTGTGGCCTGTATACCTGCCTTTGGCCCATATCACTTAATTCCTGTGTTTAACAAAAATGTATCTATCTCGTTTAAGATTACAACTGGTTTAGTATCCACTGCCTTTTGTGGAAGAGAGTTCCAATCCTCTACCATCCTTTGTGTGTAAAAGTGCTTCCTCACATCTCTCCTGAACAGTCTGGCCCTAATTCTCCCTATGCGTCCTAGTTCTAGAAAATCCAAGCAGTAAAAATAGTTTATCTTTATTTACCTTGCATTTTTCTGTTAATATCTTGATGACTTTGATCAGATCACCCCTTAACCTTTGAAATTCAAAAGAAAACAGCCTAATTTGTGTAATCTCTCTTGATTACTTAATACCTAAAGTCCAAATATCATTATAGACATGTTAAGCCCTTGTGAGGAGTGTGAGTCCAGCATGGCTTATGGACTGTGGTGTTGAACTGTTAACTGTGTTTCTTTGTTTTTCCACATTTTAGTAAGAAGGACTGTAATGTTTAACTTAACTTTGTTTTCCTTATTTTTCTGCTTCGTAGCTAAGATTCTGTACCTAGGTACCTTTGTACCAAAGGTGGTGCCGTAAGTGGTGACTTGTAAACTTTTCATTGAACTCATATGAGTATATGTGACTATAAACCTAATTCAATAATTGAACAGCCACAACATAACATCCCTACTCCTATACTCAGTGTTCTGACCAGTGAAGGCTAGTGTGCTAAATGCCCTCTTCACCATCCTGTCTACCTGCGACTCAATTTCAAGGAACTATGTACTGAACCTCAAGGTCTCTTTATTTAGCAACATTACCCAGGGCCTTACCATTGTCTGATAAGTCCTGCCCTGGTTTGCCTTACCAAAATGCAACATTTATCTAAATTAAACTCTATCTGCCACTCCTCAGCCTATTGGCCCATCTGATCAATGACCCGTTGTACTCTAAGACAATCTTCTTCACAGTCTACTACATCACCTATTTTGTTGTCATCTGCAAACTTACAAACCAAGCCTGCTGTATTCACATCCAAATCATTTATATAAATGATGAAAAGCAGTGGACTCAGCACGTTCCGCACAGTGCTGATCACAGGCCTCCAGTCAGAAAAGCAACCCTTTACCACCACCCTCTGATTCTTAACCTTCAGACTAATTTTGTATCCAATTGGCTAGCTCCCCCCCCCCCCCGGAACCCAAGTAATCTAACCTTATTAACCTTACTAATAGTTGAAATAGAAATCACCAATAATTTTTTTTTCTTTAACTACACATCCAATAATAATGAACAGTTCCCTCTTAGACATGCCCTTTGTGCCTGGACAGTGAATCCCTGTGTCAGGCCTACATGGTGCTATACCAGTGACTGCAGCATGGCTGATGGAAGGCTGCTGATGGAAACCTGCTGACATTCTTTGCAGAACACTGCAGATGGCTTCAACTTGAGAAGCTCAGGGTCTTGAGTGCCTGAACTCAGATTGCCTTAGCATTCATGGCAGCAGTCTGGGTCAGCTCACTGACAGGCAGCACAGGATGTCAGTAACTGGAGCATTAATATTGTTATCATGAGAGGGGACAGCTCATCCATGTTCCATTTTGCTACTGTCAATCCCCACATGCAATACCTCAGTAATCCTTATCATCTGTTGGGCAGATTGCTGCTGTAAGAACCTGCAAGCTTCTTTGAACAGAGGGATCCACAACTAAAATGGCAGCAGTCTGAGCCTGCAGAATACAAAACTGCGTGGTAACAAGTAGATTGATCTCAGACAAAGTATCCACTGCAGCACCAGAATGTGGTGGAATTCTGCCTACATTGCACTCAGACTGTATAACAAGTGAGTGTGCAAATGGGAGTTGGCCACCACTTGCACACTGAACAGGATATGCTCCAAACTTTGTGGACAGCACTCTGCCAGGCTGGAGTCTGACTGCTTGGCAGTGACAGTATGCTGGCTGTCAGGCCTTGCAATGTGCCGAACATCTCAATGTGTATGTCCCTCTCTATTGTTTGTATGTTCCCCCACTTAAGCCCCAGTTTAAGTCCCCTGTAGCCATCTAGTCTGATATCTCATCCTCCATGGAGCAGGCACATGAAGTGCCCCTTACCTCTGCATTCCTGTAATTCCCAGTGACTCACCACATGCAGATCCAAATTCTGTGCTACCCTATTTGGCTGCAGTCGTTTGCTCTTCTTCCTCCTCAGAGGTTTGCAGCATGTCTCACTCTTCCTGATGAGACTGAGGTAGCTGGCCAAGCAGTCATTTTACGAGGCAACTCTTGGTTAATAAAATTACAAAATAAGATAATAGCATATGGCTAGCAGCATCCTTGGAGGGAGAAAGAGAATTAGCGTTTCCGCTCACTGACCTTACATCAGAATATATTGGTATTTGAAAGCATAAATGTCAAAGGGGAAGGTAGCAGTGGAAAGCAAGAGGGTTATGGCCACATCTTCTGCAGCATTCACTTCATGTGAGAGAGCAGGATGAGGGTTTGAGGTAGAAAAGGAACATAAGGCAAGAAAATTCTTTCAGCCTGAACGTTCTTGGTGATGATAGATGCAGTCAGCTCTGTCACAGCTATCCCCATAATCTGGAGCACTGTCTCTTCCAAAGAGCTCAGCTTATGCAAGCCCCCTTTTAGATTCTGCCTTGCCCGCTCCTGTTACTTGTCCTGCAAGAGAATTTTAGTGATTGTAATGCATTGTGTTTTGGGTGATGTGCCTGCTTTAATCAGATACTGGAGGTGTATTGGAGCAACGAAAGGTGGATTTCAGACTGGTACATGTGCGAGTGCAGAATGTTAATCCTGTTGCTGGTGGGTGAATGACGAATAAGCATGGTAAGAGATTAATGTTGTGGTGTGTAGCAGATGTCCTCTAAAGATGCATCCACTGACCTTGACCACCAATGTGACACCATTGAACTTCTTGCAACACTGGTGCCAGCTCCGAGAAGACAATCTGAGGCAATTGACTTTATTGGCCCCTGGGAAAGATTGCTTCTCTCTCCTTTGGATCTTCTGTACAAATGCTTCTGGCACTGCACGGGAAATCTCAGGAGCCCTCTCTTTCCTGCTGCTCCATTTGGTATATTTATCTCTCTGCAGACAGCCAGCAGCTTCTACACAATACTGTTCCCCTTGTTCCTCTTGCTGCCTAAAATTCTGCTCTCAGACAGACCACTTTGTTTTATCTATTCATTCTCAGAGTACAGGTATTGCTGGCAAGGCCAGCATTTTACTGCTTTTGTTTTGTTCCCCTTAAGGAGGTGAAAAAGGGTGTTCTTTGCAATTGGCTATCGTCCAGGTAGTGAATATCATCTCTCAATTCCATTGAGTGAAGAATTTCAGGATTTTGACCTGATAATGACAAAGGAATAGCAAAATACGTTGAAGGCGGAATGGTGTCTGGCATAGTGGAGAAGATAGATCTGAAGGCGGTTAATTCTGTTAGCTACCTTTGTTCTTCTAGGTAGTAGATATCATAGGTTTGAAAACCTCTGCCAGAGAATCTTTGGTGACCTGCTGTAATAGATCCTGCAGAAGGTACATGATACAGTTTTGGTTTGCCAATGGTGGAGAAACTGGTCTTTTATGACTTGGAGATGCCGGTGTTGGACTGGGGTGTACAAAGTTAAAAATCATACAACACCAGGTTATAGTCCAACAGGTTTAATTGGAAGCACCAGCTTTCAGAGCGTTGCTCCATCATCAGGCTCTTGAATCATTGCAGTCCACTTCCTGTGGGTTGGCCCACAGTGTCGGTAGGGAGGGAATACCAGGATTTTAACCCAATGACTGAAGGAACAGCGGTATATTTCCAAGTCAGGGTAGTGAGTAGCTTGGACGGGAACTTGCAAGTGGTGGTGTTCCCAAATACCTGCTGCCGTAGTCTTTCTAAATGGAAATGGTTGTGGGTTTGGAAGGTGCTGTCAAAGGATCTTTGGTGAATTTCTGCAGAGCATCTGCCACTACTGAGCACCGGTGGTGGAGGGATTCAATGTTTGTAGATGTGGTGCCAATCAAGCGGGTTGCTTTGTCCTGGATAGTGTCAAGCTTCTTGAGTGTTATTGGAGCTGCACCCTTCCAGGCAAGGGGGGAGTATTCCATCATACTCCTGACTTGTGCCTTGTAAATGGTGGATAGACATTGGGGTGTCAGGAGGTGAATTATTCGCCGCAGTATCCCTAGTCTCTGACCTGCTCTTGTAGCCACTCTGTTTATGTAGTGAGTCCAATTATGTTTCTGGTCAATGGCAACCCCGAGGATGTTGATAGTGGGGGATTCAGTGATGGTAATATTGTTGAAAGGCAAGGGGCGATTGTTAGACTCTTATTAGTGATGGTAATTGTCTGGCATTTGTGTGGCGTGAATGTTACTTGCCATTTGTTGGCACAAGCCTGAACATCAAGGGCAGGTGGTTAGGTTCTCTCCTATTGGGATATGGTTATTGTCTAAAGCAGATATGGTGTGGTTATTACTTGCCACTTAGCCTAAAGTTAGATATTGTCCTGTAGATGACTTCATTCCTTGAAGAATTGTGAATGGAATTATATGCTGCATGATTGTTGGGAAACCACCCCAGTTTTGACTTTTTGAGCAAATGTAATTGATAATGGGAGTACCCAGAAGCATGTTTATAAAGCCATAATTCAGATGGCTGCTGCAATATTTGACCAATCGTTTCCAAACTAAACTCCAAACTCCATGATCTAGGTCTCTACTCCGCCGTCTGCAACTGAATTCCCAACTTCCTGACCCACGGCCCACAATCAGGGAAGATACACAACAGCACCTCCTCCATGACAATCCTCAACATTGGTGCCCTGCAAGGATGCGTACTCAGCCCCCTACTGTATACTCATGACTGTGTGGCCAAAGTTTGTCCAAACCCCATCTACAAGTTTGCTGATGACACCACCATTGTAGGCCAGAAAACAAACGATGATGAGGCAGAATACAGGAAGGAGATAGAATGCTTGGTGGCGTGGTGCAGAAATAACAATCTCTCCCTCACTGTCAGCAAAACTAAAGAGCTGATCATCGACTTCAGGAAGAAAAGAGGGGGACACAGTCTATCTGCATCAATGGAGCTGAGGTGGAGAGGATCAAGAACATCAAATTTCTAGGAGGGACAATAACCAACAATCTGTCCTGGAACACCCACCTGGATGCAACAATCAAGGAAGCACAATTCTTCTTCTTCAGGAGGCTAAGGAAATTCCACATAGCGATAAGAACCCCCACCAACTTTTACAGATGCACCATAGAAAGCAATTTATCTGGGTGCATAACCAGCTTGGTCTGGCAACTGCTCTGCCCAGGATCGTAAGCAACTACTGAACATTGTGAGAATAGCCCAGACCATCACGCAAGTCAACTGCCCATCCATTGACTCCATCTACACTTGGTGCTGCAGAAAGGCAGCTAACATCATAAAGGACCCTTCCTATCCCACTTATACTCTCTTCCAACCTCTTCCATCAAGCAGAAGATACAAAAGCTTAAACACATGTACCAACAGGTTTAAGAACGGCTTCTTTCAAGCTGTTATTAGACTGCTGAATGCACCTCTCCAATTTCAAATCTAATGTTGATCTTGTTTTGAGCGCTTCCCATGTAGCCATAAATTTGCATGCTTTGCTCTGTCTAAGCACTCTATGATCTCTATGTCCTTGTATATTATGATCTGTCTATACTGCATGCAAAACAAAATTTTTCACTGTGCTGAGGTACATGTGACAACAATAAATCAAATCAAACCAAACAAGAATGTCAGTACAAATTACAGCAGGGACACGCAGCCTAAAGTCACTAGCCATAACTGACTTTGATTGAGACTTGTTAGAGCATGAATTAAATGGAGCTCCAGTGATACCTCAGTCCAACCAGGCTGCAGTGAGAACCTGTGACCAGCCAGTACATTTAATTTTTCTGCTTAATGTCTCAAAGTGATATTAGTGTAAAGACCATTTATTTTTATTTTTCTGGAGTTTGATTGTGGACTGAAATAGGAAAGGGACTCTTCAAATCAAGGAGAGTGGAAAATATTACTATACTTAGTTTAATAAAAGTAATTTAAACTCATTGAAAATGGTGGTTACATGACTGCTTTGTTCAGTTGGTTGGGAGATTGGTTGCAGAAAGGCTGGAACAGGGGGTCAAAATGAGATTCAACTAGCAAAAAGTAGCTGATTGGTTTGTGGAATTGTGACTAGCTATGGATGACAAAGGCCACCTGTCTGCCAACAGTTATGTGATTGGCTTCTGGCTAAGGAACAGCTTGTGAGTGTGAATGATATTGCCAGAAGCCTTCATATCTCCGGTAGAGGCAGTAGTAGGTCTCTGCAGAAAGCCTGTTGCTTTTAATCAATAAATCAAAGACTTTCTAATTTGTGAGCCAGTCATTCTGTGCCTTTGACAAGGAAATAGAGAGTACCTGGAGAAGAGAGATTGAAGAACTGCAAGTCCCAGCAGACAAGAGTGAACTGTATGGCCAAAGGTCATTGAACTGTTTTCCTAGTTTTTTCCTTTGCCCATAAGATCAATTTCTTGTCAGTTTGTATGTGTATTTAGGAGGAGTTTTATAAAAGGAAAGATCACACAACACCAGGTTATAGTCCAACAGGTTTATTTGGAAGCACTAGCTTTCGGAGCGCTGCTTCTTCATCAGATGGTGACAATCACCTGATGAAGGAACAGGGCTTTGAAAGCTAGTGCTTCCAAATAAATCTATTGGACTATCAACTAGTGTTGTGTGATCTTTAACTTTGTACATCCCAGTCCAACACATGCACCTCCAAATCATTTTATAGAGGGGATAGAGTTTTAACTAGTAGAAATCTATGTCAAGTTATATGTGGCTAGAATCTATTTATTTGTACAAAGTAGTAATTCTTATTAATTACAGAAACCTGGTCACATTTTCTGTTTGCCTGGGTCTAAATCAAATTGGAAAACATTGGCATACTTTTGTAAAAGCTTTAACTTTTGCAACGACTCTAAGAATGCTACCTCAGTGAAGTGTGACATTTGGCCCAAAGTTGCATGCTGAAGACCATGAGCACATAGGTAAAGCACCAAAGTAAATCACTGACAATGAAGATTGATCTTATTGACTTGTGCGTTGCATTGAATATTTATTGGCCACTTGAGAGAATAAAACTGGAGCTGGAAATGTGTTGCTGGAAAAGCGCAGCAGGTCAGGCAGCATCCAGGGAACAGGACAATCGACGTTTCGGGCATAAGCCCTTCTTCGGGCTTATGCTCGAAACGTTGATTCTCCTGTTCCCTGGATGCTGCCTGACCTGCTGCGCTTTTCCAGCAACACATTTCCAGCTCTGATCTCCAGCATCTGCAGACCTCACTTTCTCCTCAAAGAATAAAACTGGAGCACAGCAAAAAAAATTGGAAGAGTAGAAGGTAAAATAAGATATTGGTAGGTATAGGGTATAGACCCCCAAACAGTAGCCACTCTGAGAAAGGCTATAAAATCAACAAATAATTGGAGCACGTAAAAAGAATAGCGCAATAATTCTGGGTAATTTTATTCTTCATGATGTGGAGGTGCCGGTGTTGAACTTGGGTGGACAGAGTCAGAAGGTACACAACACCAGGTTATCATCCAACAAGTTTATTTGAAATCACAAGCTTTTGGAGTTTTGCACCTTCATCAGGTAGATTTACTTTATCTGATGAAGGAGCAACCTGCGATTTCAAATAAACCTGTTGGACTATAATTTGGTGTTGTGTGACTTCTGACTTTATTCTTCATGTTGATTGGTTAATAAAATTGGAAAGGGCAGCTATGACAACAAATTCATAGAATGCATTAGAGATGGTTTCCAAGAGTAATATGTCATGAAGCCAAACAGGGAAAACAGACTGTCTTGGATCTGGTAATGGGTAATGAGGCAGGTTTAATAAATGACTTCAGAATAAAAAGTCCCCTAGGAAGTAGTGATCATAACATGATAAAATTTATTACTATTTCAAGAATAGAAATGTGAGTCAGAAACAACTGTGTTTAACTTAAAGGGAATTATAATGAATTGTGGATAAAATTAGCTAGAGTGAAGTGGGTGGCTAAATTATCAGGAATGACAGTAAACAAGCAGTGGCAGACATTTAAGGAGATTCATGACTGTAAGAGAGGGATTAACCAACATTGACTGACAAAGGAAGTTAGGACAGTATTAAGTAAAAAGAAAAATCAGTTAAGGAGGCCAAAGTCAGTGATAGCCCCAAAGACTAGGATAAATTCAGAATCCAGCAAAGGAAGACTAAAACAAAATAGACGGAGAAAATAGTCTTCAAGGGCAAATTAGCAAGGAATCTAAAAACTGACAATAAGAGCTTCTTTAAATATCTGAAAAAGAAGAGAGAGGTCAAAGTGATCATAACATAGGTTCCTTAGAAAATGAATTTAGGGAGGTGGTTTTGGGGACAAGGTAATAGCAGAAAAATGGATATTTTTCATCAGTCTTTACAGTGGAAGAGTACTTCAAACGTCTCATTAATACTAAAGAATATGGGGAGGAATTAAATACCATAATCATCACAGGGAAGTAGGATGAGACAAACTAACAGGACTAAAGGCAGGTAAGTCTCCTTGCATTCTAGGAAACGAAAAGAAGTAGCTACAGAGATAGTGCATGTATTGATTGTAATTTTCCAAAAGTCTTTGTTTCTGGAGAAGTTCTAGAGGATTAGAAAATTGCTAATGTGACACCCCTATTCAAAAAGGGAGGGAGGCAAAAAGCCGGTAACTACAAGCCGATTAGCCTAACATCTATTGTTGGAAAAGTATTGTGATCAGTTATGAAGGAAATAATTGCATAATATTTGGAAAATCCTAATCTAATCAAGAGTCAGTATGACTTCGTGAAAGGAAATTTGTGTCTGACCAAGGAAGCCTCAACAAGAGTGGATAGAAGGGAACCAGTAGATACATTGTATTTAGGCTTCCAGAAGATGCCCGACAAGATGCCTCAGAATTGGTTAAGTCATAAGAAAATAGCCCATGGTGTTAGATGAAGCATAATGGCATGAAAAGAAAATTGGCACAGTGGCAAGAAACAGCAAGTTGGCATAAGGGTTTCTTTTTAAGGTTGGCAACTTGTGACCAGTGGGGTTCCACAGGGATCAGTGCTGAAACCACAACTGTTTGCAATACAGTATATATTAATGGCTTGGAATGAAGTGAATATATTGGAGCCAAATTTGCAGATGACACAAAAATAGGTGGAAAGGTAGATTGAGACAGGGTTACCAACAGTTTATGAAATGTATTGATAGCTGAAGTAGGTGGACAAAAAGTTGACAAATGAAATATAATGTGGGAAATTGTTCATGTTGAAAGGGAGAACAAAAGAGCTGAGTGTTATTTAAATGGAGAAAAACTGCAGATAGCTGCAATACAAACAGACTTGAGGTATCTGTATATAAAAGACAGAAAGCTAGCACAAGCTGCAGCAGGTAATCAGGAAGGCTAATGGACTGTTGGCCCTTATTTTAAGGGGGTTGAAGTGTAAAGAATAGCGAAGTCTTACTGCAGCCGTACAAGGTGTTGGTGAGACCACATCTAGAGCACTGTGAGCAGTTTTGGTCCCCTAGTTTAAGGAAAGATATCATTTCATGAGAACCAGTTCAGGAAAGATTCACTATGATGCTAAGACCATAAGATATAGGAGTAGAATTAGGCCATTTAGCCCATTGAGTCTGCTCCACCATTCCATGTTAAGTTCCTCACCCCATTCTCTGCCTTCTCTCTGTAACCTTTGATTCCCTTGCCAATCAAGAATCTACCAATCTCTATCTTAAGTACTTTGTCAATGACTTGGCCTCCACAGGCCTCTGTGCAAATGTGTTCCAATGATTCACCACCCTCTGGCTGAAGAGATTTCTGCTCAACTCAGTTTGAAAGAGTAGTCTATTCACTCTGAGGCTGTGCCCTTAGGTCCTAGTCTGCCCTCCCAGTGAAAGCATTTTCTCCATGTCCATTCTATCCAGGCCTCTCAGTTTTCTATAAGTTTCAATGAGATTTCCCCATCCTTCTAAACTCCCATCGAGTACAGATCCAGAATCTTAACTGCTCCTCATATGACAAGCCCTTCACCATGGGATCATTCTTGTAAACCTCATGTAACCACCAGCACCTCCTTCCTTAGATAGTGGGACCAGACCTGCTCACCGTATTCCAAATATGCTCTGACCAAAGCCTTATATAGACTCAGCAGTATATTTCCACTCTTGTTTTCTAGCCCTGTTTAAATGAATATTAACATTAAATTTGCCATATCTGATCCTAAGGGATTTGACAGAGTAAATGCTGAGAGGATCAGCCATGATCCTATTGAATGACAGAGCAGGCTCAAGGGGCTGAATAGCCTACTCCTATGCCTACTTCTGATGGTCTTATTGTGATTTGGAAAGTTTACATTAAGTACCTGCAATGCAATATATTGAATGGCCACTTCTAATGCTTGTTTATTGGAAGGTTTTTGGATTGAATACTTTCTTACAATACAACAAGAAAATCTAGTAATAGCTAATTCATTGTTTTCAGTTCCACCCTCCTGGCTTGTCAAGGATTTGGCATCCTTTATGCAAAAGCGACTTTCAGTTGCTTGGTGCCATATAATTTGAATATTGCTGAAAAGAGATGAAATGTTGAAAACATTTGTCTTGCATTCATCAGGATAAAGGCAAGAATTTCACAATTTAAATGATCATAATAATTTATACTACAGGGGAAATTGTGCTGATTGGCCAAAGCATTGCCATGGAAAAAGCAACAGAGGATAGAGGCTTTCAAGAAAGACAAGACTTGAACGCATTGCTTTTACTTATAAAGAATGGGTCTCTCTGTGTGAATATCTCGCTGCTTTTAAGCATAAATGAGCCAACTGATCATCTTGAATTGGTTGTTAGTATGGCTGCTAGCTCACTGGACTAAGTTTTGGGCTTCTGGTGCTGCAATTTGTAGAAATTAAAATTGCCTGTACAATTTACCAGTGAATGTTAAAATCTATCTAGTTCATGAGTATCCTTCACAGAAGGGAACCAGCCATCGCCTCTCTGTCTGGTACACACTAGTTCTAGTCCCACACAATGTGGCTGACTCAGGATGTAATTTTCCCCTACATAGAAATGGCAAGACGAGTAAATAATTGGACAGACTGATCCTGGAGAGGTATTCACCTACTTCTCACCTCTTCACCAATCAAGTTCTGTACGAGGAGATCAACGTTTTAGGGACTTTCTTGACCTGGTACAAATTAAGGCTCATAAGTGTCTATTATTGACCATCTAAGAACCTCAGCTCACCAACTCCTTGATCATCTGCCTTCCTAGTGGGAAGCTTTCTGACTGGGAAACCAGAGTGAGCTACTTGTTGAGTTGAGGGTAGGGGAGCCTCTAATTGCCCAAACTAGATACAGTAAAAATATGGAGTATGGTGGAGAGAATCACAAGGCAGTAGCCTCTGAAAGTCAACCAATGCCCTTCACTCCGACCCTCAGTACCCACCCTACTCTCCCTACAATTGCCACCCCAGGACAAGAAGGTACAGATCACATACCTTCTTGCTGCTGGGTATGTAAGGAGTAGGTCTCACCCAGTTGTCTTCTGATTGGCCAGCAGCTTCTGGTGATAAAGGACACCCCACCCACGTCAGTTCTTGGCTGCATTGTTCACCTCCTCAGAACAAGTAAAACATTGAAACAGAAAGAAAGCAAAACATTGTAAAAGATCTCTTCTGCCAATATTAATAATCTGGCTAGTGCATTAAGTCACCATCCAGCAGTAACAAACTGCTTCTTTTTACCAGTAATTTTACAGGTAGGTCTGTGATAACAACGGGTTAAGACATACTGCTCCACACTCCTGAATTGACTGCTGGCTAGAACAGCTTACTGTAATACTGGCAGTACCTTCCAGGCAATAGATTCAGGATAATTTCATATTTCCCATAGGTTTTGTTAAATCTTTCATTAATACCTATTCCAGTTTATTGGACATGATGAAAAAAAAGGAGTCTATGTATCATATATTTCTACAGATTAATCTTAGACCTTCTTGCTAGCAAGATTTACCAGCGAGGGAATAAATCACTTATCAGACTCTGACAGCCTCACACACTAATCATCCATTTTCCTCCAGGTTGTAGAGTGAGAATATGTGTCACAGAGATCAGACACTGATAAATGCACCATGACTTTTTCTTGCTAATTTGACTTGTGACTTTTGCTGACGAATGAAACTTTCTTTCTTGCAAACCTTGGCTGATTCTTGATGTGATGTTTCATCAATTAGTCTACTTCTCGATTAGACAGGGTTGAAGTAGACAAGCTGTGTGATTTATATAGGGGCGAATGAGTTATTTTTTATTTTAAAAATTGCTTTTCTAACTAATGTTGCATCATCATGCCATTACTATGTCAATCATTGTAGCTTACCAGCAAGTTCTTCCCACTAAATGCTGGTGACCTCAGCTCGTAGTTGATTGAGAAAATAAAACAATTAAAATTCAGCCCATCATCTACAAACTCCTTATAGAAACCCATACCCCAGGTCAGCAATTTTTGTCATGATGTAAACATATCTGAAGTAAACTGCATAGGAATTGGGGGAGGGGTGGTGGTAGAGTTATATTTTGGTTGGATCTACTTGAGATAAGAGCCATAGGTTTGTGATATTCAAACTTTGGGCATATGCACTCCCATAGTTGCATAATGTTGCGTTTTGCAAGCTAAATCTTGCTCTTTGAGAACTTAAGGCTATTTGATTGTTCTTGCAGTTGCCTAGGGATTGCAAAAATCCAATAAGAGCACACTGCTCATGAGGGACAGCAGTTTGTCACACAAAGCAAAGTTGTGTTGTATCAAAAAGGCTGCCTGATTGTTTGCACAACATCGTAGGGATACATGGTCAATGCTTTGATGCTGAAGAGTTGAATGCCCTGTTGCGGGAGGTACTTTGAAAGAGCAGAATTCTGCTTGAGCTTGAAACATGGCCTTGATAGTCATCACTGGAGCATGGAGGGAAGTCAGTCATCAACCAAACCAATTCATTCAGCTATTGTGAGCCTGGCTGCAAGTGAAGTATGTTTCTATCAGTCAGAGGATGAATGTGTCCATGCTCCATTTTTAGATCCTGCAACAATCTCACTGACTTAAATTGGCAGGTACCATATAAAGCAAACAAAACAACACTATTCACTGTACCTCGATATATGTGATAACAATAAATCAATCTTTTCCCTGAGCCAGTTTGACCCGATTATCTTAAAGGTGTAGGTTGAGAACTAAACATCCAAATTCATGTAGCGCAAGGTGCTCCACATGTGTGAGGCTTGTCAATGGAATCATCAGTTATAAATGCAAATTTGCTAAAGTTAGAACACCTGACAGTTTTACAAGCTGATAAATAATTTTCCATGTATCTGACAAGCCTCCTGAATCAAGATTGGACATTTGTCGTTTCTTCTTTAAATAGTGAGAAGACTGTGAAACAATGAAGGAGTCATAGCTGATGACTACTATTATTCATTGAATGATACAGCACAGAACGAGGCCATTTTCTCCATTGGGCTTGTTCAAACTTTGACAAGTATCCATTTAATCCCATTTACTGCATGCAGTCTTTTACAAGCACTTAACAAATTCTGTTTTAAGCATTACAATTGAATCTACTTCGATAGGATGTCAGAGCAGAAGTAGTCCATTCAGCCCATCAAATCTGCTCCACCATTCAATGAGATCATACCTGATCTGATCAACTCCACTTCCCTGCCTTTTTCCCCATAACCCCGATACCCTTACTGATCAAAAATCTATCCAACATCAGTTATGAATATACTAAATGAACCAGCCTCGAATAGCCCTCTGCCAAATAGAATTCCACAGATTCCCTTGAAAGGTCTCTTTCTGTACTGTATGACTCTATGAAACTTAGTAGTCAATACTGGTACAAACATTGTAGTGCATAGTTGGCACAGAATTAACTGTCATCGAAGCTACAGATTTATCTCTTTATAGCCCACAGGCCTTTAAAACATAGCTTTCTGCTCATCCTTGCAGAATTTGTCCAAGGGCACTCAAGAGAATTGATAATCTTTTGAGGCAATGAATAGGCTGGTGGAAGAAGGCAACTTTTTTTAATAGCATGTAGCTGGATTTTCCAAAGGCTGTTAACGAGGTGCCACATAGTAATCTACCCCTTAAGAAATAAGGGCTGTAAGAATGGCTAAAGACTTTAGGTTCAATAAATATTTTGGTTGTACACACATGGGGATACAGTCATTTATTTAAGAAAACTGGTTGGTCTGTCGACAATTCAAATGTCACTTTGATTTTCTCTTTTAGATTAAAAATTTGTCAAACACAAAGAATGAAAATCTTGTTAACAACATTCAAAGCAATCACAACTATTTTTAAAAGTGAAGACTGCAAATTTTCTGAGTGAGCGCAGTGTCAGATTCCCCCTATCTTCCTGACATACACTGAGCTGGAAGGGAGGGAGCAGTGTCTGAAAGTCATAGAGTCATAAAGATGTACAGCATGGAAACAGATCCTTTGGTCCAACTCGTCCATGCCGACCAGATATCCTAAATTAAGTTAGTCCCATTTGCCTGCATTTGGGCCATATCCCTCGGAATCCTTCCTATTCATGTACCCATCCAGATGCCTTTTAAATATTGTAATTGTATCAGTCTCCACCACTTCCTCTGGCAGCTCATTCCTTACACACACCACCCTTTGCCCCTTTGCTCCTTTTTACATCTTTACCCTCTCCCTAAACCTATGCCCTCTAGATCTGGATTCCCCCACCCTAGGAAAAAGACCTGGTCTATTTACCCTATCCATGCCCCTCATAATTTTATAAACCTCTATAAGGTCTCCCCTCAGTCTCCAATGCTCCAGGGAAAACAACCCCAGCCTATTTAACCTCTCCCTATCGGTCAAACCCTCCTACCCTGGCAACATCCTTGAAAAGATTCAGAAAAGATTTACAAGTTTCACAACATCCTTCCTATAGGAGGGAGAGCAGAATTGCACACAATATTTCAAAAGTGGCCGAATCAATGTCCTGTACAGCCGCAACGTAACCTCCTAACTCCTGTACTCAACACTCCTGACCAATAAAGGAAAGCATACCAAATGCCTTCTTCACTATCCTATCTACTTGAGATTCCACTTTCAAGGAACTATGAACCTGAACTCCAAGGTGTCTTTGTTCAGCAACACTTACCATTAAATGTATAAGCCATGCCCTGATTTGCCTTTCCAAAATGCAGCACCTCGCATTTATCTAAATTAAACTCCATCTGCCATCCCTTGATCCATTGGCCCATCTGATCAAGATCCTGCTGTACTCTGAGGTAACCTTTTTCGCTGTCTACTACACCTCCAATTTTGGTGTCATCTGCAACTATACTTAATAACTATACCTCCTATGTTCACAACCAAATCGTTCATATAAATGATGAAAAGCAGTGGACCCAGCACTGATCCTTGTGGCCCACTGCTGGTCACAGGCCTCCAGTCTGAAAAACAACCCTTCACCACCACCCTCTGTCTTCTACTCTCGAGCCAGTTCTGATCCAAATGGCTAGTTCTCCTTGTATTCCATGTGATCTAACCTTGCTAGCCAGTCTCCCATGGGGAACCTTGTCAAATGCCTTATTGAAGTCTATATAGATCACGTCCACCACTCTGGGCTCATCAATCCTCTGTTATTTCTTCTAAAAACCCAATCAAGTTTATGAGACATGATTTCCCATGCACAAAGCCATGTTGACTATCCCTAATCAGTCCTTGTCTTTCCAAATACATGTACATCCTGTCCATCAGGATTCCCTCCATCAACTTGCCCACCACTGACGTCAGGCTCACTGGTCTATAGTTCCCTGGCTTGTCCTTACCACCCTTCTTAAATAGTGGCATCACGTTAGCCAACCTCCAGTCTTCTGGCATTTCACCTGTGACTATCAATAATCCAAGTATCTCAGCAAGGAGGCCCAGCAATCACTTCCATAGCTTCCCACAAGAATTCTAGGGTACACCTGATCAGGTCATGGGGATTTATCCACTTTTATGCGTTTCAAGACATCCAGCACCTCCTCTTCTGTAATATGGACATTTTTCAAGATGTCACCAACTCTCTCCCTACGTTCTATATCTTCCATGTCCTTCTCCACAGTACGAGGAACCTCGATTATCTGGCATTTGATTATCTGAATATCGGATTATCCGGCAAGATTGCAAGGTCCCGATGCTCAGCTAAACTATGTTATCCGTCATTTGATTATCCAGAATTCATTTAACCGAATAAAATACTTCCCGCCCGTGTCCTTCGAATAATCAAGGCTTCTCTGTAAAAGCCGAAGCAAAGTACTAGCATCTCCCCCATCTCCTGCAGTTCCACACAGTCTACCTTGCTGATCTTTGAAAGGTTCTATTTTGTCCCTAGTGTATTTATAAAATCCCTTTGGATTCTCCTTAACCCTATTTGCCAAAGTTATCTCATGTCCCCTTTTTGCCCTCCTGATTTCCCTCTTAAGTATATTCTGACTGCCTTTATACTCTTCTGCTCGATTTCTGCTGTCCATACCTGATACATGCTTCCTTCTTTTTCTCGACCAAAACCTTAACTTCTCTCATCATCCAGCATTCCTATACCTACCTGTCTTGCCTTTCACCCTAACAGGAACATACTGTCTCTGGACTCTCTTTATCTTATTTTTGAAGGGTTCACATTTTTCAGCTGTCCTTTTACCTTCAAACATCCGCCTCCAATCAACTTTTGAAAGTTCTTGTCTATTATTGTCAAAATTGGCCTTCCTCCAATTTAGAACTTTAACTTTAACTCCCGTGTAACCTTTTCCATCATTATTTTAAAAGTGATAGAATTATGGTTGCTGGCCCCAAAGTGCTCCCCCACTGACACTTCAGTCACTTGCCCTGCCTTATTTCTCAAGAGCAGGTCAAGTTTTGCACCTTCTCTAGTAGGTACATCCACATACTGAAGCAGAAAATTTTCTTGTACACACTTAACAAATTCCTCTCCATCTAAACCCTTAACGCAGTGGCAGTCCCAGTCTATGTTTGTAAAATTAAAATCCCCTACCATAACCACCCTATTGTTCTTACACATAACTGAGATCTCCTTAAAAATTTGTTTCTCAATTTCCCGCTAACTATTAGGGGGGTCTATAGTACAATCCAAATAAGATAGTCATCCCTTTCTTATTTCACAGCTCTATCCAAATAACTTACGTCTCTTGCTCCCCTTTCGATCCTTCCTAAACCATTTATATCCTGGAACATCAAGCTGCCAGTCCTGTCCATCCCTGAGCCACATCTCTAAAATTGCTATGATATCCCAGTCCAATGTTCTTAACCATGCCCTAAGTTCATCTGCCTTCCCTGTTAGGTCTCTTGCATTGAAGTAAATGCAGTTTAATTTACTACATTCTCTGCTTTGTCCTGCCTGCCCTGACTGTTTGACTTGCTTCTTTTCCCAGCTGTACCAGTCGCAGATTGATAACTTTCCTCAGTATCTCCCTGGGCGACCCCCCTTCCCCACTCCCCACCCCCCGCCCCCCCCCCCACCAAACTTACTAGTTTAAATCCTCCCAAGCAGCTCCAGCAAATCTCCCTGCCAGTATATTAGTCCCTTTCCAATTTAGGTGCAATCCATCCTTATACTCCCACCCACCTCCTCTAACCTTACTAAAGAGTCTGTAAACTCAGGGAGTTTTCAGGTTTCTCTTTTTTATTCTTCTCTTCCTTCATTTAGTTCTGTGCCGGCTTTCAGAGTAGCGGGATGTGGATGTTAGGGCAGTTTCTCCTGCTGAATGTGGCAGGTGAGAGACACTTCATATGTCTCTGCCGACAACATCTGCAGGAAGTGCACCCAATTCCAGCTCCTCGAACTTACTAGTTTAAATCCTCCCAAGCAGCTCCAGCAAATCTCCCTGCCAGTATATTAGTCCCTTTCCAATTTAGGTGCAATCCATCCTTATACTCCCACCCACCTCCTCTAACCTTACTAAAGAGTCTGTAAACTCAGGGAGTTTTCAGGTTTCTCTTTTTTATTCTTCTCTTCCTTCATTTAGTTCTGTGCCGGCTTTCAGAGTAGCGGGATGTGGATGTTAGGGCAGTTGCACGTTTCTCCTGCTGAATGTGGCAGGTGAGAGACACTTCATATGTCTCTGCCGACAACATCTGCAGGAAGTGCACCCAATTCCAGCTCCTCGAGTTAGGGAACTGGAGCTGGAGCTGGATGAACTACAGATCATCCGGGAGGCTGAGGGGGAAATTGGGAGGATGTCTAGGGAGGTGGTCACTCCCCAGACACAGGATAAGGACATCTGGGTTACTGTCAGGGGGAGGAAAGGGAACCGACGGTCAGAGCAGGGATCCCCTGTGGCCGTTCCCCTCAGCAATAAGCATATCATTTTGGATACTGCTAGTGGGAACAGCCTACCAGGGGAAAGCCATAGTTGTCAGGTCTCTGGTACTGTGGCTCAGAAGAGAAGGGGGGAAAATAGAAAAGCGCTAGTGGTAGGGGACTCAATAGTTAGACGGATTGACAGGAGATTTTGTGGTCAGGAACAGGATTCCTGGAAGGTATGTTGCCTCCCCAGTGCCAGGGTCCGGGATGTCGCCGATCGGGTTTACAAGATTCTGAAGGGGGAGGGTGAGCAGCCAGTAATCGTGGTACATATTGGCACCAAAGATATAGCCAGGAAAGGGATTGAGGATCTGAAACGTGACTACAGAGAGTTAGGTTGGAAGCTGAAGAGCAGGACGAGTAGAGTAGTGATCTCAGGTTTGCTACCGGTGCCACGGGATAGTGAGATGAGGAACAGTCAGTAAATGCAGCTTAACACGTGGCTGCGAGGCTGGTGCAGGAGGGAGGGCTTCATATACCTAGACCACTGGGATACCTTCTGGGATAGGTGGGACCTGTACATGAAGGACAGGTTGCACCTGAACTGGAAGGGCACAAATATCCTGGCTGGGAGATTTGCTCGTGTGATTTGGGACAGTTTAAACTAGTTTAAACTTGCAGGAGGTGAAAATCAGAGCCACATGTCTGAGAGGGGGTCAGTTGCAGATGGAGCAGTGACAGGATGTATTGAATCTATCGGGATGAAACAAAGGGATCGGTTAAAGTGTATCTGCTTTAATGCAAAGTTAAAAATCACACAACACCAGGTTATAGTCCAACAGGTTTAATAGACAATAGACACTAGGTGCAGGAGTAGGCCATTCTGCCCTTCGAGCCTGCACCACCATTCAATATGATCATGGCTGATCATTCCTAATCAGTATCCTGTTCCTGCCTTATCTCCATAACCCTTGATTCCACAATCGTTGAGAGCTCTATCCAACTCTTTCTTAAACGAATCCAGAGACTGAACCTCCACTGCCCTCTGGGGCAGAGCATCCCACACAGCCACCACTCTCTGGGTGAAGAAGTTTCTCCTCATCTCTGTCCTAAATGATCTACCCCGTATTTTTAAGCTGTGTCCTCTGGTTCAGCACTCACCCATCAGCGGAAACATGTTTCCTGCCTCCAGAGTGTCCAAACCTTTAATAATCTTATA